>NC_135740.1:10355949-10955949 GCF_041903045.1 Epinephelus lanceolatus
AAAGCAAGAAAAAATTTTGTGCCTGAAATGTCGAGCACGGAAGATTTGTGTGCCTGAAATCTGAAATCTTTTCCGGAGTGGGGGGCTTGGTGCTGCGGTCACAAAATGAAGAAATAGAAATGTATGTGTTGCAAAGGAACATGTTTATTATCAAAACGAACAAAAAGATTGTAGCTTTAGTAGTTACTTTTCAGATTAAACTTTTATAGCTTAATGAGTTTATAAATAAAGATTAAACTTTCAGTGGTTACCAGACTTTTTGACTTAAAGCTCCTACATCTCTTTTTTGCCTTGGTGCTATTCATTTTTAGAAGCTAAATCATTTAGGCTGTTTGCAAAATTGTATCGTGCTTGATGTGAATTAAACAGGCAGTTACGTCGAAATTACGCCTCTGGGCAAGCATATCATCATTGAAATGGATCATATAATGTTGCGGTGGTGACTTCAAAACTTCAGCATAGAGGACTTTTATTGCAACTTTCGTTTCTGTCTGGTTTCTGTTACCTTACCTTCAAAATTACTGCTGGCTTACCAGAGCCTCTCCTGCTCTTCTGAGCTCTGTGTCTCAATGTGACATGATGTGAAAGCATGCACAGGCGTCAGTGTTGATTGGCTATCACTTGTGCCGTGTAACCAATCAGAGGGGGCTGTAGGTGGGACATTGTTACAAAGCCCAGTGCAATGGGGACTGCAGGCAGGGAGCGAGACGGCTGTATCAAAGCCAAAGGAGCGAGTTTTAAAATACATTTATTTGATCGGTTATCGATGAAAAAACGTCCGATGCCGATTACGGTAAACAGTAGGTTGTGTTTACTCGCACACTGTGCACCTAAATCATTTTCCCAGTTCGTACATATATTTTTAGGGGCCAATGAGAGTGAAATGCTCGCACTGCAGAGCACTTCTGCCCGTGCCGAACAGAAACTTCGCCACACCGGAAATCCGGCGCTGTGCCGGAGAACTTTAACCCCTGCATTTCCCTTGGTGAAAACAAACCTTTGATATACTTTTATTTCACAGATGAGAACCAAGACAATAAAGACCACACAAAATAGCATTGGTAGTCTTGTGTGTGATTTATCCTGGCTTCATGTACAAATGAAAAATCTGCTAGGCTAATTTATTCCATGGGAAATGTCATAGGCTTATGCTAATAATGTTAGCATGTTGTATATTTGGGGGAAACCTGTCTAGCAAAAGAAAATTGTTTTGCTTATGAACTTTGTAAGTTCTATTAAGGAGACACATTTTGTAATGTTACCTTTGTTATGTTACCTTTGTTAAACAAAAAATGTTGCTGTTGTTTCCAGCTTCATACGGAAAAAGTCAGCTAGCCGATAGGCTAATTTAGACAATGCAATGTCTCATAGCAATAACATTGTCATGTTCTCTAAGTGAGGAAAATGTATCTAGCAAAAGACAGTTGTTTTTATTGAACCTCATGAGTTATATAGAGTATTGATGTATGTTTTATGGGTGTTTTCTGTGTGTTAATTAAATTAATCAAACTTTACTGCACTCAACACAACTGCATAGAAACCCAACCTACAACTAGTGTTTTGGCGGTGTAACTGCAGAGCCACACAGACACACTTCCACTCAAGTACAAATCCTCACAACAGAGTAGACCACTTGTGTAGACTACAACGTAGGCTGTGTGTAGAGCCTACATACAGCGATAACCCAGCCTTTATGCTTCAGGAATGGGTGGAGGGAGTGTCAATTCATTACTTTTTATGGAAAATAAGCAGGAAAAGAATCTGTTGTTTTAAAAAAAAATCTAGTTACTGTGGTTAACTAACAGATATGTAATTGACTTGTTTTTTCAGTGTAGAATACAAATGTGTTTGTGTTTATACACCTATGTTTGTTCTCCAACAGTCATGTTGGTGTCAGTGTGTACTATAGGTGTATGGGCTTTCAAGGTTTTGTGTGTGTGTGTGTGTGTGTGAGTGAGTGTGTGTGTGAGAGAGAGAGAGAGAGAGAGAGAGAGAGAGAGAGAGAGAGAGAGAGAGAAAGAGAGAAAGAAAGAAAGAAAGAAAGAAAGAAAGAAAGAGAGAGAGAGAGAGAGAGAGAGAGTGCATGAAGAATAGAAGCCTTCAGTGTACCAAGTCAAAGCGGTGTCAGCCTTTATCAATATTTGACTGCAGAACCAGAGAATGGATGAATCTTTAATATGACCTTGGAGCACAACAAAGACATGGAGACATGGGGGACAAGAGAGAAAGAGGGGGATGTGGTGGGTGACAGAATGGGAGTGAGAGGGACAAAGTGGAGATGTGGAGAGAGGAAAACGAGTGGAGAAGCTCAACTTCTTGTTTTGATTGTCATCTTGACAGGGACAACTCAGTGAGCTCAAACAGTAACTGCTCTAAACTGGATGTTGTAGACCTGATAAACTCTAAATATTATGCAGGACTGCAGAACATGACTAAAAGACACATAGAGGTTAACACTACGGGAACATCTTTATATCTTTTTACTTTACCTCCATTTCCCCTCTTTCAGATACACAGTCACCCTCATTGTCAGTATTTCCTGGTACCTACAGACTAAGCACCTCCTTCTAAAGCCGATTAAACAAAGAGAGAGAAAGTGGAAAAAGAGAGACGGAGAGGATGGAAGGACACTGCAGAAACAGAAGAGACAAAGTGCGAGAGTGGGAATAGAAGTAGAGGAGAGGAGAAAAAGGGACACATACAGTAAAATGAAGGCTAGAGATGAAGAAGTATTTGTCAGAGTACATTTAGCAGTGAGTGAAACAGAGAAGAAGTGTGGGGTTTGAACTGAGTGACAATGGCTGAATATTTATGGAGGAGGTTGCAGAATGCAGAGTATTTTTTTCTTTGACATGGTAGATAAATCCAAAACCTGCTTGATTGACTTCTTATTCCCTTAAACTTAGTAACGAGAGAGTTTATTTTATCATATTGTTCAACGTCTTGTTAAAATCACTATTTACTAGTGCACTATAATCAGGCTCTTCTCATTCAGTCTTTGTACATCTGTCATATGACATGAACAAAGGAGGACAACAGGTCACACGGTATGAAGACCAAGCAAACACAGGACCCAGGACACAGGGTTCGTGTCCTGTTTGAAACCAGAAGTCAATGAGGAGTTATTTTAAGTTACATACGTATGTAACATCATGTCGTCATGCCATATGTAGTTCACAATGTGACAACACCCAACCATGATTCTTTTCCAAAAGTTAACCTAACCTCAAGGGGCGCAAATATATAAGATATCATAGGAACCATGAGCAAAACTTTTCGTAAGATACTACAACCCAAGCCAAAATAAATGTTAACACTTTACGAGTCAACAACGCTGTTGTTATTGTGTGGTTAAGTTTAGGCACAAAAAACACTTGGGTATGTTAGTAAAAGATCATGTTTTGGCTTGAAATACCATGATTTGGTGGCACAATCCTGCCTGGAAATGCAGCCAAGTCTTGGGGAAAAAACACTGCTGGCACTATCGCCGGGAGAAAGAAAGGGCAAGTCGCTAAAAAGCAACCATGTTCGGTGGCTAAAAGGCCACTGAAAAAGTAGCAATGACTGACTAAAAAAATACAGTTTTGTTGCTTGTTGGTCTCGAACAGTGGTCTGCAGCTTAGCAGGTTTCTCACCTAGATGTCACACCATCCACCATTCCTTCCACCTCATGATGACAAAATCTGCTCGGATAAGAAGAAACATTGATTTGGCATGTATGAAAAGTACAAATGTAATGTTTCCGTGGTTTGCGGAAACGTACAATGCCAATATTTTCTTGTGGTGACTGGGCCGGATATTATACGAAACCATTGTATAAGGATACTGTATGTTGATATAATTGCCCCCTGCCATTTGAATTCTGAATTTCAAGTTAGTACTTGTAGTCACTATGTAGTACCCACAAAAATTCTCACGGAATGAAAACATAGTAGGTTGTCCAATGCATGTGCACAACTTTCTACTAACAATCCCAAAATGCACTGTGTCCTATTTTGTAGACGCAAGCATTACTGTTGTGCAACATTCAATAAACTGCCCACTGTTGAGTAAATGACTGCGCGTGTGATATGTAAAGAATAGTCGTTTTACACAGCTCAACACTTCAGCACACAGACATGAGAAGAATCAATCACCTAACTCTGAGCAAGAAAGTAAATACAAACTATTCCTTTAGGAGCATCCCCAGCACAGAACACTGTGAACATTACTACAGAGGTCATAGGGCTCTATTTTTTATGAATCAATGGTTCCTGTTGCTACAGTAGGGCATGCTGATGACTTTTGGTAAGCTCCTAAGTGCTTGGTGTAACAGTGGTGCAGCTGAAAACTAGTTGGGATTAGGAAAAATACATTATCAGTGGTTGTAGAGCCAATCCAATCCGCTCTCTGTTCTTCCCGCCCTCCACTGTTCCACAGCACCATGCCACAGGGCATACAGACAGACAGAGGAGTCTGGAGAGGCTCTGCCACAAAAGCTCCTCCTGAGAGAAAACTGATGTCCTTGCTCAGGAGGAGCAGAGATGCTACAAGTGAAAACAGCACCTTCAGTTCTGGTAGCTTGGGAGGAGATAACACATTTGGTTATCGTGTAGTTCTGGCCTCAGAAGATCCACTGCCCAGTGTGAAGAATGGTACAGTGATATAAAAAGTATCAGTGAAATGATGAAATGCATCATCAAAAATAAATCTACATTGTTTATGAATTAATATTGCCTTATTTTCAGGAAACAAGTCTAAATTCAACAGTGTTGGATTAAAATATAGCTTATTATGCACACAGGCGTAGGGCTGCCAGAGCACACTGGAAGGATGCTCAGACACATTTTGCCAAAGTGTGGAAATAGAATATTTGCAGCTCACATAATACAACTGAAATTCATATACATTTTTTAAGTGCTTGACAATTCAGTCGTCAGCAGAGCCTTTGTCATGCAAGAGAGACATAAAAACAAGTGAAATGTTCAAAGCTGTCATGTTGACATTTATCGTGTGTTGACTCATATATAACGTTAACTTGTGCACTGAGTAACATGCAAGCAAAAAAAAAAAAAGCTGCCATCACCTACCTTTGAGCAGCATGGGGAATTCAATTATTTTTTCTTAGTATAGTGGTCAGTTATAGCTGACTCATTATGTAAACTTGCCACTGTAGGAACAGTGGTTACATAACCTTCAAAACAAGCCACAGCTTAACTGTGTGTGTGCATCATAGAAGCAATCCAATAACATACCAGTAAGTAGCTGGTTTCTGACAATATTGCTATAGTTGAAGCAACGTATATGTAATAGTTCAACTAGAGCAAGCTGAAGCTCTCTCTCACACAAACACACACGCACACACACAAGCCTCACAAACACCCAGTTATCTTTGGTTTAAGAGGGGCAACAAAAGGGCAACAGTGAGACAGACAGTGTACTGTAATTGGTGTGTGAGCAGAAAACACTCAAACAAACATACAGAAACACACAGGTGCAGAGTTGAAGAGGTGGATGTCTTTTTATTACAAAGCCACTCATGTTAATTAGTGGTGCTGGGGAGAGACATTAGCTAGGACTACTGCAAACATACAACACATTTTTTAAGCTACATGTCATGACACACACACACACAGACACACAGTGAAATTATGTCATTCACTGCTCTGTTATGTCATATGCCTGCTGTATCCTGTTGTTTCCAAACGACTCCTCGCTGACCACAATTGTTCCTCTCACAGTCACCTCCACGAGAACAGGACGTAAAAGCTGCGGTATCAAGTCCAACTTTTTCCAGTATCAAATACTCACACTCTTCTGAAAGGTGGCCCATTTGTGCCACTTTTCAACCTCCATTAAAAACTCATATTTTGAGGTATCGGTTCAGGCACCGTTTAAGCACCGGTACCATTTTAAAAGTATAGGTTCGGCACCGGTATCGGAAAAAACCCAAACGATACCTAACCCTACATATATGTCAGCTTTGGGCACAACTCAACTGATTAATTCCAGAATATTTGGGCTACATGCAGGGTGGCGGTGTCGCTCAACTTCTGCACTTTATGAGTTAGGTTAAAATAACAGTTTAGCTAGCAAGCTAGCTAACAACTACCCACAAAACATATGACTTATATGGATGCACTACAAGATACCCAATTTCCAGGATAAATGTTGGCATTATACTTTTTTACAAACCATGAATCTGTTATATTTGTACATTATTATGTAGCAAATATGTTCAAACTTTACGTTTCAACAACACTGTGGTTAACATGTGCTTAGGTGTAGGCACAAAACCACTTGGCTTTCCTTAGGAAAAGATCATGCTTTGGTTTAAAACACAGAGCTTTGGTGGCACAATCCCTGCAGCTGATGCAGCATTGTCTGGGTTTAAAAAAAAAAAAAAAAGTTTTTCGTGGTACTGTCCTGGCAGAAACCACAGCAACAGGTCGCTAGAAAACACCCATGTTTTGTGGGTAAAAGGCTGTTGTAAACACAGCGATGACTCGCTAAGAAACAACCAGGTTTATTGTTTGTTGGTCTCAAACAGTGGTCTGCAGCTTGGCCAGGTCTTGCCTAGGTGTCACGCCATCCACTGTCCCCTCCACCTCCAGATGACAAAGTCAAGCTCACACACCATGTCACTTTAGAAACACTGGAATGATAGGCATGAAACATACCAACATAACATATCTGTCGTTTGCAGAGACAAACAATCCCGCCATTTTCTTCTGGTGACTGGGCTGCTACAAGTGAGACACAAGTGATGCTTTAACTACTGTCACTGCCTCACTTATACAGCTCACTCAATAATTGCACTGATCAGATATCAGGTAAACACTTCAACACCACGCCCTGGCTTCTGAATGATCAGAAGTTAAGTATTGAAATCACTTAAGCATTTTTTCCTGTTGCTTTTCATGTGACAGAGAAAAATGGCTAATATCATTTTAATTTCAGTGTAACTTCAGCAGCAGCTGTCACAGGGGACAGACCCTACAGAGAATACATCCAAAGACTCACTTAGTTACACATGGGAAGAATAAAGATTATTATGTTGTTAACATCTGGCTAAAATGAGTCTCAAACCACATGTGACACGTAAGGAAAAAGTTAGGGAGAATATGCCAATGTCAAAGAAAAAGCCACCATGTTCTATATATCCAGACGGCACCTGGCCTTCATGCCAGATCACAGTGACTATGATGGTCTAACTGTCCATTTTTGCTGCTCATTAGTCTTTTGGAGTGAGCAGACAGTCAGGCTGTTATGTGATTTCTTTTCTTTTAATCACAATAAAAAAAATGTGTGCAGCTGTGCCATAGTGTGCAAACACACTGACGTCTAGACTTTTCAAAAGTCAAAAAGACTAATGAGCCAGTGCTTTTGACTGTGACACTGTCAACACTTCCGCTAATTGAAAAATGTATATGTTAAGATCTCTAGAAACACCAAACTGACACTGACTCGCAAATAAAATTGAAAAAAATAAATCTACTTATCGGTTGCAGCTCTGTCATGAAGTTACATCACTTACCTGCACCATTCGGCATCCCCGGCAAAACAAAAGTGTCTCTCTCTCTGTCTCTCTCTCAGCCGCTGTAGTACAATAAGAGCTTATAAATGTTGAATCTCTCTCATCCTCTGCTCTATTTCCCTTGTTCTTGTTGGGAATAGAATGATTTTATGTGTTTTACTATAAGTTGTGTTTCACTATATAAGTTTTAGATGTGTGAACAATGAGAATACTGAGATGATTTCAGCTGATCTGAATGTGTTTGCTTTGCAGAAGTGGAGAAGTACAGGAGAGGAAGAGACATGAAGTCTGAGGAGCACATACCGCAATGCTTAGATAATTAGTTTCATATATGGTAAAAAGAACAGAAAGTGATGTACAGATAGTAAGGTACAGCACGTGTAGGGAGTTGTGTTGTTCTCTTGTCTTTCAAAACAGGAACCACGCCCCCACCGCCAGCGGGAAGGAGTCAGATTAACAGGAGGCAGGGGCGTGGTGTGGTGAAGGAGGAAGTGGAACTGCCAATGAGAAGAGGACAACGCCTTGCGTGCACAATGACACTCTGTTACGCTCAAATATACTGGGTCAGGGGAAGGACAGGAGGTCAGACTTTGTGAACTGACACACCTTTGTTGTTTGTCAGGGACGTGAAGTTGAGACCCAGAGCTCTGTAATTTTATTCCTTTACTGCTTAATAAACTACATTAACTGAGACCGAATATCTTCTCCTATTGCTTCATTAAAGAACACGCAGGACTGAGCTCACACATAGCACATTGGAGAGTAGGATGAGACTCTTAGTCCAACATTCTCTGTCATTGTCTGCATTCCCCACAATGGTGAATAAGTAATTTGACTTTTTGCCCTCAGCACTTTGAGCAACACCAAGAACAATGGCAAAGAAAATTTACATCGCTTCTCAAACCACTCCAAGTCTGGATCTCCCTTACATGATGCTATTTTGTGTTTTTGCACTGTCTCCTATATTATTGACTTAAAAAAAAACCTTAGCTTAGGATTAATCTAAATGTACATTTCTTTCTGACAAAGTCATTTGCAAGAGACGTCACTGTTTTATAGAGCCATGCTCATTGTGCAGCAAAGTCCATCACAGCCAAGCATAAAAACCAAGTGCGTCAACATTTTACTGTGAAAACTGTCTGCATAGAGAACAGAGGTTAAGAACATGCTCAACTTCAGATGCTTTCTAATGTACAGTTAGATGTAATGTGCAGATAGAGAGAGGGACTGGCATGGTGTGTGTGCACATGAGTGTGTGTCAGTAGAAAAGACAGCTCTGTATGTGTTTTACCCCACTCAAAGACAGTCAGCACACACAGATACACAATTTTGCTACAATGCAAATATGTCTCATGCCATACAAAAGCACGACACACACTTGCACAAACACACACTCTTATCTTTGCTCGGCTTTGCATGCTAGGAGTTAACTCGTGATTAGATCGCAGTGAGATCTAATCGTTCTTTGATCTCAGGTTTTAGCTGCGTCAGAACACACACTTGCACACGCAGAGACACACATATTCTTATGTATACATACAAGGGCATTCACTGGCATTCAATCATCCTGACACACACATACAGTATGACACCCACACAGCAAACCATCTGTATCAGCACATCATGTAGAGGTCTTTAAAGGCTATTTAACGCAACACATGGGCTATTTCAGGTGGTAAATATTCATGTAAGATAATGCCTTTTGACAGTCATTTGCCATTTGTAATCACAATATAGAGAGAACCTGTAACCATGGTTACAACAATAGTTTGACAGGGCAAACTCTTGTGCTTTAGAAACGTTACATAAACTGCGTCCTGCTCAAGTCGGGTTCAGACATAAACAGAATGCATGTCAGGTTCAGGTCGAGCTTAGTTAATACTCTCTCGGGCTTGGGTTGGGTTCACACAGAAATGTGTGTCCCGAGCCACACTCTAATGGAAATACATGTAATTACTGAATAAAAAGGAAGGCAGTATAGTATACAGAGGACCATTCTCTTGCTTTTTGTTTGATTTGTTTGTCTCTCCCGTCCTCTCTTGCTGTATCAGCCCAGCAGGCATCGAGATAAGAGTCTGCGTTATCTCTCTGCTCGCCATCTCAGCTCATCTATTGGTTTTGTCTGGAGCGCTGAAGCCGTTAAGATCTGGCCTTGACTAAGACGACTAGGAGAGATGGAGAGAAGGATGGAGACATGATGAAGCAAGGAAGACATATTCACAGAGATTAAGTTCTCCATAATTATCAGCGTCACAATTAACACACTGATATAATGTGTGTTTGTATGTGTATGTAAGAGTAAATGTGGTGTTGCTCGCGTGTGTGTGTGTGTGTGTGTGTGTGTGTGTGTGTGTGTGTGTGTGTGTGTGAGGGCTGTCAACGAATATTCTAAATTCAAATTTAAATTTGAAAAAAAAAAAATGGACCTTTAAATGTGAAAATTGATATTCGATTGTGGAGGAAAAAAAACACCACCTGGTCCACAAGCGGTTCTGCTCCCAGCTGTTGTCTCCGTCACCCGGCTTGACACATTCGCTCGCGGCTTGCGCAGAAAATAGACCAGACGCCGAAACGATTGCTGCAGGGCGCGAGCCGGTCATGGTTCGGCGCTTCGAGGCTATTCGCAGCGCTTCCGCGGGCCACAGGTCAGAGAGGGGGGGCGAGCAAGAGGTCCGCGGTCGTTTATAACGAAATGTTATAGATAATTGTTTTATGCGTTTTAATGTGTAGGTATGTAAATGTTTTCAAAGACGTTTATGTTGAAATAAAAATACCTACAAGTAGTTATGTTTTCTTGTATTAATACATATACAAGTATGTTTCCTTGTATTAGTTTGCCCTCTTGTGGACATAATGCGAAAAAAAAAAATCTGAATGGTTCGAACCTATGAGTTATTTTCAGAAGGAATATTCAAAAGTCATTTTTGAGCAATTTTGACAGCCCTAGTGTGTGTGTGCGTGTGTGTGTGTGTGTGTGTGTGTGTGTGTGTGTGTGTGTGTGTGTGTTCACAAATGTGCCTGTTTAACTTCCAGCCATTATTTTCAGCATTGCGTCTGTAGCAACTGTTGAGCTCATTAGCACTTTCAGTGAAATGGGCTAATCTAAGAAACGCTTGTGCCTTTCTGTAGCTGTAGTTACTTCAACACCATTAGGTTCACTGTGATTTCTCCTCCACAATGCCATGTGTCTACAGTCTAGAAGAGAAGAGAATGATACCTTATGTGAATAGATGCTTTTGAAAATACAAATGAACATGAAAAAAAATACACTTTTTTCTTGCAGATGGATAGAAAAGAATAACTTGAATAAATGAGTGGAGGTAAATAATGAATACAGATGCCTTCTTTCAAGGCACAGTTACCAGCTCACAAGCCATATGAAAAGCAACAGGAGATTTTAAAAGAGTCATGTTACTGAAGGCAATGCTCTCCACCACCATCATCAAAACACCAAATGACTAAATATCTTTTGAAGAATCATGTTCATCACCCTGGTAGAGTTCACAGTCTTTAAGAATAAATGAGGAGGAGCACCGAAGCTGTTCTCAGGCTCACCAACACCTCTCTGTCATCCCCGTGTATATACATGCATACAAATAAAGCAGCTCGGCTGAGCATGTTGTAGTTCATACCAAATAATTCCAGCAAGAAAACAGGCACAGATCCCTTTAGATTCAAAGGTTTTGTTTGTCACATACACGTTTATCATGTGCAGCGGCATACTGTTGAGGCTGTGTTAAAATGACAATTATTAAAATAAAATTAAAAAATATGGACTAGAAAAACAAACACAAAAGATAAATATTCAAAGATAAAAATAAATTTCAAATATGTGTAATATAACTTGGGGAACACTTCATAATATCCATCATTAATAATATTAAATTGATAGTTATTTTAACTTTAGTAAATTACCAAGCAGTGAAATGATAGTGATTAATGTTTATTAATTATAAGTAATGCTGTAATCAATGTTTTTTAACAGTTTCTTGTTGCTCGCAATGTTATATTTTATATACTTTAAAATGTATATATTAATGATTAAGGCATAATTTGCAAATCTCATTTTACAAACCATCATTAAATCATTAAACAAAAACTTAATAGTACATTTAATGTTATAAAGTGTGCAACAGTAAATTGTCAAAATGTCATAAATCATAACACCACTAATACATAGTGAACATCATCAAATGTCATTTCATAATTTGTTGATAGTAATCATTTACTACAGTTAACTTAACTATCACTTTACTTTTTATAAGAGGTACATGTTACATTTGTAAAGCAAACTGTAAACTAAATAGTAGTTTATTGTAGTTGAATAAAATGGTAAAATAGTCTTGGATATATTTCATATATTGAGTGTATTTAACTCAGGCTGGACATTCATTGGACATAACCTTAAAACACATACAGCCTTTTACACTTTAATCAGGGTTTAAATAGGCTTCACAAAACCAACCCTGCATCACAAATAGCCCTCATCCCAAAACAGTCCTGCACAGTTATTACTGGGCCCTGGATTAATAGAAAAGTCATTATCTTAACAAAGATAATCATCTGTGCAAATTAGATATTGGTAATATATGCACACGATCTTTCCTCATTTGGTATGACTGCAACATAAGATAAATGCGACCAGCTTTAAGTACCTTTTTGCTAAGTGCTACCGTCTGATTGCATGTGGCCTCTAATTGGAATTCAGTGTCACTACCTCCTAATACACAACTTTAGATGTTCAACTTTTCAAATTGAACTGGAAACAGAACTTCTGCCATAAGACTGACAGAATTTCACACAGTAGCCTTTTTGATAAATAACAGACTGAACTGTGTGATCAGATATAGACGTAACTGAGAAGTTGGAACAAAAATGCTGAAATATTTCAAACAAATGATGTATTGAATCTACACTGCAGCAGCAACATGAATTACTATGATGGAATAATCAGCACACTGGGAGTGTGAATGAGGCTTGAGAGGAAAAGAGGAAAAAAATGAATAAATTCTTCATGTAATTATTCGACTAGTTACTCTGATCTAGCTCACCAATTGCAATACATCACCAGCATATATTGCATCTTGCACGCGGCTGAGTAGGTTTTATTCTGTAGCTTGTTTACTACAAGTTATAATATGCATTCTTCATGATGCATCCTCCATTTGGAAGATGAACGGTTGCCAACATGTCTGCAAGTCTGTCTCTCAGATGACAGAAAGATGTCCATTCAATGCTCATGAATTTGTGTATTTGTGTGTATCAGGGTGTTTAAGTGTGAGATGCCAGTGTGATGAAACTCTTGTGAGTAAACTTCAACCCTGCTTAAGTGTCCTTGAGCGAGGCACTGAACCTGACCGGCTTCAGGGTTGATAATAGGTACCAGCCCAGTCGCCAGAAGAAAATGTTTGCTTTGTATGTTTCTGCAAACCACAGATACGTTACGTGTGCACTTTTCATACCTATTACATCAACGTTTCTAGAGTGACATAAAATATGTGCAGACTTTTTTGTCAGGAGGTGAAGGGAATGGTAGATGGTATGTCACCTAGGTGAGACGCCTGCCCTATTGTTCAAAACCCACAAACAAAAACATTGGTTGTCTTTGGCGACCCTTAGCAGCATTTCCACTAGTGTTTGTGGCACCAAACCTGGGTGTTTCTGGCAACACATCACAGCATTTACCAGGGGTGTTTGAGCCACAGCATCTCAGCAGCACATCTCACTTAGTCTTACACACTGTATATTTAAGTAAAGTTAGTCTAACTGAACAGCTGTGTCTACTCAGCTGACCTCTAAAGTAAGGAGTTTCTTACAGGGATCAGATATATCATCATTTTCTCATTGTATTTTTTTCTATAGCTCAAACTTGTTTATTATATTTGTGCTGATCTGCTTAAACATCACTTAACTCTCACCCTCCTCACTTTCCACCACCCTTGTCTCTGCTGTGTCTCATCACAATTTGTCCACTTTTTTCTGCAGCGGATGCTGCATCAAAGCACAGCAGGGAGACTGACAAAAGGAAATGGTAGTTCCTATCCATATGGTGTCCAGTTAAACACACACACACACACACACACACACACACAATCACATAAGCAGCAAGGGACAGAAAAGATCTAACAGCCTATCTTTGGCTGACTGTAGCGGTCGCCCACATAAATGTCCGCTTGGCTCTGCTCTGATCACATAATTGCTCTGTGCACACCTCTCCCACACACACATACACAGAAGGAGAGCGCACATCCACAGAGCATACACTAAAGCGCACTTAGGGAGTTCACACACACACACACACATACACTTAAAACCTGGATATATGCAGCACCCACACACACAGTCACTGTTCAATATGGCATGAAGCGGACCGCTTACACATGCAGGTATGCCTGCGAGCGAACGTGCACACATGCACAGCAAACAACAAATCCCACCAGCTCGCCCACATGGTCAGTATGTTGAGTGTGAGAGAGACACAGACATGCAGAAAGAAAAAGGTGAGAGCAGAGAATATTAAAAGATGAGACTGAGAAAGTACAGTGAACACTCTGAAAGCCATCCTGAGTAAGCTTTACAAAAGTCCAATTTAGTCTGACATAATAACACATTTAATAAAATTTTGTTGCGTTACATATACTCATCGCCTTTTGTCTGATTAAAAATTCATCACTTTTCTGGTCCATATCATCGTTGTTTGAAAGTTTAGTCACATAATTCTTATGGGATGAATCAATAATCCCCTGCCTGCTGCAGGGCTGTTGTTCTGTAGATGACCCCGGTGTTTGACCTCATTTTAGCAGACAAATTTCCCCACGAGACTAAATTACGTAACATGTCTTACTACTGCCAGTACATGAAATGATCATTAATGGGTTGTGATGTGTTTCTTTTGCCCAATCAAATTTCAAAAATTTCTCTATGAAGTTAAATATTGATGACAAAATAAGTGACTATCAAGTAATTAACCTTTCAGAAATCCGATGAGAGCCTGTGTTAAACAGAAGGGCCTGTACTAGGAAGACAGCCAATAGCAAGCAGTTTACAGCCAATGAAATTCCCTACACAACAATGTGCAGCTTAAACAGTTTTTTTTCCCCAACATAAACCGCTATAAATATAAATAAATAATTAAAAAATGGCTCTTATATTGTCTTAAAGGAAATGTCTTAATATTGTCTTTCTTATAAATTTAGATTTTCTAAAAGTAATTTTACGTAAAATAAGGTCTTAAATGGACATTTCTGTCTTTGTTAATTTGTTTTTCATTCTTCATCATACATTAAGTTCTTAGTTTTAACCTATTTTCTTAGCACCTTGACAAACTCTTTGAAAAATGTGAAATATTCATTTTCTGCGATACTGTTATCCACTTTGAATATGGACTACATAAATCTTCAAGCTATTGTCCCATTGTGTTTTTCAGCTAATAAGTGCCAGCTATGAAGGCATCTATTTTCAGAAAATTATTCAGGCGGAGATTTGAAGAAAAAAAATATATATATATATATTTTAGTGTGTTCAGTAGCACTTACAGGGATTCAGACTGTTGGGGGAAAAACTGAGTGTTACCTTTCCACAGAAAAATGTATGTGCATGTGCTTTAAAACCTCTTGCACTCCACCCCCATTTTGTAGCGAAAACGCCTGAAATGACATACCCAAATTAAATGACTGTAGCCTCTGAACCGCTCTGACTACATGCATGCATGAGATCTTGCCAGAAAGAAAACTCCCTGAAGTTTCTTGTGAAAGTGTCAGAAACACTCTAGGTGATACAGAGACAGAGTAATGGGTCTCTGAAGTCAGTAAAAAGTTGAAGATTTTGCCTAAAATAAAATAAAAAATGATTTTCACGATTAATAACTGTTTGTGGCTTCATCTGAGCAGGTAAATTACACTGTGGGGCTGTAGGCACACTATCAATGAACATTTGTTTCAAATTTGAAGAGAACTGCTCAAAGTATGACCATTCTACAGTGTTTTTTCCATGAAAAGATCCAGACGGAGCTCCAAATGACAAGAGCGCTCACTCCGCTTCTAAACAGTACTATCAGTGATCAAACAACACTCAGCCAGCTTCAGACATTGTACCTTATTGAAATCAGGTGTGATTATGATAGCTGATGTTGTTTATGACACAGAAACACCATAAAGTATCACCAAATAAAGCCATATGAAACGTGAAAGTTGTGATCTCACTTTCTACACGGTATCTCTCGGCCAAAAATAGTGGTAGGAGTGAGACTCTTACCTTTAATAAAAGATCTAAGTCTCCACTCGCAGCTCCGCATGAGATCGCGAGTAATCCTTTAACTTTTCCCGTCGAAAAACAGCATGACATGACTTGTCACCACTCATCGCAATTTTGGACTTTGTGTGTTTAGGCTGCTCTGGTGCAAAATCCATAAGAAATAAAAGAAAAATGATGTCATTTTTGAAAAGCTGAGAGCTTCCTGAATCCGGCAATACCAAACATCACATGGTTTGATGACGCAGTGCGCCTGTGAGATACCATTTAACAGAGGAGGGAGGGAGCGTGGACGCCGGCGTCCGAGCGGAGTTAGAGAGGTTAAAGGGTTCAAGAACAACTTTCAATGTACTTTGGGTATGCCTTGGGTAGGCCTTTTGGGCAATTTTAACAGGCAAGAAGTTAAAGTAAACTATGGTATTTATTGATTACAAGTTTGACATCTTAGAAAATATGCCTTTTAACTTCTTGCTGATAGTTAGATAAGAAGATTGATAACACTTTCATGTTGGTACTGTAGATCTGAAGAGGAGCCAGCAGCTAGTTATCTTTGCTTAGCATGAAGAGTGGAAACAGGGAAATCCTCCGAGCACCTCCTAAGTCTAACATTATAACCTGCTTGTCTAATCTATATAAAAACCAAAGTGTAAAAACAACACTTTTGACTTGGGTTATGTGCAGGACTATTTCTTGGCCAGGAACGGTAACTGTTTGGACTCTTAACTTGTCCAGCTAAAAAAAGGTTGATTGTTGTCACTTTTGCATGGATGCATAAAATTGTTTTCCCCCATTTCCAGTCTTTATGCTCAGCTAACAGATCCGGCTGCTGGCTGTAGCTTCATATCTGCTGTACAGAATTGAGAGTGACATCAATCTTCTCTTCTAACTCTCACTCTCAAATAAGCGTATTTCCCAAAATCCTGAACTGTTGCTCCAGGAGTTTAATGACTCGGAACTGTGTGAGATATTATTGACAGTATCCAAGAACACACTGACTGTAATCAGATTCTGAATCACATGTTGCTCAATCCAAAGTGGTGCATGGGAGTGTGTTTTGTCAACTGAGCCCCGCCCACCTAAAATCAGTAAGAAGACCACAGAGGAAAACATCAATATGCAAATCTCTAATCTAAAATGACCAAAACTGTTGTAACTGTGTGTTCATGTAGGATCCCATCTCTAGTCTCAAGAAGCTGACTGAAAAAATGAGCTTTCAGGACCTGTAATGCCCAACTGGAACTTAGTTATTTTCACAGTAGCTCTTTGAAGCCCTGTGATGTAATTCTTAAGATGCTGTGTGTGTAATTACAAAAGGATCTCTACAGGATTGTTATGATTGCCCTCAAATTCCCTCGATTAAACCACCAGGACCCACACTCTCACTTACAAGCCAGCAAAATAGTGAGACAGGATTACATTACAGGGGAATCAATTCTAACTGGATTGTTATAATTAGATGACCTGAGTTTGCTAAAATGTCAGTAAGTAATTTTCTGTGTTTTTTTTATCACTTTCAGGACCTGGGAGGGGAGCATGGTAATAAAATTATAAATGCTGTTGGTAATATTTGTAATTACAGAACCTCCACTTGTAAAACTGCAGAACAAATATTCTGTCTAACATGAATCATGCTGAGCAAGCATAAAGGCAGCATGAAACGAACACACAATACTCTTATATGTTAAAGCCTGCATGTATAGCTGACCTCTATGTCACGCATTTACTATACAGTATCATACAAAGCATTATTGAGACACCGTGCCAACTTCAATAGCCAAAGTCAAAGTCTTTCTGTCAAGCTGATTAGTGAAACACAACAAATCGAACTGGAATAAAGACCATCAGCACATTTGTCATCAGTTGGCCACTGATACACAAATGAGCCCAACAGCAGCAACAATGACAGCAGCGGTCAGACAGGCTGATCATTACACACCCTCAGCAGAAAGAAAACAGAAAGACAGCTATCTGAGCTCTGAGATAGAGTTTGGAGAGTAGTGTTATCTGAGAAAGGCAGAGGTGGTGATTGTGGGGAGAAAAAAGAAAGAAATGGCTTGAGCAAAGTAGAAGTACATATAAATTTCATCAAGTTAAAGAGATAACAATGCATCAGAAAGGACAACAGTGGGGAAAACTGTTGGGAAAGGAGAGAGGGAGCATATCTGACAGAAATAAGAGTGAGGAGGAGTAGTATGAGAAAAGACAAGGGGTAGCATTATCGTTGTATTCGAGAAAAGACCGATGAGTGTTAGCAATGAAAAAGGATGACAGTGAAACACAAAAACAAAGAGAATACCAGTGAGACAAAAACCTCAAAAAAAGATAAAGCCTGAGAACTTTCAAGCACAGAAAGGCTCATTTTCTGCAAAATGACAAGGCTTCAAGAGTAGACTACAAACACCAAGGCTGTTCATCCTACCTGAGTTCCTCTTAGAGATGTATTTGACGCCATCACAAGCTCCCGAGGCGAGGAGGAGGAGGACGAGGAAGAGGAGGGATAAAGTCTTCATCTCTCTATTCTCCACTGGCACCTTCAGCAGACAAGACACAGTGGGGACAAAGTGTTAGAGATAGCATATCAGTCTGATTCTCACTGGCAATAACAAGCACACAGTATTCAGACTGTATCTAGAAACATACTGTAAACACAATTACAATGACACCATTACAGTGTGTTGAAATCAGAATTCTCGCCCCCTCACGATTGTTACAAGCTTTGGGGAAAGTTGAACTCTTGTTGATTCGAGAAGGGGTGCAAACAGCAGTCTGCAATGTCAAGTCACACACAAATCCTCATACTGTAATTCAGATGATATCAAACAAATCAGTGCCCCAATAATCGCCCCTTTATGTTCGGTACTTAGCTGAAGCATGTACTTAATCTACAGTTGCACATGGGTAAGGTTTAGAAATAGAAATATTATTGGGCATCATCCCATTACGCACTTGATGCAAAATGAAGTAGGTTAGGTTTAGGGGGAAAAAAAACATCACGACAATGTACCTTAAAATAACTCAAGTCCACTTGTATTCACATGGGACACGAACACCAGTCTCCTTACAAAATGTCCTGTGTTTGTTTGACCCATCCACCACCCCACCCTGCCTCCCTGTATGAACTTTCACTCTTTATGCTACTTCCTTCACAGGGTGAATTCCCCTTATTGGGATAATCATGAATATCATGTCCAGCAGCACAGAAAGAGACTGCTGAGAAACCAACAATAAGGGTGTATTTGACCAAAGAAAATCTTGGTCGACAGAAATTCAACCTAATCTTCGACCAATCAATTGGTCAATCGGGAAAGAACTGCACGTTATATCTAGATTAACTAAATTAGCCACAGTGCACTGAATGCACTCCACCTGGTAACATTATGTGTCCACCAAAGCCCTTTTTTCCCTGTCACAGGGCTCAACATTAGCACTTGCCCAGAGCAATTAAACTCTGTGTTCAAGCAAATGGAATGCCTCGAGTGAAAAGTAAAAGTGACCTCCAATGTAATATTCTGTCAGGCTTTCCACCTGAGCTGCTTGTGCCAGTCCTTCTCATCACGAAACACAGAATGGGACTGAAGAGAAAACTCTGATATATTGAACACTGTAGAGTAACCTTGGGGTAAATTATATCATACACAACATCTCTGTAATGCTGCTTGCGACAGAGAGACTTATTTTTAGCTCAGAAGCTAACCTTAGCCATCCTGCCACTCCAACAAGGGCGTCGGAGCAAACATTTCCCTTTCAAAAGCTTTGTAATCCAGACCTGAACTGCAGTATCCCTTTGGAGATTTAATAAAATACATGCATAGTAATAAAATCTGAAAAAAAATTCTTCTGTGATTATTTACCAGTTTTCAAAAAAAAAAATAAAAACGTTGAAAAAACTTTAACTTTTGAGCTGCACTCATCACTGCCGCCAGCCACACTACAAGTGCTGAATAACGACTGCCATTTTCCAGAGACTGTCGACCAATGAGAATTTGGTCAGGCAAGAGCATAACAACCAATAAATCAACCAACCACCCAGAAGTTTACAGCTCTAAAACAGGCTGCATACAGTATGCACTACCCTCAAAGAATGCAAAAGATCTTCATCAAGCATTGGCATATTTCATATTAAAGATATGATATAATGACATTTCAAAAAGCTGAAAGCCTGGCTTCTCCTGGCTGTTTGTGTTTCACTAGAAAAGGATGTTTACTAAAAAGATGCATGTCCTATCTGTGATGCAATAAAAATATTTGCTCCTTAACAAATGTAAGGTGAAGCAGTTCCTATGTTTTAGTGGCATTTAAAGAGTTGTAAGCACATTTTGATGATTATCAGGATCATATCATGAATCACAGTTATATTGGACAGGATAACTTTGACATGATTTTTATATATATATTACACCATGGATGCCAATTCCCCCGCACCTGAGCACCCAACCGCTATTGCAAGCATCCATGAGACAATCACAGTGTGAGGTGACCACGTCAGGAGAATAGGGCACTCCTTAGAATAGACACAGCAGTTTTAACTGTGCTAAAATATAATTACCAAGTTATGAGTGAGGACATTGACATTTGCAAAAGATAAGAAATTAGAGACACTTAAATAGTAATTGTAATATTACAGTATATGTGACTAAGTATGACAGTTTGGTAGCCAACGGAAAATTCGTAAAACCCCAAAAAGCTTTGTGCTAACCACACAAAAAATACTACCTTATCTAATCAGTGTATTGTGTTGTTCATCTACCCATTAGGTGTTTTCACTCTGTTTCATCAGAATGCGTGTAAGCCCGGATACATGTCGATGCCGTGTGGAGGTGGAGTAAAAGAACCAGATGGTGTTTTTATTGTGGGAGCTACCTTCTTGCATGAGCTAACATTAAAACAATGAATACTGTAAAGATCTCACTGTTTTATGGATTGGAGCAACACTGTTTGTCTTTTTTTGATTTGGTTTCATGATTAAATGTCTGTTTGTATCCCTCAGTCTTAATAAGCAACAAATGAAAAGACAAGAATACAGAAAATAGGGTACCCCAAATCTTGTTGTGTGTGAGCCAATATGTTTAAAAAGTGAAAAATGCTTTATTACAACAATGACAGTAAGAACAAATGGAAAAAAAAACATTTATATTGATCTGAAACACCAGTTTGGTGGGGGTTTTGAAAACATCTATTTTTTCAATTGATTAAATTCAAAATACAGAAACTAAATTAGATTCGACCATAGGCCATGAATACAAAGGCTGCAGAAGCTTTGGGGCACACACACATTTGCCGTCTTTGAGCCAGCTATGTGAAATCACATTGATAGAACACAATCAGATTTTCTCATGCTTTCTGTGTACAAACTGCAGTGTATGCATGTGCACACGCACACACACACACACACACACACACACACACACTAAACCAGAGAGAGATCGAAGAAGAAGATTAGCCATGCCAGCAGTCATTTCATTGTATTTTTCATACATGTGACAATAAAGGGGACTCAAACTCCAGCTTGACTGCTGACTGAAATCACATTTGATTCACATGAACAGTGGGATAGCTGATGATAAAACCTAGTAGGGTGTAGATATGTGAGGCACAGTCATTTGCCTTTGAAGATGGACAATGAATTGATGGAATGTGGATCTAAAACTGGGAGCAAATTGATGCAGAGAACAAAGTTGAAAGAACAACAATATGATAAAGGATACTGTATGATGTTGCCACTATCAGTTGGAAATGACTCATCTCTTCTGGCTTTCGAGGCATCTTTCCTGTCATCACTTGTAATTGAAAGCACAATATATTTCAACATTTTAGCTCTTGATTAAGATCCAAAAGCACACACGCTTTCTTTTTACCAGTAGCCTACAAGTACGTGGTGCCTCATCATCTTGAGAGCATCACAGGTGCAGTTCAAATCGTCATTATGATAATAATAACACTACAGTCCAGCAACCACTTCTAATTGGCTGAGTAAAGATCAAAGCCACAACGCACAACAAAAGTTTCTCACAGCAAACATTTTGTCTCGTCATAGTAGGAAAAGCACAGATAAGTCGCAGTAAACCTATGAGTGCACTGAAACCGAGGCAGCTAAATGGAATTCAGCCATTGTTAGTGGTTTTGTTTGCACCTGTGCTGTTCCTACTCTGATGCGTCAAAACAGCCAATGGACTTTTGTCATAGCAAACAGACCTGTCACAGCAGTTAACACAGAGGTGCAACTACTGATAGTCATGATGGCTCCATTTTGTGCAGGTGTCCCAGTAAACTAATATTTATAATAACATGTCCCTGACAATGACACATCTAATGCACCACCTACACCCAAAAACTTATCAAGCACTTTCACTGCTGTGTTGATGTTGTTGTTAATCCCATGTCCTCTGTTCTCCTTCAAGAATGAGAAGACATTTATATTTTAAATTTTTTGGTTTTATCATGGTGCCCCCATCTAAGTAGTAATTTCTCTGAATACTGTCAGTTGTCCATCTACATAGATGGAGAAGAGTGTTTCCATACAGCCAGTCAAATGTTTTCATACAGCAGCAATGTCACTGTTCTATCATAGCCTGTCTGCCTAACGGCCTAAATAACAACCAGCCATACAACACAAGAGCAAAAGACTTTTGAACATCATCCTACATTAGCTTTCCTGCTAAAGTTTCCTTCATTAACACATCTTGTCCTGCGCCTTAGCTTGTGGAAGGAGCCACCAAGCATTCACCACGGAAAAGTGCACAGCTAACATCAGCTGGAGGCTAACGTTAGACAGCTAATTAGCTGGTTAGCTGCAGCACATTAAACAGCATGTAACGCATCTGCGGATGTCACTTTAGTCCATGTAGATGCTGGTGTGGTCCTTACTCTTCAATAGCACTAACAACACACTCTCTCTCCATGACCTGTTCACTACAGCGTAAGTATGTGAACTTTTGTCTCTTGTTTGCCTCCTGAGGCTCAGCCTGCCAATCAGCTGAGAGCAAGAAGGGCATTTCTGATATTTTCCCAAAGCCTGTTTTTACGTCCTTTTAATTATAAAGAACTACTTAAAGACATCATCAATACACTAACATTATTTTTGACTGCAAGTAGGGATGACTAAATGTAATTTCCGCTGGACTTTAAGTCAAGGAAAGTGACTGATGTATTTCAGCCATGTTATTAATGCCTATTGGATGTGTGGCCAATGAAAAAGCAATGCTTCCTCCTGTCTTGGTGCAGTCTGCACACATAATTGTAGCATAAAAAACTGTTGTTAGCTTAATTAAATTCCTACTACTTTGCCTTTAGTACCAATTTGTGCCAACAGAAGTGTTACGATAAATAAAAAGTAGGTCAAGGCTGTACTTTTTCCATTGTGCAGGATTGGCTGCAGGGTGAGATTCATATCTCTTGCTTTTACAAGACAGTTACAACATGAGACTTGCCAATAATATCCAACATTAATTACCCAGCTATCATGTTGCCACATTTGTTGCACACACTGAATACCAGGAACCAATAGCGTTTGGCAGCTTTTGCTCCTGCAGTTTAAACTGCTGTTTGTAATATTTCAACTTAGTGAGTTTAACAATGGCATTTGATTGTCACTGTTCACTAACATGCAAAGAAGTCAAAAGTAAGCCATATTCTGAAAATGTATGTGATTCCAGAACAAACACAACAGAAGGGGGGAACGAGAGGGGAATGAGGCTACTGTGGACTACTGTGCATAGACTTCATGAAGAAAGATATATATATTTTTATTTTTATTTATTTTTTTGGCGTGAACAAAATAAAAGGAAATCATACACAGAAGATGGTAATGTGTTTTTCGTCTAATGAACCATCTCGTAAGCTGAAATGTATAAGTGAGATGTGTGAAAGTAAAGTCTAGTGTAGTTAGCTCATCACAATTGAAGTCTGTAGTGTGAATCATTCACTTTAGCTACTAATAGCTCAGAACTGGTTGGTATTTTTTAGATAGCTACATTCATGACTTCTTAAAACCATCTCAGTGCCGTATAAAAAAAGTCTTATGAGACAATAAAGTACAACATTAAAGGAAAAAGCAAAACATAATGGGGTTTTGTTTTGGCTTGTAAAAAAGATTTAGACATCCAGTCATAACATTTTAGGGCTTTTTTGGTTCCTCACATGTTATGACATGCACATGGGACCAACCAGACATAGCAAGACCCGTAGATTGACACTTTCTTTGTTTTTATTTTGCCCCTTTCTGGCCTCACAGTCTCCAGTCATCAAATGAAAAAACAGGTTGTGTCAGGTTATGTTATACTATAGCAGAAGAAGCTAAATTGAGCTGTTGTCTTCAGGTAAAGATATTGAGACAGGCACTCTGACAAGCAACACTGAGAAAAATCAAAGTGTGAGTCAGTCATATGTGGGTAGTTTTATCAGGTTCTTTTGGAAAAGTCAAAAAAATAAACAGAGAGAGAAAAACCAATGGAGGTCAGCATCAGGACCTTAAGTTTTTGAGACATAAACACTTCGAAATAGGAATAGGATACTTCATCAAGCCTCGTGAGGAAATGTATATTTTCTTTTGCCTCCTCCACAAGATGTTCAGGGTCAGTAACAGAACAGACGCCACAGAGCTGGTAAGGATTCAGTGTCTTGTTAAAGAACACTTAAGGACAAAGGAGACTCGGGGCCTTTTCACAACTGCCTTTTGTTTGGTCCAAACTTTAAAGTTTGATCCAAAACAAAATCTCCCTGAAACCTCCCCTGGACCACTGTCCAGACGAAAGAGCCAAACTTTGATCTTTCAAAAAGAAGTGGTCTCAGTCTGGATCAAATCCAACCATGGTTTGGTTCAGATCTAGTATGAAAACATTTTGGGATGGTTTTGACTCTTGGACCAATTACAGGAAGTTCTAGCCAGCTATCCTCATGGTAAAAGAGTAGCATAGCTCTTTTAAGGATTAGCTCGGTGTGTAGTGCAAGCGCAAAGAGTGTTTTGGTGATCAAAGCAGAGGAACAGGGGAATCACAGTGGAGGGAAAAGTGGGACTGATTTCCCAGGGCCCCAATGAGAGGGGGCCCTCAAAAAGCCTGAACTGAGAAGTTTGGTTTGTCTTTTTGGGCCCCTATCATTCATTTAAGGAGCAAAATGGTTTAGGGTCTGTCCCAATACCCACACTTCCCCTAGAAATGCCCCCTTGCACTTGGTTGTGCGCATTCACATTTAGGCTAGTGGTGTCCCAAAACAGAATTGAGGTAGTGGAAGTGGTTTCCAACACTTCAAACCTGCCCTAGATTCCAAGGGAGCCCCGGCCCACACTTTCAACGAAGTGGAAGATGAAATTTCCCAGAACACCTTGCGAAGTCAGCACCTTAAGCAAACTGTCAAAAACAATTTGTTACTGTATGATTGGAATGTAGGCAATACAAACAACAGCGTAAACTCATCAGCAACTCGGCTGAACACAGCGTCAAAATATTTAAACAAATCGACTTATCCGAACAAAATTGATCAGAACTAGAAGACGTCGTAGGCGCCTCCTGTTTTCAGCATTTCTTCTCCATTGATTCATCAGACAGAGAAGAATAAACATAGCATACGCCACAACACAAGCGCTGGAGCCGGCATTTTCAAACCTGAATGACTACCAGTATCTTGCATCGCTACTACGCGTGACGCATGCCTGCACGATGGCCACGCCGATTTGCATTAAGTGTCTCATTTCTTAAGGAAAGATCTCTACCCTAATGTTTCTCACTTCCCTCATCAAGGTTTATCTCACAAACAAGGGCACTCAATACCAAGTGGAAGATTTAAGGGCAAGAAATGGGATTGGGCCTTAGTCTCCCCCTGCACTAGGATTTGTCTCTAAACGCAGCTTATGCCACTTCAGTGACTTATGCTGCTAGAGCACTAATAAACACTGCCATGCCTTTCCCAAAGAAATCAGGATTCCAAAAAGGAAAGGAATAATAGGTAAAGTACATAAACTGACTTGTCAAAAAAAAAAATTCAAAAGGTCAAGAAAGGAAGGGCAGGAGCCCGACAGAGACTGCTTATGCATTGGGCCCAGAATTTGTTGCTACGCCCCTGCAGAGGAGAAATTAGTACATGTACCGTGTAGTAAATGAATAGTGTAGGTTCCAGTTTGTCCATGAAAAAACACTGCAGCTCTTCAAGACCCAAGTTAAGTCTTCCGCTTCTTGCCTCTCAACTGCTAGGTAAAGTAATAGGGTTAGCCCTGAAGTGAACATCAACAGTGAGCCCTGGGAGGAGAAACAAAGTCTCTCCTGTGTTTCCCGATCACAGTGTGGAGGCTGAAGCGGGAATGGTTAACAGTCAGAACTAGAAAGAGGAAAAACAATGCAACAAAACAAAAGGAGCCCTGATAGCACATGGGGAGAGGAGACCAAATGTTTGACATTTGGTCCAACAATTTTGTAAAGAGTGTTGGAAAAAATGTACAAAAATTCACAGTCACTTCTCAGTTATTTCCCAAAAGGATGAGAGACAGAGGATACAACAGCCCATCTACAAACCAATCAATTCAAGTATAGGGACACAACAAGGTGATGAGGACAAGTTGGGCCTAAGACATATTAAACACTGTACAAAATATCTGTATGCTTTTACTGTGCGCACACAAACACACACACACACACACACACACACACACACACACAGAGTCATTGTAACATTAAAAGAGAAAGAAGAGCATATGAGGGGTTTTTGATCCACTTTCTGAACCTTTTAGTCTGAAACACAGAGAGGCCTAATGCAACTGCTACAGGCTGTGTATTTTGTGTGTGTGTGTGTGTGTATGTGTTTTTGTACTCTGTACAGGGATGGTTTTGCCCAAAAGCAAAGGAGTTCAGGTGCAAGGTAGAGGACTGCACTGGGTTTGGGATCCTGCAGGTGCTGCAGGACTCGAAACAAATCTTGTGGAAGCAGGGGGTTTTAACTTTCCACAGTTAGTGGACAGTCAAAAAATAAACTGCAGGTCCCGCAATTCATTGAAATACCATGAAAGCGCTACTCCTGATCAGTGCATTAAAGTCTGTTTCTTTGTGTGCCTATCAATTAGGGTAAACATGAGAGCATGCAGGCTCACTGGCCAAACACATCCCCGCAAGGTAAACCTGTGCTTATGTCAAAGGCTCCACTGTAGCTTTCTCCGTCCCTAATTGTGGCTGTAAAATAGTGGATAAATTGTTTTGAAATAACTCATTTCACTACCAGAATTTGATCAGTTTGGTAAGGTAACAGCTGGAATGTCTAGAAGAGCTGCACAATTGGATTATTTTATCCTCATTCAAGTTAGTTAAAGGGCCAGTGTGTAATATTTGGCATGGTTTATTGTCAATCTGAATCTGAATCTGAATATTCTACCCATTAATATGTTTATACAAGTGTATAATCGCTATAAAATAAAATTCGTTTGGTTTTCGTAGCCTTATAATTATGCTTTTATATATATGTATATATATATACGGCAAGGGCCTTGCTTTAAAGAGGTCGCCATCTTGCGCCGCCATGTATGTACGGCAGACCGAGCGGACAATCCAGCCAGCCAGAGAACGCGTTTCGCGTGTATAAATGAACCAACGAAGACAGTGGAAGGAAGGAAGAAGGAGGAGGAAACAGCAGAGTGTGTTAGTAGTTCGTCGATAGAGAGTAGTGAAAAGTTTTTTTTAGTTATAAAATTTGCGAATGGACCACACTTACCACGCAACAGGAGAGAATGAACCCGAACCGTCATCTGCGAGGAAAAGAAGACGCAACTTCACTCCTTGTGATGCACTCTCTGCAGCGCTTTTCCTCCTGATGATATATCTCCCCAACGATGGCAGCAGTAGCACCGAATCCCATTCTGTGCATTCAGCCTCTCTTCTCACCCGCTCAGCATCAAACACATGGAGTTCCTCATCTGTATGCTCCGGCTCAAACAGGTATGGCTCTGGGTCTGTGTCCACTACAAGAAACTCTTCAAAATCGCGTTCAAAGTCGTCCATTGCAGCTGCTATAGTCCGGAGATATTGCTAGGCTAAATAAACAGCTGAGCTCCGTTTACCGGCTACGCTGTCAGTCAGTGTGCGGGCTGGAGATTGAGCAGAGAGGGGAGGGGGGTCCCCACTTAGAATGGTAAACGAGTATGTGTGTAAAGTTATGAAGTGTGTCTGTTACGCTAGAAGAGTCAGAGTTTGGGACGGAGTCTTTTACCCCCTGGAGTGTTACCGGAGTTTCTAGAGTGCTCAAATAAACTGGCCTTTTTCCCGAACACTCCTCTGGTCTCCTGCTCGTGACTGATTCGTTACAATATTGTAATATGGCTTAGATTTCTAAATAAACATTCACCTCGTCGCTAGATAGACCTACTCCTGAAAAAGTCGTGCGCAAGGCTTTTTGTCCCTACGAGGCCACCGTCATTTAGTGAGCGAGTGAGCCCTGCAATCTAGAATTTGACCACTATGTCAGTCACTGTTTTCAACCCATTTTACACACTGGCCCTTTAAGGACTAAACCAGGCAAAAGTCTCCATTCTCTGAAAGATAATAAAAGAAGTAGCAATAACCATATCTGGAGTGTTATTTACCTTAAAACACAATACAAAGTGAGATAAACATTTGCATTTTTTGTGTCGATTAGTGTTGCAACTGTAACCGATGGCTGTACGTATGTAATCAGCCCTAACCAAGCCAAACTGAGCACCCTGCCCCCCTCAGGCTGAGGGTGCAGGCGAGAGTGGAAACACACGTTGAGAGAGTGGGCAGGAGAAGAACATACGCTGCAGTAGCGGGCTGTAATGGTCAGAAATCCAGCAGGAGTGGACAGGAGCAGAGTGAATAAAACAGTCTCTTACAGGGCTTTAGTACAAGGGTTTTTAATAGCCTAAATGTCTAAACCACAAACAGGCTGACAGCATTAGATGCTCTTCAGGTATGATATTAAAATAGATATGATATTAAAAGGTCCAGTGTGCAGCATTTAGGGGAATACTTTTGCAGAAATGTAATGCAATATAATAAGTGTGTTTTCTTTAGTCTAAAAAGAAGAGTGTTTTTGTTCCTTAAAATCAGCCTTTTTCTATCTCCATAAGAAATGGGTCCTCATCTGCAGCAGGATATATGCAGAAATTCTGAAGTTGAACACTTCTTAAAACCTTTTTCAAGACCTTTTTCATACATTTTAGACCTCACTGCATCTTCAAGTTCTGAACAGTTACATCAGCAGCACACTCAGGGCTTGACGCTAACTTTTTTCCCCAAGGAGCACATGCGCTCCTAAGTTGAAAAAGTAAGGAGCGCACAAAGAACTTTAGGGGCACAATGTAAATTGATCAAATAATGTGTTATCCGTAATTAACGTGATGCAAATAGACATTTACAAGCAAAATTATTTAATGAATTTGTATACAAAATGTACAGAAAGGTAAAATCATCAAGTTTTGAAAAAGTATTGCAATTTAATTTTGTCTTTAATGTTATTGTCTTATATATATTATCTTTGCAATATGATTATCTTATATAATGTTATTACTATCCTAAAACATTCTCCAGGTCCTCTGAAACTCTGCAGGACTTATTTCCACCCTGCCCAGCAGTGGTACCGTGGAGAACGGTCCCTAACTGCTGGGAGAACAGAGCGGGCTTCCCCGGAGGTCCGCCGCTTTTCCCGGTCCCTCTTCTCCGCCACACTTTGACTTATTCCCACCCAGCCGACAGCCTGGCGGTGGAGAACGGTCCCTAACTGCAGGGAGAACGGAGCAGACTTCCCCGGAGGTCCGCCGCTTTTCCCAGTCCCTCTTCTCCGCTACACTTTGACTTATTCCCACCCAGCCGACAGCCTGGCTGTGGAGAACAGTCCCTAACTGCGGGGAGAACGGAGCAGGCTTCCCTGGAGGTCTGCCGCTTAACCCGGTCCGTCTCCTCCACATTTTGACTTATTTCCACGCTGCCCAGCAGCGGTAGCTTGGAGAACGGTCCCTCACTGAGGGGAGAGGGGAGAGGGCTTCCCCGGAGGTCCGCCGCTTAACCCGGTCCGTCTCCTCCGCCACACTTTGACTTATTTCCACCCTGCCGACAGTGGGACTTATATTCATTGTGCCGACAGTGGCTTGGAAAACCGCCCATAACCGTGTCACACGGGGAAGAGGGAAGGCGGCTGGAGTTCCTCCAACATTTGCGGTTAGATTATCATATTTTTTTATTAACAAAAATATAGGCTGCTTCGGCTGTTTTTTTTTATGCGCACATGTGCCCCTAAATATTTTTTACAGTTCGCACACACCTATTTTTAGTTGCAAATGCGAGTGAAACCACCAAGTAAGTAAGTAAGACCACCATCCAGCTCTCTGTGGTGGAGTGAAGCGCATCTCTGGCCTGTTCTACTAGGAGACCCCAATGTGTTGAAGGGCAACACATCAACCAACTACATAGAGAGACGATGAACTTCTAGTAGTGAAAAGGCAAGAATTTCTACATTGTAAGTAAATATATTCATTAACAAAAGAAATACATGTCTGTAACTTAGCCTAGCCTTGCAATCAGTATCCAGGTTTTATCCCCTGAGGCAAAATGTTAAAAGGGATGTCCAAATCATATTCTTTCATACGATAGATTTCTTTACGTGCTGAAATAGTGTACTTTGAGATGTAAGGCTCTCAAAAAGCAAAAACACTAAAGTTTCTTAATGCTTTCAGCACCTTTTAATAGTTGGGTTAACTGTGTTGGTGAACTGCATTCCCTTGTTTAAACCCTTATTTTGTGGCTTCACTGATGTTTACTTTATATCTAACAGGAAGAACAGAACAATATATCCCAGTTGAATAAGTTAATGTGAAAAAAATTATAATAACCAAGGAAACAGCAGTTTACTGTCCTTTCACAACAAAATTAAATGTGTGTTTATACGAATAAATAGATAAAAGGTCCCTTTAACTCTCTAGAGCTACAATAATTTTACCTCTTAATGTACTTTTCCTTAACTGTGAAAACCTGTGCCAAACAACAACAACAAAACACTGAAATTTCTTCTGACACTTAATAACCTAGCAGGCCCACACACACTCACAAACACACACCAGCGACTAGAAAAGAGAATGAACAAAATTAAACCTCATTGCAGGCCTGGGTGACATGGGCAACTTGGAACTGGAAACCGAGCTTAAATAAAACAAAAGTTGAGTACTCACAATGTCAGACTTCAGGTCACAGCGGTGGAGTGAACTGGCTGTTGACTGACCGTGTCCCTCGTTGTGAGAGGAGCTACAAGGCACACCTGGAGCCAATCAGGGCGGTTCAGAAAGTCCCTCTTGGTCAGCTATGCTAGTTAGCTCCAGAGGCTAATTACACAATATCGGCAGCGACTGCGTTGGTTACTGAGCTGCTCACAACACACACTCCCGGCTTTTCATTGAGCTCCAGTCTTAATACACTTTAGTTTCTACAGCGCTATAAGTTGGAAAGATAGGTTTCACCAAATGTAACTACATTTCTTATCCGTTTCCTGTCCCGTCCTCTGAGCGTTTTTTTCACTGCTTTCCTTCAGGGTCTGGAGGTCGCTGTCACGCGCTGGCTCTCCCGCTCAACCACACCGCTCATCGCTAGCTCCCGCCCACCAGCCAATCACATTACAGGAAAAGTGGATAGACTGTAAACAACGTATTACAAACAATAAAAAAATAAACTCTTAGGTTGTACTCTGTTAACTAAGCATTCCCACCAAGTTCAACACTGTAATCGCACTACTTAAAGCTGCAGAATAAATTAAACTGAACATGTTTAATATGGAGTAGAACCTATTCATATTGTTCATCACATTTATTTATTTATTTATTTAGACCAGAAAAAAAATCATAATCAGTAATTTAAATAAACGTAAAGGCAGATCAAAGTGCCCTAGGAGCTAAAATATGAGAAACGGATTTTAAAGAGTGTTTGTCTGCTCCTACATAATCTGCAAACATTAGCATGCTGAGCTAACTAGCCTAATACCTACAGTACTGTAATGACTTGGCTTTACTGTTAAAGAGTATATCAGAGGTAAGCTACATTATTTTGTGGGGCTACAGATAATGTGACAAAAACACTGTGTGACAAGTCAGAAGTTTTCCACAAACTTAAAAAAGTAATAGCATGAATAAGATAGCTAACTGTAGCTGATCAAATCTGCAAGCAGCAATATTCAGCCAACCGAATCAACAGTTGTTTGCAAAACATTAGAAGCCTGCTTTTATTTAATTCTGTGTGAAACCAAATACCATTTGATTAGGCAAGGCAAGGCAAGTTTATTTGTATAGCACAGTTCAACACAAGGTAATTCAAAGTGCTTTACAGAGACATTAAAAGCAACAAGACACAGTTTAAAACAATAAAAACAGTCAATTAAAAAGGGAAGTAGAAATTGAGAATGATAGTGATAATAAAATACAGTAACATAAAATAAATAAATAAATGAGAATGATAGTGATAATAAAATACAGTAACATAAAATAAAAACAGGCTCAATACATTGCATCTAAGAGCAGTAAGAAGTAGAATAATAAAAGGCATAAATCAGCAGTGTGTAGTTAAAAAGTACGGGCAGTAGAATACAGCAGGTAAGTATTTAATCTAAGAGTACGCTTCAGTAAACAATAGTGTTTTTAGCCCTGATTTAAAGGAGCTGAGAGTTTGAGCAGACCTCAGATCTACAGGAAGTTTGTTCCACAGGTGAGGAGCATAATAACTGAATGCTGCCTCACCTTGCTTGGTTCTTGTTCTTGGAACACACAACAAACCAGTTCCAGATGACCTAAGGGGTCTGGATGCTTCGTAGGGAACCAGTAGATCAAGCATGTATTTTGGTCCGAGACCATTCAGGGCTTTGTGGACCAGCAGTAAAATTTTAAAATCTATTCTTTGACTCACAGGAAGCCAGTGTAGCGATTTAATGACTGGTGTAATATGGTCCAGTTTCCTGGTGTTTGTAAGGACTCTGGCAGCAGCATTCTGAATCAGCTGCAGCTGTCTGATTGATTTTTTGTTAAGGCCTGTAAATATGCCATTGCAATAATCCAACCTACTAAAAATGAATGCATGAATAAGTTTTTCCATGTCTTGTTTAGACAGAAACCCCTTAATTCTAGCTATGTTTTTTCAGGTGGTAATATGCAGATTTAGTAATAAACTTTAAATGGCTGTTGAAGTTCAGGTCTGAGTCTATAATAACACCAAGATTTCTGGCTTGATTTGTAGCTGTCAATGACATAGAGCCAAGGTGAGCGCTGATCTTTGCCCTTTCATTTTTAGGGCCAAAAATTAACACCTCTGTCTTTTCTGGATTTAGCTGGAGAAAATTCTGGCACATCCAGTCATTGATTTGATGAATACAGTTACTCAATGAGAGTAAGGGACTGTAGTCATGTGATGACACTGAGATATAGAGTTGTGTGTCATCGGCATACATATGATAGGAGATGTTGTGATGTTCCATAATCTGGGCTAGGGGTAGCATATAGATGTTGAATAGAAGTGGTCCGAGAATGGACCCTTGAGGAACCCCACATGTGATCGTAGTTCGCTCAGATTCATGGTTACCAATTGACACAAAAAAGTCCCTATCTTGTAAATGAGATTTGAACCATTGTAGCACAGTGCCGGTGAGTCCCACCCACTTTTCCAATCTGCTAAGTAGTATATTATGATCAACTGTGTCAAATGCAGCACTGAGCTCTAGTAATACCAGGACAGAGGATTTGCATGCATCATTATTCTGATGAATATCATTTAAGACTTTGATAAGTACAGTCTCAGTGCTGTGGTGTGGCCGAAATCCAGACTGAAATGTGTTAAAACATTACTAAGAATTTTGAGTGGTAAATTATCATTATACATTATCGTTAGACTATAAGCTGCATCCTCATGTCAAATTGGAGGACCAGGTCTCCAGCTTTAGGCGGCACTACAAGGCCAGAATTTCATGCCCTTTTGCCACCTCGCCATTCTGTGAAAACGTACAATTGCAAATGCGGAAAGAGAGTTGTCTTGACTATAGCGCTGCATTGGAGGTAGTAACAGCACTAAAATGAGGTCTGTATAGACACCCAGCAGGATGGGATCATGGGCGGCACAGGTGTGATGTTTTGAAGGCGTGTTATGCATGTGACCCACCATTGGAGACTTAAAAGCAGCTGAAGGCAGTTAGCAGCTAACTCAAAGACGAAGAACAGCAGCAGATCGGCTACCATATAACAGGGATGGTAAATGGCTGTTATTGCCATGTTAATGCTATTTTCATTGTTCATAATGCTCTGCTGATATGTATATATATGTCACACAAGAAGCCAACACTGTTGTCTTACATGTCATGCCAGCATGCTATCACTGGAGTGGCATGATGCTGCCATTGTTTGGTTCTGTGTAAAAATGCAAAGGTGGCATAATGAAGAGACGTCGTAGTAGTCCTATGGCATAGTCTCTGTGTAAAAAGGGCCATTGAGACAATGTCCTGCATTTTGATCTGCTCTAGTTTTCAAAATTCAAACCACTACTGGACACATGCTTCTCTGCTGAAGCTCATGCTTTTTTGTGATTAATTACACTCAGTGGGGTGGAGGCAGCAGTCATTGTACTAAGTGACGTACCACAAAAGACACAAAAGAAGAACATACTCTACTAGTGTGTGTCCCACATTGTCCCACACAAACATACTCTTTGTCCCACATTTGGTTGGGATCTGGTCATCGTAATGATAGAGTGGAAAGCTTTAGACAACAGTAACTATAGGTGACGATTATGTAACAGTCAGTCAGGTAAGCAACAACATGTTAAACAAACATTTGATTGAGTGGTAGTCAAGTTCTAAACAGTAACACTCAACTCGTGGTTTGCCTTTTATGTTTTATGCTTTTCTAGAAACAAATGGTTGTATTAAAATTGGGACTATTTCGATGACAAACTATGAGCTTGGAGGCAAATTTTTCTCATAAGCGCCTTGTAAGATATGTCACGCTATAATAGGTGTTGGCAAGGAGCAGCAAAACCAGGAACGTGGTTGAGTGAGTTCACTTAAGGTGACTTTGGGACATTTTGCCAAATGTATAGTTTATCCATGAAAGAAAGAAGGCATGAAAAAACCAAACAGAAGACAAAACACAAGCTTAAATGATTTATCATGCATAATTTCATAACTCACTTCACCTTAGGGATACTACAAGTGTCCATATTTATTTTTTCCTTTGCTCTCACACGCACATTAAGCTCTCCTTCTTTCACACAGGCTTGCTCATAGTGGCTGCAGTCTTCCCCTAACACTCTTATTCCCACACAGACCCCCTCATCACCAAACACTGAGCTCTCTTTATCTTTTCCTCTCTGTCGTCCCCCATCCAAATGCTCAACCCCCACCACTGCCTCACACCCATCACATACATACACACACACCAAGGTCAGCCTCTCTCCCTGCCTCTTCTCTCTCCACACATGAACACTGACACACTTGCTAAGACAGCAGCGGCAGCTTGTTTGATGTTTGATCCACTGTGGATGCAAGCATGGAAATGGAATCTCATGGCATGCAAAAGTGTGTGTATGCATGTGTGTAGAGGTGGAGGGATAAAAGGAGTGTAAGGGTATTTGCGCAAAACCCTAATGACCTACAGAATAATTATACCATACACAGAGAAATAAAGAGAGAGAAAGGAAACAAGAAAGAGAGTAGATGTCAGCTTTGGGTGTAAGGGTCTGAGTGGGTTCGATGTAGACACATGCAAACACAGAGACAGAGAGAGAGAGAGACAGAAACAGAGAGAGGGGAAACAAACATTATTAGAGCATTACAATCCCCCGTATCTTTCATCCTCTCTGTTGCTTTGCTTTTCTGTCTGTCTGTCTCTGATAATGACACCCCAACACCAGAGCACAGGAAGATCTAAGCAGGGTCAGAGTGTGTATAATGCAAAGTGTCACACATTACTTGCACTCAGAAAGGTTGAGCTATGCAGAAAAAAACATACTTTTATATGGGTGTGAGTGTGTGTCTGAGGCCCCTAGGACATCATCTTATCAAAGTAAGGTTCAGTGGTGCCTTTCTTCTGTGTCTGTGTAAGGGTCTGTGATATGAATATTGTGTATAGTAGCAAGATGGGCAGAATCAGGAAAATAAACATTTTTAAGCTGCTGATAACATTTTTTCTTCTGACATCAAAGCTTTGTGATATTTTCTTGTGGTACTTCAGGACAGTGGCTGACCTTTCTACGGGCAACACAGGTAGCCGCCTAGGACGCCACCTGGAAGGGGGGCAAAACTGGGTTAGGTTAAGGTTTAGGGTTATGGTTATAATTTATCAAATAAAAATAATAAAATGTTTTTTCTTTTCTTCTTTTTTGACATTCAAAAAAATTGAACATAAGGGAAATGGTGGGGTGGAGTGTGACGGGAAATGATAAAAGCCATCCGGGGTGCTGTACAAAAAACAAGAAGAAGACGAAATTTGCAAATTTGCACACACTGTATTGTCTTATTGTTTGGTTATTGTTATTGCTTGGGCACCTAATGTGCAAATTTCAGCACTGCTTCAGGAAAGAGACTAATAAGCTGTTGATCCCACAAATTTTGTCTAGGCTTTTTTGGTCAGAGGTTAAAAGTTCAAATCATAATTCTAAACAATGTGCAAATTGTAATAACTGGTTTTATTCTCTGTCAAACACTTGCAGACATGCATGATCATACACACACACACACACACAAACACACACACACACACACACACAGAGACACACATTAAGACACCCACTACCACTATCACCCCCCACACACACTGATAGCAAGCTATTCTTGTCCCAAACAGACCAGTGTTAAGCCATTAGCCTGCTTCAGCCACACATCCAATATTAAAGACAGCCTCCAGCTCTACTCTGTCACACTATCTCCCAAACTGCATGAGTCATGCTGTTTTGGTTACAGAGGCAGTCTGTTTTACATGGAAACATAAGCCGCCTCGTCATCATTATGAAAGATTTGATATCTGTCCCTTTAATCCCTGCAAGAAGGGGTGTAATTGCTTTGAATCTGGTGTCATGACACTCTTGGCATCTATCTTAAATGCGACACTAAGGTTTATCACACAGGAAGCACCTTTTCATATTGCATCTAAATACTTCCATGATTCCAATCGAGAGGCATTTTTAGGATGCAACAAATTTCTGGAACAATCACACAAAACACAGTCACAATAGGACATCAAGCGCATTTTGATTTCACTCTTTCATCTGCAGAGGACCTCCAACTGGACAACCTGCATTCAAGTCTCTGTGTCAAGTATCCATCCCACTAAAGTGTCCTTGGGCAAAACAGTGGATTCTCTCCCATACCAGCTTCAGGGCAGCAATTTGGCTGTTGAGCCAGACCCAGAGTCAGATTAAAACTCTGAGGTGGCCCTAGAAATCAATGAAAACAGCAGCGGCACAAAGGAACAAAAGCAACTAAATAAAATGTAAGTGATGACAGAGCAACACAAGCAATACACAGATTCAATACAGTTATTAGTTTCCAACAATGAAATGTTATTATTTGCGAGAATTACATCTCTGCAGATCCATGACAATGTTCTATGCATTTTGAGTAAGTATTGTTGTTTTATTTTTGAAACAATGCACGGTAACCAGACTTCTTCTAACCTAACAGCCATTCCTCATTTAGGAACAATGACAACCACGGGAACAGTCAAGCCGGTCAACTGATTTGCAGTTACTCTTCATTCATGTTGTTTAATCACCTGCTGAGTCATCTGAAGCTCTCACACACTCAGTGTTGCACAGTGTTGTGTTTGTCCTGCACTGTAGAGAGGGGGGTAGTTAGTGCAGTGTTTCCAACTGTCTTGCTTGATTTGATGACTTTCAAGACCCATGGATGTAGAAAACTGTATGCAGCGTAGGTTTGGGGCTCTGTTCACTCCTTTGAAAGTTGTTCAATTGTGCATGAAGCCAAAAAAGTTTGACTTCCTGGCTATGAAATTACTTGGATCTTTTGCATTTTGGGCCCATAGAGCAAATGGACTACAGACTTCCACCGGCCAAGCGGACAACTTTCAGTTTAGCACTCTACTAGCTTGAATAGGCATTAAATTACTTTACTGTGCAGCTCTACAAGACTTATGAAAAGTTACTAGATCAAGTAGATCAAATTCTGATAGTGTCATGGCTTATTTTTATAGGGGTTATGATACTGATTTACATACATCTTTTTCCCAAGGTTAATCTATGGGAGAAAGTCTTCTTGGGCCCACTGGCATCGCATAACAGACCTGGAAGTTGTAGTTCCACAGTTTGGCCACTATGTCAAATTAGCTTTAAAGTTGGCGCTGTTCCTGGGTGCTTGTAAAGACCTCTTTAGCAACACCTTTTCAGAAAAGCACCTAGGGCAGACCTGGAGTCGCCATTCTTAAGAGAGTCACCAGAATTTCTGAGTGAATGCGCTCTCATGTGGCTGTGACTCTGGACTGACTGTTCAGTGAGTGGGGGAGAGCAGTAGCATGTTCAGCCGACCTTGTGTCAGTGGACAGCTCGCTCTAAGTCCTATACCAAAGCTGCCCCAAGTTTATACCATACAGGTACACAGGTCCAAAAACCAACAGTTCTTAAAAATAATGAATTTTTATATTAGTTTGACTTTAAAATGTGAGGGCAACAGTAAAACAGTTAACAAAATGGATTAAGAACGACCCATTTAAACACCATTAACTGTTTTTGAAACTGCTCAAAAATGCTTAGCTGGTGTAAAGTTTTTGATCTAGACTGAACTAATGCTATCTGTCATATTTACATGCACATCAAATACTGTGTGTGATTACAACATAATTAAAGCAATGATATAGCAGAACCCATGAAAACACCATACTGATTATGTTAATGTGGTGAGAATGTTATTGAATTAGATATAATTGCATACATTACTGTAATTAAAGGCATCATGGAATTATAATCAACACTAGTTTAATATTTCCTACAAGCATCACAAATTAGATCCTGTTTCCATCTCCTGATGTGATGTGGAGGTAGAAATGAACAGCAGTCTGTATTGGGCTAGCCCATGCACACATTTAGACCACCATCTGTCACTCATGAATGCTTATAGGATACATTTTAGTTGATGAAGTCCCTACATCCATCCGAATGCAGCAAAACGAGCCGTGAAAGGTATGACCATTCCATCTGCAGTCCCTAATTTGAGAGATGTGGTGCACACTCATCAAGCCCTCTGCAATTATGCACGCCTTCTCTAATGCGAGTACCTTGATTAAATCTTGCACAACCAGCACCAGACTCTCACAAAATAAGTACAGAAACATCTGTGCTTGTGTGCACGGCAAACTGTTATAATTGAGCAGGTTTTTCTAAACAGGACAAAATCATCAGGATACTGGACAGTGGACGATTGTTTCCTGAGCGCTGGATACACACACAGCTTCATACCAACAAGACTGGGGACCTTTCTGAGTGCATGTTTGTTTGCATCAGTAACGAAAATGTGTGTTTGGGAAGTCCTAAGCATATGACTCGATCAATGAAACTTGGCTTATACTGCACAAGTTGTGTGAGAGTGTGTAAACTAATGTTCTGATATATCTTTGCTATTGTTAAAAATAGTGCCCAATCAATCAGTAAATCAACATTTGTTGTTTTTTGTAGAGGCATGTGAGAAAATAAAGTTTTATTCACAAATTCAAGGTAGCATGACATGACTGATTGATATATAAATGGTCATTTTGTACGTGAGGAATTCCTTGAAGAAACTCTGCTCCATAGCACTACTAGTGGTCAAAAACTCTGCAAGGCACCTTTAAAGCTACGCCTGTTGTAAACAAAGTTAGAATTACTGCCTTGCGGTTGTATGCCTCCACAAACCAGTCATGTTGCAGTTACAGTTCAATTCCATGTCTGTCCAGACTCATATGTAGCCATGAGAGTTGACAATACTTCAAATATCAATGTTAATGTAAAGAAGCTACAAATTCTAAAACATGGATGCTTCAGAAAATCCAAATAGCACAGAAAATCTAAGCAATCAGCACGGGTTCAAGATAAGTGTCACCAATTCGGTATCTGACCAAATTTCTCCCTGTGATTTTATTGAGCATTATGATGTTGCGGTGAAGTTGGCCTTTGACCTTTTGAATATAAAATGTCATCACTAATCCTATTAGACATTTGTGTGAAATTTTGTCACAATTAGTTTATGAATTCTTAAGTTATGGCTCAAAATGTATTTTGTGACCTTTGACCTCTGAAAACCAAAATTGAATCTGTTCATTTCTGAGTCCAAGTGGATGTTTGTGCCAAATTTAAGGAAAATCCTTAAATGTGTTTCTGAGATAATACATTCATGAGAATGAAACGGATGAACAGACGAACAGACGAACAGACGGACAGATGGATGGACAGGTGGACATCCCGGAAACATAATGATACCAGCCACTGTTGTTGCAGGACTAGAGGCATAAGAAAACAAAAAACCTTAAGGTTTGATGTTTTTCATCAAAGCACACTGTATGTGTAACAAAACCTGTACCCACTCCTAAAATCATCCCTTCATAGAGCTTCTCGTCGGCTGTGTATTGGCGAGAATCTGGTGATATGATACGTATCGTGACACAGGTGTTATGATTCAGTATACTATGATCTAAATCTAATTTTAGTAAAACGGCCAGCGTACAATTTACGACTCTGCCTGTTTCATAGACCTGTGTCCTTTGTGTTAATGCTAATGATATTAAGTTGGAGTGAAAAAGTCAAAAGCCTGAATTCAACACTGCTATCTAGTAGTCACAAAACAAGAACCTCTGCCACAATGCCATCAAATGCATGTAAACTACGAACTAAAAATTGATGCACTGTTTTTGAGAACCCATACAGTATCACAAAACATACCATTGCAATACTGAAGTGTATCAATATTTTCTTACACCCCCAGCTGGTAGTATTCAATAACTCCAAAGGGCACTGTCAATAAGATGATATTAATTTCATGCACATACTTCAGACTATACACACTATCACAAGTACAATCTTGTATTAACTGTACTGAAGTCTTTATATATTGTTTCATATCAGAAAAAAGAAAATCTATTATCTACAAACAAATATAAGCACGGCTGTGACATCTTTCACTTTAGGACAATGATGGCTTGACCTGCTTGAAGTTTCCAATTAGAAAGATTTAAACAGAACTGTGGCCAAAAAGAGTATGCACCTGGTCAGCAATAATGTTTTAGGACCTCCAGTGAAGCACAACTGTTAGTGCTAATCGGGTCTGATGCGAGCCAAGAAAACATTTCCCACATCATTACCCCACCAGCAGCCTGTACTTTTGACAGCAGGAAGTTTGGAGCCGTTTATGCTGTTTATGCCAGTTTCTGACCCTGACAGAAGTATGGTTTGTCAGATCAGGCAGCTTGTCCACTGTCCAGTGTCTTCTTATTAACTGACAGGACCAGAGGGCTGACATGGTCTTCTTTTGCCCATTCACTTCAAGGTCTGACAGCTGTATTTTTAAGCTGCCCTTTTGCACGTCACTGTCGGGATGTTTTATTTGTTAACTTGAAGAAAGGAGCCTTGCCACTCTCTCCGACATCCGTCATCAGCATGGCATGTTGTGCCCTCAGGACTGCAACTGCTTATCACACCAATCTCTGGAAATTCCAGACATTACAGCGCAAGAATGGCAGCTATTTCTGAGGCACTCAAACTTGTGTGTCTGATACCAGTGATCACATTCAAAAGCACTTAAATCACATTCCACTGTGAATGAAACTCTTGACTCTGTTGCAGAGGGCAGAGGATAAAACAGCAGAGAAACAGAGAGTGTGAAGAGGGAACAAAGTATGGTTGTTTGAAGGAAAACACAGGTAAGCTGATTTTCTACACACTGGTTGATTGTACTATATAGCTGGTTTCACAGGTAGATGCCAAGGTCAGATGTGTGAGGCTGCTTGGTAAATGAATAAATAGATTTCAAGGTAGAGTGAGAATCCATGGTAAATTGATTCCTGAATGGATACTGAATAGATTTTAAATCCCATGTGGAATGGATTGTTTTTTGACATTACAGTTTCCACATGGCCTCTCCCATGTGTGTCCCATGCTCCCCATGTCTCCCACACATCCTGACCTTGTGTGAGGCCCTACGTTCCCAACAGATGCTGTCAATGATTTTTGCCTCGTGTGCAGTTTGGTGTCCCTCCAGATATAGTATCTCTTTTGTGAGATCCATCCAGTCTGTCCTGTGGTTCTTTCAGAAATTGGCTTTTCTGATTTACCCACTGTGTTTCTACTCTATAATAATACATTACTATATTCATCTGGTCTTGTTTTATTAAACTACTGTTCTAACAACTTAAAGGTTCAGTGTGTAGGATTTAGGGGGGGTTATTGGCAGAAATGGAATATAATATGATCAGTATGTTTTCTTTGGTGTATAATCACCTGAAAATAAGAATTGTCATGTTTTTATTGCTTTTGAATGAGCCATTTACAGGAAACAGTTCCTTGTTTATGGAGATCACTATGTTGCACTGCCGTGTTTCTACAGCAGCCCTGAATGGACAAACCAATCACTGGCTCTAAATAGGAACAGTTGCATTTTCGCTTCAGCCACCATAGTTACAGCCCCTTTTTACAAGTTGCTACTGATTTTAATCACCTCTTCCATTTGTTCTGGAGAGGAAGACACCTGTGTATATTATTTGGCACCCTTAAAAAACCTCGTCAACAATAAACATTCCAACCAGGAGACGTTTCAGCTGGTTGCAATCTGCAGTACTCACTACTAGATTCCACTATATCTCCCTAAATCAATGCCATGTTATTCAACTCATGACATTCCTCACTGTGACTGTGCTTTTTTCAAACGTTTATATCACATTGGACCTTTTAAGAGTTTTTAAAGCAGCATTGATTCATTGCCTCTGCCAAGGAGGTTATGCTTTTGGTTCGGTTTGTTTGTCAGCAGGATTATGGAAAATTACTGGCCCACTTTTCATACAACTTGGTGGAAGGGTATAGCATGGGCCAAGGGAAAACCCATTACATTTTTATGCATACTCATTTGATCCATTATTAAAAAAAAAAAAAAAGAAAAAAATTGCTGTGATTAAAGGGGCAAAAGGCGAAATCATTTCACTGCTAGGTTTGCTGTTGTGCACTGCCTGTAGACCAAAACAAAGTGTGTCATGAGCCACTCTTCCCTCTACCTCTGCTCTCCACCCCCCACCCCACTCGTCTTGTCTGTGCAGCCGAGCACCGCAGCATCTCCACGGACTATTACATCCAGACGGTCCTGGTGTTTCTTCCGCAGGCTCCGCTTCACTCAGCTGCCTGATATACCCACTGCTTCTTCCCACATTAACCTGAATAACAAACCAGGGCTCCGTGCTCCAGTTGGATCAAACGGAGAGCCGGGGCTAACGTTAGCTGGGAAGCTAGCGGAGGCTAACTGGCTGTGCTGGCAGCTGAGTGAAGTGGAGCCTGAGGAGGAAGCACCGGTTAGCCCCAGTTTCACTACAGGCAGATTCACTCGCCACAGGGGCGAGGAAATAAAACCTAAACAGCCAACTTAGTTTGGCTTAGTTTAGCAGTTAGCAATGTCTTTCACTCACTCTCAGTCTCTGCTGTGTTTAGCTATTTCCCTGCTTTCCTGTTAGCGTTAGCACTAGTCGGCTGCCACGCTAACGTCCCTACTCTTCTCCGTGAGCCCGCAAGCCCACCAGGCTCACGGAGAAGAGTAGGGACGTTAGCGTTAGCTCCTGGAGTTAGCACTAGAGCTACTACGGCTACTGGAGTAACTTACAGCTATGGAACGCTTCTACCAGCTCCTCTAGTCACTGAGCCTCGCCTCCATCTCAGCAAATATATTGCATTTACTACAGGTACCATCATCATTGAAGTAGGCAGGGAAATAGCTAAACACAGCCGCCAGCCTGCCCGCCGGGCTACATTTTACAATGCTAATTGCAAATGTTAGCTGGGCTGCCGGGCTACTCACCTAACACAACTGTAATGCCTGACCCATTGCTGGGACCGAGCCGCTAATAACTCAAGCTCCGGACATTAACCCATGCTACGATTGTAACATTAAATTTAATTGAATCGACATAGCGACATGTGCCTAACATTACTGTAACACTAATTAAAACACTTGACTTTATGTTGTTACTTAATGTTACCTGTCCAGGAGAAGAAGAGCTAGCTCTGAGTCAGATTGTAGCCCCTTTAGCTCTCAGAGTGCTCTCCACCTTGGAAATGCAAGGCCAATGTTAATCCGAGTTCTGTCCCTTTCTTTATCCGACAACTTCTTCGCCAACAACCGTTGTTTCTTTAGAGGTAATGTCGGATCCTGGTCATCTTCAGGTGGACGTTTTGTTCCGCTCTCCGCCATTTCACTTCGAAAATACGCGCTGCCATTGCTTACTGGCTGTAGCCTTTTATAGGGAGGGAGGGCCAAGGGCTCCGAGAGGAGGAGGAGGGGGGGGGGGGGGTTCACATGAACGTACATGAACGCGCAGCTGGACCGGCTTGTAAACAAGGGGCTGGAGATCAACACAGAGAGGGTGTGTGAGGTCATGCTATACTCCAGATGAAATTACACCTCTAGTTCTTCACATAGCAATTTTTTAATTCCTTCAATCTAGAAATGATGAATTTCGCTTATTGCTCCTTTAAGTGAATTAAAGACATTTAAAATTCTTAAGTTTACATAATTTAGTAAAAGACTCTGTGGATTATGTTAAAAAACAAAAGTGTTTCCCTGTAGGTGTCACATTTGTCCTTAGTCGAAGAGAAAAACAATTCTTATTTGTTAAGTAAGATTTAGAAACTTTTAATATAGGTGACAGCTGTGACATGTGGCTGCCAAAAATTTAAAAGACATACTGTATATAGTCCGTGAGTTTCTACAAAGAAGAAATATTTTTCTGTGCATCTTCTCAGCCAGTGATCAAACTCTCTCCTCACGGGATGCATAAGTATATTTATAGTAGTTAATCTTTTGCAAGTTGAACTACTACTGCAACTTTTGTAATTTAAATTAGTGAATAATTTGTGCAAGTATCATGAGATCAACTCATTGAATCAATTCAAACTGACTGTTGCCTAGAATTTATGTAAATATGAGGCTCAGTGCACTTCTCATGGATATTAATACTGAACTGCTGGTACCAGAGGAGGCGGCTGCCTTCCAGTCAACACACAGGGAACAGGAGTCTCCTGTGGCCACCCTGTTTTGGTGGAAAAGGGACACTAAATAATAAATTAGTATAAATATTTACAAATTATTTGCAGTGGGGAAGCAGAACAAGGGTGTTTATTAGGCTCAAAGGAATATAATTTTTTTTTATAAAAGCAAAAAAACCTGCCAAAACAAGTGTTTGCTACAGTGTCTACTTTTTATCTGTTTTCCAGACACTGTAGAGATACAAGGTTACAGGACACTGACAGACACATATGCACGCACGCACGCACACACACACCAACACAAACAGCACGGGGTGTGTGCTAATGAATGCAGTACCACCTGTTCAGTGAATGATGTAATTGCTCTCAGCAGATCCCCATTTCCTCACTATTACGCTGTTTAACAGCACCATTTAACAGGTATGAAAGGTTGCTGCAGAAAGCTATCCTCTCCCTCACACCTCCACTAATTTAACATTTAACAGCATCTCCCGTCACGTCAGAGAGAACTGGTCGCCTTTTCATGAAGGGGAGGAAGCAGGGGGATAAGAAACGGAGTAAAAGACAGAAAAAAGGGGGTGAAAGAAAAAAAGGAGGGTTTGAAAAGGGGAAATGAAAGGATGAAGAAATGAGGTTAGGCAGAGAGGGGGGGGAAGCCATTTGTTCAGCAGTGGCTCCATCGAATCGATTAAACTCCATTCTCGTGTGCTCGCCCGTTCCTTCCGCACACACAGATGCACACTGAATATGTGCATACCCACGCACCAGGCCACAACGCATACCAACAAAGCAGTTACAAAACAGGAGGACAAACCTGGTGTAGTTCTAAAATCTGAATTAAAGTGAACCGGGAACCATTCATCATCACTCCATGATGAAGGTGAGCTGCGTCACCCTTTTAGTACCAGTCAATAGACAGAGGGTGAGTGTGTGTGCAGCATGCAAACAATTTGCACAGGGTGACGTGCAGCTGAAGGTGTGATTAATTTGGTTAAATGACCCAAGGATGATAGTTAATTGGTTACACAGTCAATGAAATGAAATAAAACATCATTGCTCTCTCACTTCACACTTCAGCACATTTGAAATTGCACATGGAAGCTGCACACTGTGCACCCATGGGTCATCGTCATTGAACTGAGAAGTTGTCAAACTACATGTAGGTGAGAGAAATCAAAATTAAGCAGAGATGCTAATTTTTTTTCCAAATTAGATACTCATACGTTGCCCAAATGTTGTTCTCCATGATGATTACATAGGAGAAAAATGAGGTAATGTTGCACTCAACGCTGGTCAGGCCGTTATCAGGAGGAGGACTTAGGCATAATCTATTAGACTGAATGTATTTCACAACTCAAAAGCTTTTAATATTTATATTTCTATATTTAGAGCACAAGAGCCTCAATATTGAAACTGCTATGATACTGTAGGTTTGACCATTGGTTCTTTCACAAAATACTTACACAATGAATTTTTTGATAAATAATCATCAGTAATGTGGGCATAATGACCAAGGCCATTTTCATATAAGGTAGAATTGATTCATACTGTGCCCAAATAACATTGATCCCCCTCTCCACTCCCCCGCTGCTCAGCTTTCATATTAGTAATGTTGTTCCATACCCGAGTGCATTTGCTTAATACATGACATTTTTTGTTGTGCTACAGTGTAGAAAAAAATGCAAGAGATGGACACTAATGCCCCTGGGACTTTCACCAGTGGGGACCGGCAGAGCAGCGAGGTGAAGCTCTGCTTCTGGCCAAAGGAGGAGCCACCGCTATAGGGCGCTGACCTGTCCGTCTCCTGCCAGAGTTCCGAGTGCAGGTCGACGGTGGCAGCGTAACCAGATCTGGGTCTGTCTGTTGTTTGATATAGAACAGTAGTGTCCAGACTTTTTGGAATGTGGGCCAGATTAGGAAATGTGAAAATACCTTGGGGCTAGCTGCTTCTCGCATCATATGGGTTATTTAAAAAACAAAAACAAATGAGGCAAACATAACTGTTTCCTCTTTTAGTGAAAAAGTTATCAACTTCCCACCACTCCCAAAAGCACCAGCCCTCGCCGCCAACTTCAAGCTTCTTTGCTGTGGCCACATCTGCTACCTAGCAGGAAATTTCTGCTGCTAGGTCCATTAGTTTGCTTGTTTATAATCTGTTTATGAAAACACTTTAGATCCGCTTGCGTAGTTCCTGCTTGTTGCATGTCTACAAACTGTAAAATAGTCTTGCAATTGTGAAGTGAACAGAAAAAATGCATAGTGATTACCCAATATTGTGTGGTGGGCCACATATAGTATATTCTGAAAGACAAGCCAGGGGCCACGATTGGTCCCCAGGCTGGACTTTGGACAAACCTGATATAGAGGCATCAGTATTACACTGAGAATGTTTCATAACTGATTTAAAACTCCTTGTAGTTGTGTTAAACAGCAGTCCACTTTGGTGTTCTCGTACAGTTGGTGTTGACACCTGATGTGTACTGTATCGGAGTACACATGAACCATACCAGAGACATTGTTTCAGGTGGACTCAGGCACAGATCAATCAACTGGTCATTTGGGTCAGGTGTACTCATATGTGGGCCCGGGTCTCTGATGTGTCAAAGCTAAATCGAAGATGATATCTATAGTATTGATATACTGGACAGCCCTACTTACTGTAAAAGCTGATTGATTTCCATACAAGCATTGTTAGCTTCCTTACAGTTTGAGAGGTGGCAGTAAACATACTAAAGTGAACTGGCAACCAAAAGTTGAATAGCATCTACAACCTAATAGTTTGATGGAGTTCTTAGCTCTGATGGGGTTTGTTCGTCTTCACTGTAACCCAGCGACCCTCACCAAAATAGCACTGAGCTGAGACAGGCTTGTTCATGTACACAAATATCACTGGACCTGTCTAAGACTGTAGGAATAACATGCTGCTGCTCTGTGCTAACCTTCCGTGATAACTCTGACATTTGGAAATTTGACATTTTTCACTTTTTCCCCCACACTGACAGTGCACATCGCCCTTTGTGAGCTGAGTTTCACGTGCTCATGGGTCAAAAACAGTTCGTGACACAGTGTAATTTTAATAAATGTATGATTGTTCTAAATAAACGGCAAATCAAGCACACATGGCATGTCACCTCAATATTTCTTGTCTGAATCTGGCCAGGGACCGTCGTCACAACAAATGTCATCATTGCTTGTCTTTTGCACTTTTAGAAACGTAAGTAATTTCAAATAATCCCTTACCTCTTTTGAGATATAAAAAAACAGCTTTTAGAGGATGCAGGTATTTTTCCAAAATGGCAGTGAAATATATCAAATATGAAGGGTTGACATCATAACAGCACATAAAAAAATACAAGTCAACGATATGCAGCATCCCTTCATGTTTTGACATTAAATGTCTCAGCAAAAATTCCAGCGACCACGAAAATGCCAAACAGTATTTTTGTGAAACCCAGGAAACAGTCGGGGGTAATGATATAAATACCATTCACTACTGTATAAATACATGATCACTGACATTAGTCAGTTACAAATCCCACAGTAGTGATACATGTGAACAGGAAGTTGCTCTTTACAGTATTCTTGTGCCAACAGCATGCTTCATGGAGCGCTTGAGGGTCATGTGCTCAGTGAAAAGTATGTGGCTGTGAATAACTGTGATGGCCTTATGTAAATATCTCATATCCATATTGTAATTATGCTATCAATCAGAGCCAAGCTGGGATCAGAGTGATACAATATGGGCTGTCAAGGCAGAATGCAGCCTTTCTCTTCCCTCCTCCTCTTCAATCTGTCTTTCCATCTTTCCCTCCCACTCCTTTCCTCTCTCTCCATGAACTTGTACAATCTCATTCTTTTTCTGTTTTCCCTCCACAGGTCACACCAATACACCATGCTCAGAGAGACTGAAAATCAATTCTCAAATACTATAAAAGCCAGAGTTCAAATAACGGCAAAGTCTCAAATAAAGTCAGCAAGAACAAAAAAGCCATTCACTAATGATCTCCAAATGCTTCTACTCTGCCGTTTGTTTTTTCTAACATTCAACTGCTGTCAGTGATATCCTGCACTTCCTAAAGATTTTCACATTAAAAGCCTAAAGGTCAAGCTTAAATAAAAGATCTGCATACTGTACTTTTGTCTCATAGTGATCCTTGACAACGCCAGGCTGACAGTGCAGAAATGAAGGGAAATGAGGTCTCCGGTCGGATTCACCCCTGAGATGTCGTGGTTAGGACTGCAACCAACGATTATTTTGAATAATCTTTTGATTATTGAAATGAATGATCAGCTACTCAATTTATGAATCGCACAATTATTCTTATTATTCTTAGCTCTTATTTAGCTATCAGGTTGTAAATTTAGCTTGAGGTTGTTTTATGCATGTGTTCACTAACAATAAAGATGATAAAGGTGAATGCTTCATTCCAAAATATGTCTTTTAATTCACTTTCCTGCTGATACAACAAAACATTCAACTGAAATCAAAGCCCGTCATGGACCTAAGTAGTTGTTATTTCAACAATCAATCAATGAGTATTTGTCACATGAAATCATATAAGATAATGTCCTGACCTCTCACATCATTAGGAGCATGTGTCATAGTTTGTTTACTAATTTTGACCCCAATGACTTAATATAAAGATAGACAACGTGTCTCTACTTCCACCCACTGTACAATAATGAAGCCATAATATCACTGATTTGGCTACTGCCATTTGGGAATCTAGAGTCTGCACAGTAGTGATTTCCACAGTACTGAGTTCCCCGCTGTCCAACCAAACCAGAGAAGCACTGTTGATCAGGATCCTGCCGTTTAACACCCTTTTTATAGCATCAAATAACTAATTTAAACCAAATTTATCGGGAAAAATATAAAAGCTGAACATACTCCAGTGTGATAAGAACAATCTAAAATGACAAAACAACATCTTTTGGAAAAAAAATATTTGACGTGTACTTTGAGTTTTTAGTATGGCCCATGTCCTGTCTGCTAACATGAAGAGAGTGGGCTCTATGACCTATACTGTAGCCAGCCACCAGGGGGTGATTGAGATGTCCTGGCTTCATCTTTTGGGAGCTGTTATGTCACCTATCGTTATTATACAGGCTACAAATTTAACCTTATTAAGATGGCCACAGGTCGGTCCTCCCAAATGCTGGCAGCAATTCTGCTCTGCAGCCGCCTCTGAAAGATGCATATGTGGGACTCATAGTAATGTCGGCAATATAAGCGGACACCCCCCATTCTTCGTTTGTATTATGTGTGTACTATCTTCTCATTATTTGGCTGTCATTATTTGTATTTATTTGTAATCTGATATTTGTGCACAAGATCAGCTAATATTTGCAGTGGGTTAGAATGTGTATAAAATGAGTAAAGCTCTTCACAGGCACTTTGAGGCAGCCTAAGGGTCCTTTAAGTGAGGTGCAAGCTAGCGCTAATTAATCAGTGGACCCCCCAGCCAGCCTGCATGTCGCGATGTGGTCGTGCTGATGTGCTTGTGTTTCTGTGTTTACAGGTGAGCTGAAAGTATGGAAATATGTTGAATATGATGTTGTGACACGTGAGCATACAGAGTGTGTAATAATAAGAGACTGTAATGCAAATGTGTGTTACTGTTCAGCGTTTTGCCAGTTGAGTAAAAGTCAGATGAAAACGTGCTTCACCTAACAGGAGTAAATGGCGAATCACAACATCAAAAGCGTAACCTACTGAAATATGAGTTGTGTAAGTGTGCCAAATGTTATCAGTGTGTTAGCTAAGTGTTTAAGCACAAGCGCATATTTTGTTTAATGTCAGTTTGTCAGGAACGGGACTGGTTAGTTTAAGTGAGGTGCAAGCTAGCGCTAATTAATCAGTGGACCCCCCAGCCAGCCTGCATGTCGCGATGTGATCGTGCTGATGTGCTTGTGTTTCTGTGTTTACAGAAGTAAAGGATCTTAAACTCATGCACGCCTGAGAGTCTTCCTTTGTGCTCAAGTGTCCAACACATAGCAGTGATCCAGGGTGTCCATTCCCCCTGTGACGCATGGCAAGCAGGAATGGGACAGCATTTCAAAATTCCTTCTGTCACACCAATCCTTTTTCATCATAAAGCGCATGCCTCCTCCTTCTTGCCAGAGTCCTGTAACAGTTCACAACCTTCTTTGGCTGAGGTTACAGTGAAATGCTCCTCCACTCTGGGGGTTTTTGATCGTGAAGGTGTTTCCTTCTCAGTAAGCGGTGTCACTACCATCACCGGGCACCGACTCACATCATAGCCAATGTCTTTTGACAATTAAATTTGTTGGCAGCTTACGTGGTGATCGATATTTGTCAACTACATTGATTATTTGTTGCATCCCTTGCTGTGGTTCATGACTGGCGCCTTGGTCCCTATGCAGTATTGGAATGTATGTAAATACAAACCCTTCTTCCTAAAATGAACGAACGCATAAAACAGGGAAATGAAGGCTTCAGCTTTTTAAGAATTTACAGTACAGTAAGGCATGCTTGTGGTATTTTGAGAAACATTGCTCTGATCACATTACTCCCTCTCTCTTCTTATCACTCTCTCCCTCTTTCTCTCCATCCCTGCCCCCTCTCCCTCTGTGGATAGTTGCTGTCAGGTTGCAAGCAGGGTGCTGTCTGCCTGTCCACCCACACAAGACACCAGCCACACTGATTCGACCCACCACTGAAACACACACACACACACACACACACACACACACACACACACACACACACGTCACACACAGTACCCAAATACTCACTCACAGAAATGAGCATTAATACAAGCACTCAGCACAGACACAATCTTCCCAATTTGTACAGAAGACACTATCGGCCATACAGTACTGTATCTGTGTAGGCAGAAAAGTTTACATGTAAAACAAAACGCATAGATCAAAGAGGTTGTGTTCTTAAAAGCAAAAGGTTTCATACACTGCATATACAACAAAATATGTGAGCGGTGAGAATTTCCACTCCTCGCTCATGGAGCTGTTTCTTCACTCCGCTTCCACGCTCGAGGCCACTTTGCTTAACACTGCTCCAGGCTCACCTCAGATTTCACCCTGCTCCACTCAAACCTTCACTGCTCACTTAGTTTCTTTTCGAAAGCACTTTGTGAACTCCATTGTCTCAGCCGATTTTTGACAGAAAATAGTGTGTGTGTGCACAATACAAAGATGCATCTTGGGTCGGCATGCTTCAAACCCATGGTGTGAGAGGTACTGAAGCAATATTGGAGCAGGAGATAAAGCAGCGCTCTAACTATTTTAGAAAACTGCTCTGTGTTTCATGTGTTTGAACTCTGCCTACATGCTCTAATGCTTAAGTGTTAATTGTGTAGCTTGAATAAGTTGAAGACTTTTCAAAGACTCACTTGAATTTGGAGAAAAGATGTGGCGTTGCTTTGAACCAGTATCAGCACAGCATGTGGCTTTTATATTAAATATTAATATGGAATTTATTCCATCACAGAAATCCCTGTGGATTATAAAACAATGGACCTTTTTTTGGATATAATATAAAATAAATACATATATGTAATATACAATACAGCAAAATAACATTAGACAGCCTGTAAAGACAAGGCCTTAATGTTTATGGAGGTCTTGTTGCCTTGTTGAGTAGTGCTGGAGGGGGTGGCTTGGTGTTACAATCGCTAGTAGCACATGTGGCCTTGGTGTGATACGCACTGCAGCAAGCAGCTGTTAAGGTGTCAGTATGCTTCCACCGAAGTGCTTGTCAGATGGTTGCACAACAAGTCACACCTTTTTGATGTTGGAATTTGGAGGGGGTGCGTTTAAATATTTCTGTAATTTTCCAAAAAGCAGCAATTTTACAATCACGGCCGCTTCAGAAAGTGATTCAGCAGGTATGTGGAGGTTAGAAGGTAAGCTGGTTTTGAACTCCTTAAGGTCTCTTTCATCATTTTTCACACAAGTTGCCTCTGTCACGTTTTATTTGCCCAACTGAGTGAAACACTGGGAATGCTTTTTAGAAAACACTTGGCCAAAAGTGTGCTCAGTTGTTTCCATATTTAATTGAAATCTTGCTGCTGTTTGTGATGGCATCTTTGAGTGTGGCTGTTGGTAACAACCAAACATTTTACGAGCTGGTTTGTTTCAGGCATTCTGACACCTTTGATCACACGGAGGTTGCAACAACAGCTGAATTCAGTAAATATGCTCATCAATAAATGCTGGAGTGTCCTGTGTTCATTTAAAATGTTCTTTACACATTCTGAATCCATTGTAACTTGGCTTCTCTAATGCCCTCTATACACTTTGCAATTTCAGCAATCTTATAAGACCATTGTATGACACACTGTGAGATGTGGATCTAATAAACTGGTATGATGTCAAGTTTGAAGTGTGCCGATTGTACAACGGCCGTTTACTTCTGAATCGCAGGTTACGACGTACGTCAATATGCAAGGTCATCAGCATGCACCGCATCAGCGTACGTCATCCATCTGCGCCACCATAGGTAGCTTGCTCACCTGGAAGTTGCAGTTCCTCTGCAATTTCCTTCCATGCAGCGTCTTTTTTCTCACGGTCATGATAGCAGCTGGAGGAAACATCAAATAAACAAGGCTTCTGCTGCCACAGCTCCACCAAACTTTGCTCTTTCTGGGAGTTCCACAAACTTCTTTTTGTTCATTTTACCTCCATTGTAAGCGATCATTTGTTTGGGTTTAGTGCCAGTGTCGCGGTGACCATTGTGTCATTTCATGCTGCACTTTTATGGGTTGATTAGTAGACGTAGGTTGTGACACAGCTGTCACACTTATCTTTGGTTGCAAGACGTTGACAACGGCCGTTGTTGAACCTGTCTCACAGTGCGACTTAAGACCACTGTTTTAGAGCCTTGATCAAAGATATCGCCACATTGCTCTCACGATGGCCATCTTTCGTCTGGGACAGCCCAAAATCGCACAGTGTATACCGGCCATTAGACTGGACTACTACTACAAAGGCAACTGCCTCTTGGCACCAGACCTCTGGGGTCCCAAAAGATGCTGTTTTGATTAATTGCAAATTTGTTTGGGAATTTGCACCACTAAAGTCCAATAACAACTGGGTTCTGTATTATCATGTAATTGTGTGGCCACATCTTGTACAGCCCACTACACATAATTAAAAAAAAAACAAACTAAAACCTTAATGAATTTTTGGGCTGGGATGCACCAAATAATCGGTTGAAAATCTGTATCAGCTGATAATCACCTTGCTGACTTTTGTGGGAAAGGTACACAGTCAGATGTAGAGGTACTTGGGAGAAAATCAGACATGGCAGAACTCTGTACCAGTACATACCAGCCCAAATCAAGCACTTGGCAAAGACTTTCTTTCTAACATGTTAAAGGTCTCCAAGTCAACATAATCAACTCAAATAAAACATGTCAACCAGTCCTATAAATGTTAATTTAGATGCATCTGTGCATTCAAACACAATAATTCATAACCAAAATACATATAAACTATTTTTGTAACAACAGTATTAAAAACCAAAGAAAAACAGCTGTAGGTCTGCATATGAATGTGTGCAATTGCAGTATTTACATGCAGCAATTGAGCAATTTGAAGTGATTGAGAATAATTGAATCAGGTTGCACACATGCACAGCAGAATGTGCAACCTGTTAAAGTTCCTGATCTCAAACTGTCACTCATTATCTCATTAAGATCAACATATGGTGTGTTTAAAACCATCAATACATCTCTCTCAGTCACTCTGCCTCTCTCTCTTTGTCTCGATCATTACACATGTAACACAAGTCACTGATATTATACCATACACGACAAAAGAGAGGAACCCTCTTGACACAAAATCTTTCCTTCTCCCTTAATACCAAGATGAAATAACAAAAACAAAAATGAACAAGGAACTCAGACTGATGTCTGGGGAAATTACTCATTACTGATTGTGTCTTTATGCTGCAAAAATTAGCATAAGCCAATATGATGTGACCAGAAGAAAGTGTGTTTCAGTCAGAGACGTGATAGACTGCAGCACTCACACATTCCTGCAAGCATTGTGTTAATGTGGCGAGAGTCAAGTCACAGACAGATATGCAATAACAGGAATACACAGTATGCCATCCATACTCATTATGCTGCATTTACCTTCGCCTCAGACAGATTATACAATGAACAGAAGCATCAGTCACTCCTAAATTGATGTCTGAAGTCAATTCTTATTTGTCTCTTAAACATGCAATCTAAGCCCAAGAGCCCTTATAGTATCTGCAATCCTGGTTTTGCATTACCCTATACAGGGCCCTATGATTTTTGCGATGGGGTAAACAAGGACGAAATAAAGAATGTGATCAATAAACTGCAGAATATCATGAAATTCATCAAAATAGAGATACAAATCAGGGTTTTCCCTCCCATTGTAAGAGGTTTTTTTTTCACAGTGAGCCAAGTAAGCCAAATGAACAGAAACAAACAGGCTACTATGTTTTGGTGTCATTTATAGGCACACTGCCTCTGGTTTCTGTGTTGGTGTTTCACTAGGGTGAGACTTGGCCACACCTGGGCCTGCTGCATTCACATGCTCTTCAGATGGTCCCATTTCCTGAGCTGGGAAGACATTCGCCTGTCTTTTTTTTGTTTTAAGATATTTTTAGGGCATTTTTTGCCTTTAATTGACAGGACAGTGAAGCGTGAAGGGGGGAGAGAGAGAAAGAGAGAGAGAGGGAGAGACATGCAGCAAAGGGCCACAGGCTGGACTCGAACCCAGGCCGCTGCGGCAACAGCCTCGTACATGGGGCGCCTGCTCTACCACTAAGCCACTGACGCCCCACATTTGCCTGTCTTTGGTGTGTTCCTGAGCTATTAGTCATAATGTTGGAACAACATGGACACTATAAAGAAGATGTGCTGTTTAAATGGACTGAGCAATAAAATACAACACACTGATATCAGTTTGAAGCTTTATATTACAAAGTGATTTTGTCTCAGACTTGTTTCTTCACTAGTACATCCCCTAGCACTTCTAAAATAACACTTTACCTGACTACTGCTAATAAATAACATTCTCTAACTAATGTACATGGACAGCAACTAACGGTTAAAGCCTTATACCAAATTACAAATTACATGAGTGAAAAAATGGACATGCAATATGTGAGTTGGTGTTTCCTGCTGACTGAGAGTGCATGTGTGGTGGTAGCTGACAACAGTATGGTGGCAGAACCCATCCTGTGTAAACAATGACACAGGACTGAGGCACTGGTTTAATGCCTGTGTGTCCCTTTGTATCCCCTCTCTAAATTCTGAGGTGTTTGCGGGTCTGTGAATACAGCGCAGATGGAGCTCTTCATGAGGTTTTTTTTTTCCCTGAGCAGCAGTTTGTGACTCGCTAGGTGGATGATTTATCTGTTGAGCCGTTCAGAGCTGATCAGATCAGAGGGGAGCAGCTGCTGCAAGTGAATGCAAACTTTGAGACCCAGCAGTCTTAAAGTTTCCCTTTCAATGCCCCTGACATTCTATTGCTCTATGTCTCGAGCATGCTCTACGCTCCAACAGTGTTGTGCTGTAAATAACCAAACGTACTATATATATGCCAATAGTGCTCCTAATGATTGATCCAGCTCCAATAATCAAAAATCTATTTGTTGCAGCAGATGTTTTTTATCCTGGTGGGCTACCACAAATAAATTATTGTGTGGGAAACCCTTGTGGATTAATAAAAAGTTCATTGCAATCAACCGAACATTTATTTTCATCCACCAAGTATCTGCATATGACGTCAACTTGGCGACTCATGTACTGAATTTTCACAGACATTCCAAGTTGTTGTTCTGACCTGTAGACAAGTGAACTTTCCCAGTCAGGAACTTGTGTTTTTTATTCTGACATGAATGCGGGGTTTTGTCAAGCCATTAATTTATCTGCCCTACTTTCTTCAGAGACTTCGCTCTGCTCTGCTTACGTCTGTCTCTAACTTTAACATTGGCTGGTTTGACCACCAAGTGACAGCTAGCTTGACTTAAGTCTTTCTCTCGGTCAGCCAAGCTGGATCAAATCCTGTCCTCCTATGCTATGCCATAAACCAGCCATCACTGAATGTCACCATACTTTGACCTGGAAATCCATTTAAAACGGCCCAGGATACACATAAGACTACGTCTGCCTTCCAAAATAAGATATTCACACAATGTAAAAAGCCTATGTATGGAAATAAGACTTATTGGATTATATTCTCAGGAATGAATGAATGAATGAATGAATGAATGAATATTCTCAGGTAGTATAAAACCTGTTACCTGCTGCTTCCAAAAGAATGACTGTCCCAAAAGTAACCAATGATGGCTCCATGTCTCCATGTGTCAAAGTCACATGTTTTGTTGACCCAACAACGCAACACAACTTCCCTTTTCAACGTTATAACAACATCTCACCACTTCTAGCTTTGCTACTTAAAGAGATTACTAAGACTCGTTCCCATACACAGTCTTTACAAATTACAGCTGTTAAACAGGTATAATTTTGTTCTTCACATCATTTCACAAAAACTCAAAAATGACCTTTTATATTATTGCAATTTGAACATTTAATTCCAATAACATTTGAAAAGTCATGTGGAGAATTGCCTGCCTTATGGATCCAAAAATACAGAGGCACAACAAAGTCTGAGAGCAAATTTCCTTGGCCACTTTTGTTTTGGGGTTATCTCAGAACACAGTATCCATTTCTTTCAATAAATCCATGGTTTGAACAAATTACTGATGCCGTCATTTGTCTGGTGAGGACAGTCCTCAAATATTAATCATAGCTCTAATACAGATGAATTCATAAACCATTGCCAAACACTAACTCTGTGACCCTTTGTCTACACTGGCTGCATAGTGAAAGCAGCACGTCAGCAGCTTCAGGCCTGCGTCAGTGTTTACACAGGATGGGTTCAGCTACTATACTGCTGTTGGTTACCCAGGTTCCAGTGGTGTTTAGAGCCTAATACACAATCAAGGCAGTTATGCTCAGGAAATGGAAGATAGACTTGAAGCTTCTGGTTGTGGTTATGTGAGCCGTCGTGCAGCTCGTGTAGACACCAGTATGGAATAAAATGAAATTTCATCTGATCTGGATTCATCTGAAAAACAAAGACGTCCTTTGACCCTTTAAAAACAGAGAAATGGCCATAAAACTTAATTAATTAATCACACTTAATCTAAAGTAATTCAACCTCTATTTAAAGTTAAATATCCCTTTTCCTTATATTCATTTACATTAAGTCCAGCAGTTAAAACGTTGTAGGACTCCTGTGTCTCAAGTTGTAAAATTCTCAGCTTCAAACACAGAAATTTGCAGATATGTATGTATTTGTATATGGTGTTGCTGTAAACAACCACCGCAGCAAGTCTCCAAGCTCTTTTAAGTTGCTGTTGCCTGCTAGAGTCCTGCTCTGAAAACTGTCATACTTGTCTTTACCACCGAAAAGAAAATGTGAACAGCTGTATGCTAACTCTCTGCTGACTTTCTAATCATCCCTCTTTCAATGTTCCTGTCTCCTTCTCTCTGCTTGTTGCTTTTGCTTTTGCCTCTCTTGCTTATCCTCTCAAATATGCATGCGGAAAAGTGAATAAATGAGCAAAGAGTAAATTTTTCATCTTCCTTTTCTTTCTTATTTTCCTGTCAACAACAAAACAAACTAGTTGCTGGAAAAACCCTTCTCTCTGAGCTTCACTAAATCCAAAGAAAAGAACAGTTTGCGTGACAGTTTTTGGAGCCGCTCGCCTTCTCTTTCAAGTGTTCAAAAACTAAAACAGGAGTTTACTTTGAGGGGAAAGCCCCATTTAATGCTTTTACATTCAGCGCATTTTCTCTATAACGGAGAATCTGAAAATCACCAAAATGCCACAGTTGCCACAATGTGTCGGCTGGCATTCAAATAGCCTCCAACATTTGAAGCCGTTGTGCTGACGTTTGCTCATCCAATATTTATCCGAAGCATTTTTCAAACACCTGAGAGAAGAATAGAGAGTGAAATCACAACAGAGGAACATGCCACCTCTTGTGAACTGCTGAGTTTGACTTGTTTTGGATGGAACAAGCAAACAAAAGTGTGCTCTGAAGCGTTTCCAGGCGAGCTTTTTCCAACAGCGTTCATGCTTTCTATGCAAGGCTACAGCTTTCATATGCGGGACAGTTCTGTGGCGGCCATTTTAGGCCCCTTTTTTGTATTTAGGCGGATTTAGGATGCAGGAGGACACACACACACACACACACACACGCACACACAGATGCAATCATAGCTAATGCACACACACTCACACCCATGCACATTATATGTTGAGCTACACAAATCAGTGGCTAACTCAGCAGTCAATATTCTTCTTCAGAGCGTTAAAAGACGATCAATAGAGAAATGATCGCAAAGAGCTGCTTTTGTGGAACTTAAAGGGGACTGCTATTCAATTCCACTTCTCTAATGTCTTCCCTGTGCCTTAGAACAACTTAATTAATATTTTAACAATAAGTCACTCAGGGTTACCCTTCCAACCACCCAAACAACCCTCCAGAAACCCGCTGAAAAGTCCCACGTGAGGATTCACCGCACAGCAGCAGCAGCAGAGGCACCGAGCCAACCAACCATCGAGCACCCAAATCCCTACCCGGGCGCTGGAAAAACACAGCGTCCATGTTACAAATCCTAAATGTACACTTGTTATGTGCAGGTTTAGAGAATATAGTGCACTCACACTGGAAAAGTGACTAAATTAAGTATAAAATCCTGCATGTTTTCTTAGAAACGCCTCCTGTAAATCAATATTACATGCACGCAGAGGAGAAAGCATGTGTTTGCAGCTTTTCACCTCCTTACTCAGGCTGCTTTCACTGCTGCTCATTTAGCTTGTTGTTGCAGTGGGTAGTTTTAGTCGACGACGACTTGTGAGTATATCAATATTTTGATCAACTCAGCTTTTCTCACCTGGTGTTTAGAGGACTACTTCAGAGAAAGATCACTGAGTTTATCAAAGTGTGGAGAAGGTGGTAAAAATAGTATTTTGAAAAATGAGCAGTACATGCTGATCACAATCCCTAATAGTTCCCCTACATAAAAACAAACAGTATGGCTCGTTTGCTTAATTGCTAAAATTTAGGGATACAGCTGGCAGTATTCTGTATTTTTGTTATTGTAAACAAGTCCTATTAAAAGACCAAAACCATTAATGTGTTAATCCATCTCTCAGTACTTACCTTATAAACCTGTTTGTGGCTCTCCAACATGTTCTCATTCCCGATGCTTTGACATGCTGCTCAGCATCTGATAGGGATACACAGGGCAACCTTCAGCATATCTACATGCCACATGGCTGAAACACATTGTAACACATGGCTAAGATCACGTTTTGGCTTAGAATACGTGCTTTTGTTGCTGAATGTGATGTAAATATGTTATGTCAGTTCATGACAACCACACACTGACTTTTGGTTTCATATGGGACACAAACTGCAGTCTCCTGGGTGAAAGTCTACCTGCCACCCTATATGGACTTTATCATTTTTTATACTGGTCAGTTGCTCAAGTCAAGCAGTGCCACTAATGGATTTACATTGGAGTTAGTTGAATGCCTGGTGCATCGCATAAAGACACTAAAGAGTGCCTTTGGCATCGGTATCACACGGCGGGGGGCGTGACAAGACGTCTGAGAACGGGCTTGGCTCTCACCTCCATGCCTATTTGGTTAAAAGTAAAGATGACAATCTTTGGAGTTGGGTCAAGAACTGCCATTTTGGAAGACACTGGCTGTGTCCAAAATCATTCACTCCTCTCTACTCACAGTCTAGGGAGTCCTGCTCTGTGGAAACGACACCCAATATCAGTCTTCAGTCGTTTAAAGTTAAATGGATTTCGAGAGCTTTCAGTCCCTGGGCTTTCTTTCCTCTTGTCCATCTGCCATTTTTCCTTAAACACTACACATGATCGTATATATTGCTTGGTAGGTGACCATTGGATTTACACTACTTCTGTCAATGCACTACAGCCAACTGGCAACCTCTGAGGCTGAAAAATGAAGCCAACACAGAAGTACCATAGACTGCAGTTCTTTTAATGGCCACTTTAGGCTGGCTCCAAAAGCAAGTCAATCCCCATAGACCCCTATGTTCAATGCCCAACTTTACAGCACAAATAAACATGTTTACAACCGTAAACAAAAACAATTTTCGTCTATACAGCTAATTTTCCTATTCATGACAACTGCACAGGAGGGGGAATTTTTATTCAACTCACCTGTTTAAATTATATTAAGACTTAAAGATATGCATAACTACAGATGTGACAGCTTTGAGTGACAGGCATACATGTATAATGATACTAGATACTGTACCCCAAGATGGCACCAAAAAAAGTTTCTAGCTTCCCGATGTACTTCTACATTATGTTTTACAAATATAGTACCCCATAGTCTTTTACAATGGCGGTCTATGGAGAAAATGCCTTTTCGACTAAAGGGGACTGTTTTGCTGCAGTACCATGGGTGGCCACTGGGACAAATTCACTGGAAGGCTGAGCAACTTTCCTGGGGGCCCGGTGACAGACTGTCTGCAGATATTGTCAGGTCTCAGTCATATCCATCCCTTGCTCCTCAAAAGCTTCACCCTATCATCCAAAATTGGTCACTTCTGCTTCCAAAAATCCAAGATAGCAACAGCCAGAATGCCAAATTCTGGGCCTCAGAACGGGAGTCTACAAACCAGTGGGTGGTTTCATGGTTGCTATGTCCATTATTTTTACACAGTTTATCCTTGAGTCCACTATATAGGGTATAATAATTCTCACCATGCATTAAGGAAGCACTACAAAGTGGTGAAGTCACTATATAGTGAACTATATAGTGAGAAGTGAGTAATTTCAGGCACAGCCACTTACAAGTTATTTATGTTAGAGGAATTGGTACCTGTGTTCCAGAATGCAATGCACAAAGAAGCTGGAGTAGTGACTCACTGCTGCAAAAAACACTGAAACTCATTTGAAATGGTGGTGAAACAACTTAGGGAAGATATTTGCAAAACAGAGTAGTTTGATTGATGAGAATGATTTGCTCTATACTATCTCCAAAACAGGAGCATATGATAATTATTACATCATGCATAAAATTTGAATGTAGAGTGAAAATGGGGACACAGCAAAAACACCCTCTGTCGCTGTTTATGACAGCAGAGGAGTGGGTTAATTTAGTAACAAGTACATATTATTTTCTCATGAATAATAATTAAGTACAAACAGTAAGTTGTTATTTTTTTTTCAACAGCAAACGTGGGCTTTGAAAACAGCCTGTTTGACAAGGTCATTTCATTAAAGTTAATTTACTCCTGCTTGTTTCCATTCTCCTCTTTGTCAAACTGTAGAGCCACGGTCCACCAGCACTCTGGCCCCCTCGGCCTGACCCCCAGTTACAGCATGAATATACAAATCAACTGCTATGCAGTCCGAGTTGTGCATTTAGCAGGTGTTTTACAGCAGCTCCCTGCATGACTCCAGTAGTCAGATTTGATAACGCTGAACATTTACCGCTGTCTCCCCTGGCCATGAACAAGAGGGGAGATTTGTCTCCTCCCTTTATCTGTAATGTCACGTCAATGTACAGCCTCCTAGTGACTGAACTGGAAAAGATGGTGGGGCCGACTATATGAGAGAACCCATGGGGATTTTCTGGGGATCAGGGTACATTGTCATGACAGCTGGAGCCAAAAAAGACCAGCTTCAGCTCACGGTGCCAATCCTGAGCTTTTTGAATTGTGTCTCCTGAAGGCTGAGAGGAAATTCACATTTGGTTCAATTGGGATTGGAGGCCATCTGGGTTCCCTGAATTTAACTCTGCCAGCTTTGTACGCACATACACACACATGGAAAACACACAGGAGTGATACAAAGTGGGCACAAATTCAGAAGTGCTGCACAAATTCAATGCACACACAAAAGCTTCTATGTCAGGTTCAGATTATTATGTTGTGTGGCTGCAGGTAAAAAGTGACCTTCTGGCTGACGATGAGAGGGAAGGAAACGGAGCAACTGACAGGGAAAAAGAAAACAGAGAGAGAGAGAGAGATTCTATTTAAGCTAAAGGGCAGAATATCATCACCACACACAAGCAAATGCACAACAAGGGGTAGACACAATACCAGAATATCACCTATATGCTGCCAGGTTTTTGATGTGGCTGGGTGGTGTTTGCTAAAATATATAAACTGTCCCATTTAGAGTACCTTGGTAGTAACAACACAATAGTTTCTAATACATCAGTACATTTTCTGCACATTTTACTGATGTTTTAGGAATTTATTTCACATGGATTAAAAAAAAAGTGTTCTTATTGGGGGATTTCATACACTATACAAAAAATGTCCTATCAAATCAAATCAAATCAAATCAACTTTATTTATATGGCACTTTTCATACAACAGTAACACAAAGTGCCTCACAGAGGTTAAAAACAACAAAGATCCAAACAGAAAACAAAAAGAAAAGAGAAAACCCAACCCTCCCACCCAACAAAAAGCTATTTAGCTCATTATATTGAGTTAGTAGCTAGGTAAGAATGATCTAAAACAGAGACATAAAATGCATCAAAACTAAAACCTATAGGCTAACTAAAATAACAAAAGATAAAGGTTAAATGAGATAAGAACGTAAAAAGAGGAAGGGTAAGAATATAAAAAATAAATAAAAAATAGATAATAGATGGATAAATCGGTTATAAGAGGAATTTAAAATAGATAAATAAAGAGATCAGTTAAAAGCCTGATTAAAAAGATGAATCTTGAGCCTCTTTTTAAAAACATCAACAGTCTCTGCAGCTCTGAGGTTCACCGGCAGGCTGTTCCACAATCGGGGGCCATAATAATTAAATGCCGCCTCCCCGTGTGTTTCAGTCCTAACTTGTGGTATGGTTAAAAGGCCTGTGCCGGAGGACCTCAGGGTCCGCGAGGGTTGATATGGTAAAAGCAGGTCAGATAAATAAGAAGGCCCAAGACCGTTAAGACATTTAAAAACTAATAAAAGAACCTTAAAATCGATCCTGAAGCGCACGGGGAGCCAATGCAGCAATTTTAAAATTGGTGTAATGTGCTCCTGCCCTCTGGTCCTCGTCAGCACTCATGCAGCTGAATTCTGTAATAATTGTAGATTTGAGGTACTCTTTTTGGGAAGACCAGAGAGCAGGGCATTACAATAATCTAACCTACAGGAGATAAAAGCATGCATCAGCACCTCCGTCCTGGCCTGAGAGAGAAACGGGCGGACTCTGGCTATATTCTTAAGGTGGTAGAAACCTGCCTTTGTTATGTTTTTAATATGTGGAATAACACAGAGCTCAGAGTCAAAAATCACACCCAGATTTTTTACAGATTGTGTTGGTTTAAAATCCTGTAGTTTTGGTAAAAGTTTCTTTCTCTGGCCTTCAGGACCAATGACTAAAACCTCTGTTTTGTCCTGGTTAAGCTGCAGGAAATTCGCTGCCATCCATGACTTTATATCTAAAATGCAGTTAAAAAGGGCATCAATTGGCCCTGTGTCATCAGGAGACACGGTGATGTACAATTGCATATCATCAACTATGAAAGCTGATGCCGTGCCTCCTGATGACGTCCCCCAAAGGAAGCATGTAGAGATTAAAAAGAGTTGGGCCTAAAATTGACCCCTGGGGGATATGGTGATAAATACTGACATTGCTGTATAAAATTACGTGTACCGTGGAAGAAGATTTTTTCCTTATCCCGCACCTGTCATGTACAATACAGTACCAAATATATCACCTTCAGCACTGTTGCTGTCTGTTTTCCTCCTGTTCAGCTTTTCCTTACTTCTCCTCACACACAATGATTGACAGCGAGCCCTTTTTGTAGCAACACTTGCATGACAACAGTGAAAATACATGACATATATCCAAATGTTTGCTGTGACGCTTCCTTTTTTTCCTCTTATATACACACATAAAAATATATAATGTAGGTGTACACACTCAGCACACTGAGACGGAGCATTTTCTGACTGTAGCACAGCCAAGTGCTGCGGGACATTTAGCTTGGCATGCTAAACACAAATGAACTCTAAGGACCCATACAAGAACTGCTAAGTTTATGGCGCTGATGAGCCTGGAGATACTCCTGTTAACGTGACATGAACATATGACACACTAACCACACACAGTAAATACACAAATACAGCTGCTTAGAACATGCTTAAGTTTACTAAACCCACATATGTCAGATCAAATGTTATTCGATCAAACCGCATCCTCAAGTATTTCCTGGAGTGCATTGAGTGGACTGAGGCCAGATCCACTCACAGAAGGTCACATAGGAGCAGGCACGCATGTATGTTCACACAATTAAGCGTGGATATGTAGCCATTCGTACACACACACACACACACACTCACAGAGGTTAAGCGCTGACTGTAATGAGATGAGTAATCAGTTGTGTCAGATAGCTTGTCTGCCAGAAGGAGAGGAGAGGGGAGGAGTGTGTGCCAACACTGCACACATCCTTTTCCTTCTTTTTTCCTCTTCTCCTTTAGTATCTCTCGCTCCTTTGGCCAAAAGAGAGGAGAAGAGTGGAACATTGTTTCCCCCGAGGGCGACAGAGTAGAGAGGAGCTTCTGCCAGGATATTACGCCTCCTCTCCACTCTCGCCTCCTCTCTCTGAGGTTACATCTGAGGGAGAGAGCATATGGCCAATCGCCTCCTCACCTGGATCCAGAGGAGACAGATGAGGGGAGAGAGATGAAGCGGCTCAGTGCGCATTTGATGGACGGCGCTGTGCATGAGGCGGCCACGTCAAAACTCGTCTGGGTTAACGTGATCTGCAGGTTCAAGGTTGAGCCAGACAAGCAGATAATATCCAAAAAATTATATTATGGTAAAAAGTTATATTCAAATGGGCAAAAGTTGGATAAGAAAGAGCACAGCGAAGCTAATGATATATGTAGCCCTTAATAGCTGCTTCATTGTCACACATTTTCTAAATATCTCGGGCCACTCCTGTTTCAGTGAGGTAGGTCGCAGCTGCAGTTAACTTCTCATATTGTCTCAGTTACATTTTAAAGGAATATTTACTCTGTATGGGTTTTCAGTGTTAGTAAAGGCTTTCAAATCTGCATCAATTTTGTCCCTGGGTTTAAAAAATGCATTAATTTGCAGTTATATTTAAAGCTACAAATATCGGGCAAATAAGTATAATATGTGTTATGTTAAAGATGCACCCCGAGTGTTTTAGCATCTTTTGGCTAATCCTTCTGGTTTTTAAAGCCATGAAACAAGCCCCAGTAAGTGCATCAGGCCCTGATGCCAGTTTTTATGGTGGCCAAACAGTGGAATTACAATTTCCAGGTCTGTCCATCACTTGATGCCATTGGGTCTAAAAAGACTTTTTCCATAGACTTACATTGTCAAAGAGATGTCTGTAAATAGGAGATTAATTATTTTGAGCGTCATAACCGATGCAAAATAATTCATGTCACTGCCGGGGTGTGATCCATTCAGTCTGATAACTTTTGGAAAGACTAGAGGAACCACAAGATTAAATCATTTTACCCATTCAGCTTAGAGGAGTGCTAAACTGGAGGTAGCCGGCTCGGCCGTCAGAAGTCTCTAGTGCTCTTGCACTATGATGTGGAAGCATCGCCAATCATCTGGGTAATTCCATACGTGGTAGCTAAATGTTTTAAGCTTCATACGCCACTGAGCAACTCATAGGAATGAATGGGGTCCTGCCTCCAACATTGTATCCAGGTCTCTTTTTACATCCAGGCCATGAACTTTACTATTGTGGTTCACTGTCAAGGCTCTCATCAGGGCTGTAGCAAGGAGAAGTTTTCAGTAGCAAAAAACAAAAAAAGAAAATACCTTTGATGAACCCAGATGACAATAACTAAGCATCTAGTAGCTATGGAAACAGATATTTTTCTGTAATTAGTGGAGATGACTTACCTGCTGGGTGTCAAAATTATTTGCAACACAACATACTAATAATTATGGTTTGTCAAAGATTACCATAAGAATTCAAATTGATTGAGGAATCTCTTCGAGAGGTGTTGTTTGTTGGCAGGTTTGTCTTTAGCTGCTAGCTTGAGCAGTTAGTTTTTTTTCCCACCCTGAATGCAGTTTAGAAGGTAATCTCAGTTGTTCCCACAATAACATGGTGCTGACAAGAAACTCCAAATGATTGGTTTTACGTATTAGATTAGAAATATTTCAGTTCTGCTGCCTGAGTTATTTTCAACATCCCTCCATCCATCCATCCATCCATCCAGCCATCCAGCCATTATCTTCTGCTTATCCAGTGCCAGGTTGCCGGGACAGCAGGCATTCCAAATGTCCCTCTCCCCAGCAACATTATCCAGCTCCTCCTGGGGGATCCCGAGTTGTTCCCAGTCCCAACCCAATGGCTAGAAAAAATGTCGGCATTGTATGTCTCTGCAAACCATAGATACATTACATTTGTATGTTATTATGTGTCAAATACATTGAACGATAGCATTCAACAGTGCTGTGTTTAACGTGTGGCACGTTAGGCACAAAACCCACATGATCATGGTTAGGAAAAGATCATGTTTTGCCTTAAAATACCTCATATGGAGGCACAGTCACCCCTGGAAAAGCAGCTATGTCTCTGTAAAGCACTTGTCATGCTTAAAAAAACAGCAGCAGGGTGATACAAAACACCCGCATTTGATGCCTAAAAAGCTGCTGAAAAACAGTGACAAAACTGCTAAAACACTGCCGGTTTTGTTGTTTGTTGGTCTGGAACAGTGGTCTGCAGCTTGGCAGGCATCTCACCAAGGCGGCACACCATCCACCATCCACCATCCCCTCCATCTCGACAAAGTCAGATCATATACTACATCACTTAACAAACGTTTATATGATCTGTATAAAAACATGCACATAGAGCATATTCATGGTTTCCAAAAGTGTGCAATGCAAACATTTTCTTCTGGCGAAAAATCCCTCTAGTGTGTTCTGAGTCTACCCCAGGGCCTCCTACCAATTAAACATGCCTTGAGAGGCACCCATGAGGTATCCTGATCAGATGTCTGAAACACCTCAACTGGCTCCTTTTGACACAAAAGAGTAGGATGTCTGAGCACCTCAACCTATCTGTAAGGCTGAGCCCAGCCACCCTACGGCTGCTTGTATCTGCAATCTCATTCTTTTGGTCACTACTCAAAGCTAATGATCATAGGTGATGGTCAGAAAGTACATGGACTGGCAAATCAAGAGTTCTGCTTCCCGGCTTAGCTCCCTCTTCACCACAACAAGACCAGCGCATTGCCCATAGCACTGCTAATGCCGCATCGATATCGATCCATTCGTCCACCTGTCTGCACTCCATTTTACTCTCCCTTGTGAAGAAGACCCTGAGATACTTCAACGACTTCGCTTGGGGCAGTAACTTACTCCAAACCCAGAGTGAGCAAACCACCATTTTCCAGCAGAAAACTATGGCCTCAGACACGGTAAGGAAAAGTTTTCTTTTGATTACAAATGTGGTGTTTATTTTGATTACTTTTATGCAGAAAACTGTGGTAATGACTTTAAATTGATAAGCCATTTTCCAGTCTACCATTTTTTTTTTTTAAAGATATTTTTATGGGTATTTTTGCCTTTAATTGATAGGATAGTGAAGTGTGGGGGAGAGAGAGAGAGAGAGGCTGGAGTCGAACCCAGGCCGCTGCGGCAACAGCCTTGTACATGGGGCGCCTGCTCTATCACTAAGCCACTGAAGGCCCAGTCTACCAATTTTTGTTAGAAAAAAATGATAATGTGATAGAATTGTGAAATAGCACAAATATTACTGGGATTGAGCGAATTAGCATGAATTCAAAGCAAAGTGTCTGCTCAGAGCGGACAGAAGAGGAATAAAGTGATGTTGCCCACTCTCCTACCTCTTCTTCTTCTCTCTCTCCATCAGTCTTTTCACTGCAGAAGCTAGAGGGGAAATTGACTCTTTTTCTTCTCCACACTGAGCTCTCTGTGTCAGATACATATTTAATCAACATTTCATACCGTATACTGCTTGTAGCTACAGGTGGTGAACATTAATTAGGCTCCCTCCCAAAACTGTAGTGTTTCTGCCTTCCCAGCCAGCAAACAATGATTGAAGATGACATATATTTCGAAAGTTAAACCTAACTGTATTCATGAAAGGAGACAGAATGATTTGGTCTCACTGAGTGAATCTATTACTGAATGCAGAGTCAATAAGGCATGACAGAGCCTCAAACTCTCATTTAATTATAATAAAAGGTTGGTAAAACTGAGTCGACTCATCGGTCAGATAAAGCGGTCAACATTGCATATTAAAGTGTTCCAAGAGTTTAACCTCTTTCATTGTACTTTTGAACAATAAGGCAGTATCATCACACAAGAAAACACTGGCTTTGTATGGCTGGGTGATAAAATGATAACGATATTTATCTCAATATAATTTTCCTCAATAGAAATACAAATGTTCAATAATTAATAGATACAATTAAACCACATATGTGCCAGGGTGCTAATGAACCTGAAATGCTAGTTACCACATGCCATTAAACAGAGGAGGAAGAAGGAAACGTAGTATTAGAAGAAGAGGAAACCAGCTATCCACCAAGCTAATGCATACGATAACATTTAGGGGTCTGGATCAATATATCAATTTAATAATCAAAGATCCAAATTCATCAATGCAAAGTGAAAACACAGATGCCATCATCTTAAGGATATGCTTTTATTTTGAAATTCTGTTTCACCATCAAACACTGGCAGGCAGATAATGACAAGAGGCTGAGAAAAAGGCGACCTGGATAATGCTATTTACGCGGAATCAATCAGCAGTGTGGAAATATTTTGGATTTTGTAGAAAATACGAGTCAACAGACAAAGCATGTCATATATAAACAATGATGTTACGAGATAAAATACAATGTACCTGCATTGCCAGGCATCTCACTCCCCTAACTTCTCACTACAGCAACATCAGCTGCTCTGTTTCAATAATGTTAGGCTGAAAAAACACACATGCAGCCTGAAATTCAACTGTGCTTTTCTCTAGGGAGATGCAGTGACTTAAACCAATGGTGGCAGTCTTTGTAATATTGAAAAATATCGTATTCTTGTCCAAAGAATTTATATAAAATCGTATCGTTGTGAAACTAGTGATTTACATCCCAAGTAACCTTATAATATAACAAAATGTACAATTTTTAGTATGATTGTTTTAAGCACATATAACAGCTCTAGGCTGCCCCAAGTTTGAATTCACAACATAACGTTAGCCACAATAGCTGCAAGGGCAGTTGACTCATCTAAGGCTAAGTTAGTAAGTTAATGTGATTGAGTTACATTTATTTCATTAGAATGAAGTGACACAATGTGAATAAATGTGACTGAAAATACATTTATTCATCCATGAAAATGATTTTTGCCTGAATCACATCACATAGATTTTTATTGGCAACGAATTAACCCGCGATACCTCACAATGCCATCAAAGTCCCTCTTTTGTTATCATTTACATGAAGAAGTGGCAGAAATTAGCCTACATACTCATTCAAAACTTGAACAGTAAATACTGATCACAGTTGACTTTTTTTGTCTATTTATTTTGTTCACATTCTCTGCTTCACAACACTTTCAAAATGTAACTACACTAACTAACTAAACTATACAACTACATATATATATACAGTCAGGTCCATAATTATTTGGACAATGATACACTTGTCATCATTTTGGCTCTGTACACCACCACAATGGGTTTTAAATGAAACAATGAATACCTGCTTAAAGTGCAGACTCTCAGCTTTCATTTAAGGCTTTTTTCAAAAATGTAGTATGAACTGTGTAGGAATGACAACCATTTCTTCACACAGTCCCCCGACTTTAAGGGCTCATAAGTATTTGGACAAACTAACATAATCATCAATTTAACAGTCAGTTTTAATACTTGGTTGCAAATCCTTTACAGTCAATGACTGCCTGAAGTGTTGGACACATAGGCATCATCAGATGCTGGGTTTCTTCCCTGGTGATGCTCTGCCAGCCCTTTACTGCAGCCGTCTGCACTTCCTGCTTGTGTTTTGGGTGTTTTGCCCTCAGTTTTAGCTTCAGCAAGAGAAACGCATGCTCAATTGGATTCAGGTCAGATAATATGACTTGGCCATTGCAGAACATTCCACTTCTTTGCCTTAAAAATGTCTTTGGTTGCTTTTGCAGTATGCTTCAGGTCATTGTCCATCTGCACTGTGAAGCATCGTCCAATGAGTTTTGAAGCATTGAATCTGAGCAGATAATGGTGCCCCAAACACTTCAGCTTTCATCCTGCTGCTCTTGTAAGCACGACAAGACTTCACTAGAATAAATACCGAGGGTTTATGACAAGATGCAAACCATTGGTTAGCCTTAAAAATGGAAGGCCAGATTAGAGTTTGTCAAAAACCATCTAAAAAGCCTGTACAGTTGTGGAACAGCATACTATGGACAGATAAAACAAAGATCAACTACCAGAATGATGGGAAGACAAGAGAAGGAAGAAGGGAAGGAACTGCTCATGATCCAAAGCACACCACCTCATCAGTGAAGCATGGTGTAGGCACTGTTATGTCATGGCCATGTATGGCTGCCAGTGGAACTGGTTCTCTTGTATTTATTGATGATGTGACTGCTGACAAGAGCAGCAGGATGAAAGCTCAAGTGTTTAGGGCACCATTATCTGCTCAGATTCAACCAAATGCTTCAAAACTCATTGGACGATGCTTCACAGTGCAGTTGGACAATGACCTGAAGCATATTGCAAAAGCAACCAAAGACATTTTTAAGGCAAAGAAGTGGAATGTTCTGCAATGGCCAAGTCATATCATCTGACCTGAATCCAATTGAGCATGCGTTTCTCTTGCTGAAGCCAAAACTGAGGGCAAAACACCCAAAACACAAGCAGGAAGTGCAGACGGCTACAGTAAAGGGCTGGCAGAGCATCACCAGGGAAGAAACCCAGCATCTGATGATGTCTATGTGTCCAACACTTCAGGCAGTCATTGACTGTAAAGGATTTGCAACCAAGTATTAAAACTGACTGTTTAATTGATGATTATGTTAGTTTGTCCAAATACTTATGAGCCCTTAAAGTCGGGGGACTGTGTGAAGAAATGGTTGTAATTCCTACACGGTTCATACTACATTTTTGAAAAAAGCCTTAAATGAAAGCTGAGAGTCTGCACTTTAAGCAGGTATTCATTGTTTCATTTAAAACCCATTGTGGTGGTGTACAGAGCCAAAATGACGACAAGTGTATCATTGTCCAAATAATTATGGACCTGTCTGTATGTATATATATATTACACATGCTGGTGACCAGATTTAACATTTCTCATTTTATTGTTTTCATTCATTTATATATATATATATATATATATATATATATATATATATATATATATATATATATATATATATTATTAAATGACATCTTTGTTTTGATTAGAGCATTTTTGCATTTTTTCTCAGACATGGTAAATATTCTGTGATTTGGCAAGTGTTTGTCATGATCAGGTAATGAATAATAGTTTAAAACCACAATTAAACATGTTTTCTTCAACTTTCACTCATCATAAATCAACCCTTAAACTTGAAAGAAATAATATTTTAACAGTTATTGTGATAAAGACTGATATGAACATTTTTATCATGATAACATTTTTGGCCATATTGCCCAAGAAAAAAAGGGAAATTCTCTCATTGATTTGAATTGGAAGTATTTCATCACCTTTCCAACATTCTGATGTACAGGTCCCATTCATTTCCGATTAAAATATTCAAGCTTCCCTGTCTTTTTCCTCATGTTCCTCATCATATTAGATATTGCACCAGGAAGAATGTGGAAAAGGACTGAGGTAGAATAAAGAGGAGGTGGCGTGAGGGTAGATGGGCGCACTGGAGTCCGATGGAGGGAAAGGGGGGGAAGGGGTGGAAGGAGGAAGAAAAACGTGAAAGCAAAGAGTGTTTTGTATTTTTATCACATGCACTCTCCCTCTTGCCCCTTAAAATTTCCCCTGCATGTATTTTTAATTCTTACAGATGGCAATAAAATGAACATAGAGGTTCAGCTAAGTTGAAAGAAAGAAAAGACAGAAAGAAAGGAATGTGAAGATGTTAGGAAAGGAGTCAAAGTAGGAGAAAGAAGTGGGAGGATGTGATGACAAAGAAAGGACAACAGATTGAGAGAAAATGGGACAGGAGGATGGGATAGAGGTGGAACAGAAGAAAGAGGGATTTTGGTCCAGCCTAGTGTTGACAACTGCCTTACCATGACAGGCCAGAGACAAAAGAGTAGAAAGGGATGGAGGGAGGTATGGGAGGAAAAAGCCTTAGGTGTTGTAACAGCAAAGAGACAGAAGGAGAGAAAATAGGGGAGAAAAAGAATGACAAAAAATTTGGAGGGGGGTTACAAAATAAAATGGGAAAAAGAGAGAAAGAAAGAGGAGTGACAGAGGGAGAGCCAAATGGAGAGAAAGGAAATGTGTATTGATAGGAGAAGAGGCAGAGAGAGATTTTTCTGTCAGAGGAATTAGCAGCTGCTGAGATGCACTGAAAAAAGTGAAACGACTGTGTCATTCCTTTAAAGTGCATTTTTAAATTGGTCTAATGAGAAATCATGGATTCTGGGTTAAATCTGATTTTTCCAGTTTGCTTCAAAGCAAACGACACTCCCCCTGGACAAAATGAAATGAAACAATTCTTCTTAAATGGTATTTTCACTTCAAACCGGAGGTTTCCTTGTCACGTGACCATGTGACGTCACGTCAGATCGCTCTTCTTGAGTTTGCTGTCTGCCATTACTGGCCCCTCGCATCGAAGGTGTGGACCGTCTGTCGTGCGTGGAAACTCTTTAAAACAAGGTAAGAATTCAAAATTGAGATGTTTTAGGGGCAATGTGGGCTTGCCAGGCATAGTTATGATTAGTTACAGGATAGACAACTAAAATTATCTTAAAGACTGCCTTTGTGTTTTGTGCGCGAATGCTAACGCTAGCTAAACCAGGTTTGCATTTATTTGACATGCAGAGGGCGATGCTTTCGTTGCTTCCTTTTGACAAGTGCAAAGTTAATGTCGTTGCTAATGTTATTGTTCAGTCATGTCATGAAAGAATAAGCGCTTACGCTTATTATTTAGTGTGATAAGGCCCCTTTTACTGTATAGCTTGAATGCAGCATACTAGAAGCGGGAGCGGCTTGCTGCAGGCAGGCCCGCGCTTCACGCACACGCACACACACACACACACACACACACACACACACACACACACACCGAGTTGTCCCTGCAGCAGAGGTGAGTGAGGCAAAGACGGTGAAACTCCGCGATAAGAGGCCTGAACATTTGGGGTAAAACGGACAACTTATCAAAACTTGTATTTAATACGTATCTCATAATGTAACCGGGTGACAAGTGCAACGTCTCGTCTTCCTTGTCTCTCACCCGCCGCTATGTTTTCACAGAAGCATCTCGCTTGGTTAAAGCATGTAACTTGAGCCATTTTATCATGCACCCCTTTTCCTCGATCCGACGGCAATTAAACGCGTCGGCTAAATTAATATTTTTTGCACCACTGACCGGTTTCAAAACAGAGCCGGGTGTGTGTGGGGTGGGGTCCGAGGTGAATGAGAGTGATTGTGATTTGCGAGGGTCAATGAATTCATCTCCTAATGCAGGTATGTGAACACAGGGAGTGTGGAGCGGACACGAAAGAGAAGGGGAGACAGTGAAAGTGTGTGATAATGTGAGAGTTTACTGTTATGATGCGGGGTTTCCGCTATGTTCACCGTTACTTGATTATTGCCGCCGCTGCTTCAGAATTGGGGCAGACGCACAATAGTAGTCTGCCGGTTACCTTTACTTTGTACCCTAAATAACACACCTCCTTTTTTTTGTAATTCCCTCTTCCTCAGCGCTCATGCTCTCACTACATGCTGTTCTGATGTCAACAAACACACATGGCGATGCCGCAACCGAACTACACAACTGTTAAATGATTGGCTGTTTGCCTGTCACTCGGAGCGTTCAGGGATATGATAGGCTGTTTCAATGAGCCAGGCAGGGAGCAAATGTGTTAGATGATTGGTTGTTTGTGTGTCACTTTTAGCAGGCTCGATTGTCATGGGATATGATAGGCAGTTTTGGAGCCAAAGCATATTTGAAGCGATGTTTTTCCCAAATAAAATACCATGCAGAGTAAATGTAAATAAAATATAGACAATTAATGTTTTATTCATTTTGTGCGACCCAGTACCAAAGGATCCACAGAAAAAAAGAACCATTTGTATTCCATTCTCTTTTCTGTCAGTACAGTACCAGTATAGCAGTATGCCTAGTATGTCCTGGTATTGTCTGTAGTGACAATTATAGATAATGCTAACTGTTCCAACAAAAACTAAATGTGAATTCTTTCATTTCTGTTTACAGATTTGCTCCTGAAAAGGTCACAATTGGTAAGTCCCAAAATGAACAACTGTGGAAATTATTTTCATGTATGTTTAAGTAACATTAGTTTTTTACATTTTATAATTTCATTGAGTTTTAAATAACGTTAAAAATTGATTTAAAATGTTAGAGTGCGATTACAGTTATTGTGCCAAAAAATAAATCACTGATTTTTGTGTCTCATACAAAATGACCTCTTACTCCAGCTTTTAAATTATTGCAGAGTATCTGCAGATTTTCAGGATCGTTTGATCAATTCAAAAGATTTACATTTCAATACAACTTTTAAATACTCTGAATTAATATAGGAAGAAATTAATATTTACCAGCTTTTAAGTGTGTTGATTTCCTGTTGAAGAAGTAACTTGATAACAACTGCTTCATTAGATTAAATGCAAATGTACATCTATCATGCTGCATTTTGTAAATTGTATTAAGTGGCAACTGGGTAAGGTGGGTCTTCTTTTTCTTTCCCAGTCTTCCAATGAATGTTGAGATGCAAAGACTGTGGTGCCTCTGTGTCACGAAGATCTGAGCTTCTTAAACATTATAAGCTTGAACACAGACATTATGGACGCCGCCATTCCTATCCATGCATCCATTTAAACTGTCCGTGTACCTGCAAAACTTGGAAGGCACTTTTGACCCACTTGTCAAGATCTCATCAGCCATCCTCACAAACTGAACTAACCACATTTAAATGTCTCTTATGCAACTGCAATGAACGTTCAACTTTAACAGACTATTTTCAACATATAGCTCAGCATCTGAAAAATAGTGAAACTGTTGATTGTGTGTTTCAGGGGTGTTCGTACAGAACAAATATTTATGGTTCATTTCGGACTCACAGAAGCAGAAATCATAAGAATTGCTCAGTACATGACTTAAAGCCTGAAATAGTAGAGAAACAGGGGTCAAGTTTAGGTGTTTCTGTTGAAAGTGATTGTTCTGATAGTGTTGGTTTTGAGCCCCCAGATTTAAGTGCAGAGGACTTGGATGATTCAAGTTTTGATTTAAATGACTTGACACATAATGTTGAGCTCAAAGTTGCCTCTCTCTTACTGAAGCTAGAACATATTTATCTTGTGTCTAGTGTTGCTGTTGATGAACTTTTGCAAGAGTTTGACTATTTAATTAGCACTGCTTCTGTCCCTCTTATCCATCAAACCATATCTCACCACTTACGGAATGGCAACTGTCAAGTAGATGAAACTGTTCTGCAAGAGTTAGCATCTACTATTTGCAGGTCAAATCCAATCACAGCATCATTTAGTGGTCGTGGCCCACTTTCCACTGCCTGGAAGCGAAAGGCGTACTACAAAAAACATTTTAAAACAGTAGAACCTACAGAATTTGTACTCGACTCCCAAAACAAAAAATCATTTCAATACATCTCTATACTAAAATCGTTACAGCAGATTCTAAGTTGTCAGACTTTTCTAGATCTGTCAATCAATTTGAAATCTCCTCATCAAATTCAATCTGATAGAATTCAGTATAGGTGCTTTTATGATGGTAGTAATTATAAAGAAAATTTGCAGTTGTCAAAAGAGTGTGCAATTTCACTTATTTTGTACGTAGATGATTTTGAAGTCTGCAATCCCCTTGGTACCTCGAGAAAAAAACACAAAATCTGTGGGGTATATTGGGCATTAGGAAACTTACCTGCTAGTTGTCACTCATCACTATCTAATATATATTTAGCTGCACTTATTCGTAGTGAGGATGTCAAGTGTTATGGTTTTGACAGTGTACTGAAGCCCTTAATAGATGATCTTATCACATTACAACAACAAGGACTGTTTATTGCCAAGTTGGGGAAAACTGTGAAAGGCTTTGTTCATTGTGTAGTAGCAGACAATCTCGGGGCCCACGGTATCGCAGGTTTTGTGGAAAATTTTTCAGGTAAATATTTTTGCAGATTTTGTACAGCAGAAAATGTAGACATTCAAACAAAAGAAGTCAAGTCTGGAGCATTCTGTTTAAGAACAAAGGAAATTCATACCTCTCATCTGAGAGCTATTGAAGAAAATTCATTGAATTGTCATTTTGGTGTAAAAACAAAGTGTGTGCTGTCAGAAAATCTGTCATATTTCAGTGTGACAGAGAGTTTTCCCTCAGATATAGCTCATGATCTGTTTGAAGGAATTATCCCAGTTGAGATTGCTCTTTGTCTTGATGTACTGATTTCTAAAAAATATTTTACATTAGCCAATTTGAATGAAGAAATAACAACGTTTCCATTTAAGTGGACTGATAAGACAAACCGCCCCCATCTTGTGCCCCTCACCTACACTACAAAAAGAACAATTGGAGGAAATGCACATGAGAATTGGAGCCTGTTGAGATTTCTTCCTCTCTTGATTGGAGCCAGAGTTCCTTCAAGTGAACCAGCGTGGCAGGTCCTGTGTGAATTAAAAGACATAGTAGAACTTGTTGTTGCACCTCTTCATACTGAGGACTCTATTTCTTATCTAGACTTCAAGATATCCGAACACAGGGCAGTATTCCAAGAGGTTTTCTCCCATGAAAGAATTCGGCCCAAACATCACTTCTTGGAGCATTATCCCCTGTTGATCCGCCAGTTTGGCCCCCTTGTTGCACTATGGACTATGAGATTTGAAGCAAAACATAGCTTCTTCAAAAGAGTAATCCGTCATACAAACTGTTACAAAAATGTATTGTATTCATTAGCCCAGAGGCACCAATTTCAAACTGCATATAATCTGCACATGTCTGGATTTTCTAAGCCATCTTTGGAGGTTACTGATCTTTCAACACTTCCCCTTGATGTTCTGAATGAGGATATTGTACTGGCAGTCAAAGAGAAACACCCACATATGGACACTGTGAACCTTGCAAAAAATGTATCCTACAATGGTTACAACTACAGGACTGGAATGGTGGTAGCCCATGGGTCGCTGGCTGGACTTCCAGAGTTTTGTGAAATAGTTCAGATGATTGTGCTACAAGAGACGCTATTTTTTATTGTCAAAAAACTGAATGCCTGGTACCTGGAGCATTATCGAGCCTATGACTTAGTCGTATCTGCTACTAAAGAACTACGGCTTGTTGGGGTGCAAGAACTGACAGATCCCTACCCTCTGGCTCACTACATGGTTGGCGGACGGCGCATCATCTCTCTGAAGAGATACATACATGTATAAGGTTGTATATGAATGGGTGTAGGTTTTCTCAATTAATTTTCTCATTTTTTCACTTGCTTTTGTTTTATTAGTCTATTTAATTGTCAGAAAAAAATGCACCCAGTTTGCCAAGAATGTCCCCTTTTCCTCTAATAGCTCCTGACCTAATTCTAATGAAATAGGCATATTTTTTTTTAAGGTAACATTAGGCCTTAGCAGTTTGATTTTCACAAATATTGGTAATTTCCTTTCTCATTCATTCATTCATTCATTCATACATATTCAGTTCATGTTTACTGTGAAATGTCTTATTTTTTCACCAGAATTTTTTCACCAGAATTTTGACTATGAATTGGCTCTAAATTATGGCTAATTTTGTACCACACCTAATACTGTATTTTTATTCTTGTCTTTACTAGATCCTTTTGGATGGGCTGACATGGCAGAGAAAGGGCCAGCTAAGTTGCAAGTGATTTTAAATCCTGATGACACCATGAAGCTAATTCTGCCTGGTGGAATTCCAGAGACAGTGGAAGAGCTTATCAATCAAGTCATGAAGATGTGTGGATTAAATGGCAATTTTAGACTGCAGTACCAAGACAGAGACTTTGGAGATGCACTAGTGAACTTGACATCTACTACTGAACTTGAAAATTTGGCAACTATCAAGGTCATCCCAGTAACTGATGATAGCCCAGCCATCCCTGTCTGTGATGAGGTAGAATCTACTCAAACAGATGACACAGAGCTCCTGTCCTCACCCTCCAGCTCTGTCTCTACAAGAACCCAGATGTGGCCAAGAGAGTTTCCGATACCAACATTCTCCTATGACACTGAACTGCAGTTAGAAAAGGGAAATTCAGTGTATAGGTCAAACAAGAGACCATTGACACCAAGTCCTAAAACAATATCAGATATTCTGAAAAAGGTAGCTGAAGAGATTTACAAGTACAAACCCTACCCAACAGATGCTGACTTCAGTGACGTAGCCGAAGCACTAATCAAGAAGCATCCATGCCTCTCTGAACCTGGTTCGTACAACGGTTGCTACGGATGGAAAGGCCGGCTGAAGACAAAAATGGGCAACTACCGAACTCAGCTAAAGGGCATCGGATGTGCTGAATTACTTGCAAATTCACTGAAGTCCAAAGCTCCGGAGGATGCATTGCCAGCAAAAAAAGTAAAGAGACCTAGGAGAGGAGAAGCCAACCACATTCCTGACATTCCAACTGGAGAGACTCCAGATAATTTGGAAGATGACAGAGTGACACTTTTGAGTGAAGTGAGGAAGCGAAACAATCGTGCAGTGATAAAGAACAAAATGGACAAGACCTTTTCACTGCGAAGACAAGAAATTGTGGCAAAGGAATCAGGAGTGGAAGAGGTGAAAGAGAGATGGCCTGCATTGTTCACAGTGGATGAGGTAAGTAACTTTTTCAGTAGCAATAGGTCAGTGGTGGCCTGTAAATCAAATGATACTGATTAAGCCAAAGCAATTCAGAATGCATATTTAGGTCCTGTCACAAAAAAGTCACAAAAAAGATCTCACACACCACACAGTTTTAATGTAATATGTAATATACAATGTAATAACATTTGCTTGTGATATTTTGTTTTATATAGATCAATGCTGAATTTATGAGGATTACTACTGTTCCACTTCAACCGCGATTCCTGGCTTCTTTGGACAAGCACCACAGCAAGCTGATTGAGATCATCAGGAACAAGGGAGGAGCTGTCAGAGAGAAGACACGGGGTGTGCTGAAAGTTCTTGATCAGGTGTGTATTTGCTCAATACTGCAAAACTTGCCTTGTATCAGATAAATAGTAAAATTGTAAATAAAAGCAATCATGTTCATGTGTCATATTGTCAGCACATTTGATTGTGGAGTTAGATCACATGTTGGACAATGTTTATCTTCTGAGTTTGACAGGCTATTCACTGGTTTGCCCAAACAATTTGTTATACAGCAATTACTGTAGGTCTAAATTCTCATTTATACATTTTCGTGTTTGCATCTTCAGTCAAGTTGCACAATTTGACAGCATGATTTTGCGCTGTTTGTGTTTTGTACTCTCACCTAGAGCCTGGATGTGAGCCTAAAGAGAGAGTGTCTGCTGAAGTGCCTCATCTTGTACCTTGGGGAAGACGTACAAAAACTGATCAAGGAGTTTCTGGTAAGATATTTTGCAGTTAATCACTTCAGCTTCAGACAAGATAGGACATTGGGTATTTAAACTTTAAAGCTCATTTACATGATCTCAGGTCCTATAAAACTACTCAGACTGATTTATGATAATAAATTCATGTACATTTGCTGATGCCATTTAAAATGTCTACACTACACACACAACATACAATACATAACATACAGTGAGCAAGTAAACTCTAGCAGATGGAGCATGAACACTTGTCCAGATATACTGCGAGCAGTCTCACAATGAGGACTAGATGGAGCAGAGACCAGGAGCTGCTGCTCACTTCCAGCCACTTACTGGACTCTGAGGAGCTCTGGAGGAATCTGAGTCTGCCCTGATCTCTATAACTATAACAAACTTTGCACACACATCATTCTACACAGTGAAGCTCAAACATGCAATGTTAGAAACAAGAAGAAAACACATTTTTAAATAATAATATAGTGAATCTTAACTGAAGTATGTATGTATGTATGCTACTGTACTATTTAATATTTTTATGTCACAGCAGATGTTAGAACTTTTTAGAGGATAGCTTTAAATACTTGGACCAATATTTTACTTGCCATAAAGCTGAATGTTTGAGGTTCTAGATCACGTGTCAAACTCAAGGCCTGCGGGCCAAATCCGGCCCGCCATCTCATTTTATGTGGCCCGCGAGAAGTTGCAAAAAATATCATTTGCATCATACAAGCCTAAACTGCATTACAGAAGTATGGTGTCCAATAACTACATGTCCGAGAATGCATCCCTTTTACACACATACTGAAGTTATTTAGTAGCTAGATGCATCATTATGGGTGTATCTGATGCATCAGACTTTAATGTGTAAGATACGAGTGCATCAGTTCAGATGGCCTGTATCGGTAAAAAGCTGAACATGAATTGGAAACAAATCAGTGCAGCACTAGCGTATCGATACATCTCATTAGGACGCGAATATGTTTCATTTTTGGCATCAAGAAGCTGCCACTGTAACCTTCCTCTGTTTTCTCTCTCCTCCTGTCTGTGTCCGCACCGCTCTTACTGGACGCCTGCTGCCGCGCTCACACAAAACAAGCGCTCCCTCCTCCCTCTCCTGTGTCTCCTCATCATTTCATCAGAGCAGACCGCGATGAAAACAGCGACAGAGGTGGCATTGTACCGCGTCGCACCACTAAGTGTAGAATAAGTTTGTGTTTTATAAGAAAGATGAGAAACTCTGCTGCAAATCATTTATGTAAAACGTGTCTGACAGCAGAGTACAGAGCCACGAGTCTGATCCACAGAGACGTCATGTGACTGTGAGAGCAGAAAACACGGAGCATCACTGTTCCTCCACACTAATCAGAACCACAGAACTCTTCATATGAAACAGAGCAGCAGATCATCTTACTGCAAAAATACTAATATTTTAAACAGTTTTAAAGTTTGTTCACAGACACTACTTAATCTGTTTCATTTTTTAATACATAATTGTACAATTAAATGTCTACTTGCAAGATTTTTTCTATTAGAGCTTATTAGAATTGTTATAAAATCAATATTAATCAAATGCAGAGGCAATTATGTGATATAGATAGAATTGTATTGTCTTACATTTACAACCAGCCCTTTGAGGGCAAACCTAATGCTGATGTGGCCCAAGATGAAACAGAGTTTGACACCCCTATTCTAGGTTCAATAATAAGCACATTATTCAACACTACAATCCTGACAACGTAATCATAGAACAGAAAAATATACACAATTCTCATATGTGCAAATACAGCAATAGTAACCAAGTTAACAACCCAACATCCACACATATTATATCAAAAAGCTGAGTTACATGGCCCAATCTACTGGTCAAATACAGCATTTAACAAGGGCTGTCACAGCGCACATGTCTGCTTCCCATGGAGCCATTAACACCTGAGTTACTGACTATTCATACTTACCAAACACACAAGCAACTCAGTCGTAATCATAAAACAATAACAAATGTCTCTTATCTATCAGTGAAGAAATACAAGTATGGAATTTAACGAGATGCGACACAATAAACACAATATAAGTGTAACAGAAATGGTACTTACTTTTTTTTGATTCTCTTGACACTCGGGAGTACAATAAATGTCTTGTCTTTTGTCAGGTTGCTGAGAAGGATGACGCCGAAAGAGAGCTTCAGCAGTGCACAATGGCGGTGTTTGTCATCAGGGAGGAAGAGGATCCGTTAAAGCCACCATGTGACATAGGCATCATTATTGAAGGTGTGGAGGTGCTTAATGAGCTGCCATCAGTTGCACATGGATGTGCCCTCTTATTTGGCCTCATCTATGCTCTAAACTTGAGCTATCCAGGTGAGCTCAAACACACTTTCGATGCGCTGCAGAAAATATTCATGGAGATTGAACCAAAGAGAATGACACGCAGAGTGTGCAGTCTGAGTGTCAAGCTCTAAATATGGGGTTGCTCAAAGAAAGACATTTGGATACAACATGTTGTTCTGTTTTATTGCTTGTATTCAAATACATTCCAGGATAATGTAAGGGGTCATTGTTACATAAGAGAGAAACTAGCTTTAATTCAAAACACGATTTAATTTGTGATTTTCTGTGTTAACAGAATTCTTTCTGTTGTATAAATATTGTGGCACATATATCAACATTGAAATGTGAATAATGCTAAATTCAGTAAGCAGTGTAAGAGCACTAGTGGTTATGTTTTTTTCCTTGAACTGCCTTTATTCATAATTGCACTCACAGCAGCTGTGTTTTTCCTTGCTTTATTTTTTGGGGTCCCCTGCATTTGTAATGGTTCAAAAATAATGATATTCCTACATTTATATCATTTTGTCAAATGATAGCAAAGAGTTAACACTGTTTCTATTTTTATACTGTTTTATTACTGTTACTGTTTTATAATGCTGTTACTTTGGATCTCTGAAGTTTTAAAGAAGAGGTGAACAAACCAGTTTTACATGTTAAGATGTGTAAGTTGATGTGTTTACAGTTTCATTAGGTGTAAAAAAAAAAAAAAACATGATGAAAAGACCACATTTTATTTAATTTTACATGGAAGTTTTTTTTTCCTAAGTGTTGTTGTGTAAAACACACACTGGCCTGTTGTACTGGTAACAACATTGACATAGTTTTATTAAGTTTTTGATGGGTTTTTTATTATTATTTTGAAAGGTGATGCAATTTTCAGAATCATCAAAAATAAATGGTCTTTTGAAGAGAATTTTCCTGTTTTTAGTTTTATCTGCAGTGAATCGGTTCAGTGAATTCTAGTTTTATATTATAGGGAATTTAGCTTTTGTTTGTGGTGAAAATTTAAGTTGTAAAAAGTTTAAAAAAAACATCATTATTTGACCTACTTGACCTACATTAACTAACACTTTGGCTTGGGACTAAATATAATGTATTGATTAAGGTATAATTAAAATTATACTTTGTACTGAATCAGAAATTTAACTTGAGAAAAATTTAAAAAAATGCATGTAACAAAATTACAGCAATTCAATTAGTTTATACCAAAGTAAAATCTATACTTACATGTAATAGTAAAAATTAGTTTTTTCCAAAATGAAAAATTAAGTTGTAACAAAGGATAAAAATTGTTTACGGTCTTTGTTATGAATTATATTTTTACTTTGTATGAATGCAATTTCTTTCTTTGTCTTAAGGTCAAAAATGTATTTCTAGTAAATCAAAATTTATGGTTTCAACCACATCATAAATTTAATTTGAGAAAAACTAATAAATTTAGGTGTAACAAATTACAGTAATTTTTTTAAGTTGATCCAAAGTATCATTTTTTTCAGTGTGGTCTGGAGTCCAACATGGCACGTGCTGCACACACACACACACACACACACACACACACACACACACACACACCATCTGTGGCAAACCCAGGCAGGCAAATGACCACATTTTTGTGTGCAACAACACACATTCAGGGTCTCCCCTAGATGTTTTTCAGCTACTTTTTCCCCACTCTCTGTGGTGCAAAACCCACCCTTGCTGACACAGACTTCTGAAAATGAGACATTTTCGAGCACAGGGGTCACAACTGCACACAACGCAGACTTGCCTCCACTTTGCAAAAAGGAGAAAAGGCTAAAATGCAATAAAATTGAACTTCTGGCTGCAAGGAGGAACCACTACAGAGAGACAGATTTTATATACCAGTGAGCTACCAGGTACCGATACCAATAGAGTACTCCACTCAATACTGTATATATATATAATGGAGTGGCTTGTAGAATAGCCATAATTTCCGCTGATGTGATGGTATCTTGACATGCTAAACTGCCAGTTCCATCTAATACACTGTGCTCAACTTCACCACACCACAGACTGTATGGGTTGATGGGTTGAAGCTGCTGCTGCAGGAGTGCGAGTGCTGGTGAGCAGTTAATGAGATTCCGTGTGACCAAACACACACAATGACAGGGCTAACGGTTAGCATCACATGGCAAGATGTTATCTTACAGTTATAACGAGAGCTTTGGCAGGTTTGGTGTCAATGTGAATTTGTTGGGAGCGATTAAAGGCTTGGTGTCTGATGTTAGCCGCTGCTGCTGCAGCTTTAGCTCATGCTAACTGGGCAAAAATCGAACTGACATAGAGGCACTGATAACAGCAGCAACCATGGAAGTAGAATGAGAGTCGAAAGGACATTGAACTGTTTGCAGTGGTTATTTGACTAGTACAAATGAAATTGCAATTTTGTTTATGGGTTTTTTTTTTTTAGATTTTTTTTGGGGCATTTTGTCTTTAATGGACAGGACAGGTAAGCATGAAAGGGGGAAAGAGAGAGAGAGAGAGAGAGAGAAAGAGAGAGGGGGATGACATGCAGCAAAGGGCAACAGGCTAGATTTGAACCCGGGCCACTGCGGCAACAGCCTTGTACATGGGGCGCCTGCTCTACCCGCTAAGTCACTGACGCCCCGATTTTGTTTTAGTTTTAATGGTGACAACACATGACAGTGAGGTTGTAAAGTGTGTTACACCCACTAGTTTGAGAACTCTATTTTGGCCTATTCTTACACCTAATACAATTGTACACTAATCCAAGTTTCTCTCTTTAACTAAGCTAGCTTAAATGCCTCGTTAACTCATCATGAAAAAACCCTTCATTCAAACTTGACAAACAAAATAAAACTCACCGAAACTTGACAAACAAAATAAAACTCACCAAAACCATATTAGTTAGTCTTGTTAATCGTCAAGTTAGTTAGTCCACTGTTCCAATAATCACCAACTCTAATTTGGTCAGAACAGACCTTTAATTCATTGAGTTGAAAATGTAAAGTTATGCTGATCTACCTGCTGTTTATCCCCACGGTCTTTGCCTCTCAGCTGTCCACTGAGCAGCAGCTCTAACTCGATCAGGCAGCTACAGTTACGTTACGTCATGTTTCAAAAAACATGCAAGTAATGGCAACTAAACAAATGGGGAAAAGCAGCTACCATGATATTTTAAAACGCATTGCTTATTTAAAAAAAGTAATGTTATGCTACTACTTACTGCTCATTTGGTCGTTATGGCCGCTGCTCTGACCATCCTGCTACGTTGATTTTAATGGCAATATCCGTTCTACTCTCATTCTATTACAACCAGAGCAGCAGTAGCTCAGCCCATGGGAACTTGGGTTGGGAATCAGAGGGTTGCTGGTTCAAATTCCTGTACAGACCAAGCACTGAGTGTGGACTGGTAGTTGGAGAGGTACCGGTCCATGCTCCTGGACACTAACGCGGTGTCCTTGAACAAGGCATCAAACCCCCAACTACTCAGGATGCCTGTCAGGGGCACCTGTCCATGTGCAGCCCCCTTGCTCTGACATCTCCCCATTAATGCATGTCCTGATTGTGTCTGTGCCTGAATTTGGGCCTGTGTGTGTAATCTGTAAAATAACAACAGAGTGAAAAAACCCCTGAATTTCCTATTAAGAGACCAATAAAGAAATGCTGAGATGGCAGCAACAGAAAGTTTCTGATCTGGCTGGGGCTCGGGATGGTCCACATTCAGATCCCCAGTGCAAAAAGGATGGCATACAGGTATTTGTTAGAGCTTCCATACTACTTGGTACTGGGTTATTTCAGTCGATACCTTACAAGGTATCGAGTACCAATACCCAGTAGTAATAAGTACTGCTTTTAACAAAATGAGTCTCGATGTCTAATAAAAATTATAGAAACAGCCATGACTTAGTTGTAAAAGTCAGGAGTGACTGTCACAGTGGAGGCTTCTCTTAGAAGCAAGCCTGAAGGATGGCTCCTGTTAAAAAGCAGATTCATGTTTAAAGAGGAGATTTATGTAAAACAATGTGCCTGTTGGTTAGCCTTGCACAGCAGGGCCACACAGTCAGAGTGACTGATCATCACAATCAGAATTCAATTGACATTTTTTGGGAAGGAGAAAGCTTGAGAAGGCACAGAGATCAGGGAAGCCTCTCATGGAAAAGTAATTATTTTCTATTGAGGCCTGTTAAAAATCTGAGTAATGTGTCACAGTACGACACCCAGACAGTTTTACTGCTACCTCTGGCTATTCATGATCCACCACTGCTCCATTCAGCAGGGTATTGTATTCCAATACAATCCCATTGACCAGGCAGCCCGGTTCAATTACTAAGAGGAGCTATGTGATAATCTGGGTAAAGAGAAATGGATTTTCCTTTAAAATGGTCACTGCTCTGTGAGGGGTGCTAGGGAGCGGTGGAGGAGGAGACAGAGGGGGGAGGTACGCAACAGACAGACAAAGAGAAAAGGGATGAGTGAGTAAGGGAGGCGATACAAGAAGGAGAGAAAGAAATAAAGTGGGGAGTGAGAGAAAGACATACAAGGGCAGAGAGGCATGGATGGGACACATTTACACCCACGTTGGAGGAAAAAAAGGGGCAAATCGATGGCTATTGCTCAGCATTCAGCAGAGCATCAATCACTTGATTGCTAGTCAGCCTGGATTACAAAGTAGAGTTTACAATTACCTCACTATAGACCAGACTGGACACACACACACCCACCCCCCCCCCACACACACACACACGCACATATATGGATGTGTAACAAATGAATCACTCAGATGGACAGCACACATTATTTAAGATAATTTCAATCAGTGAATTTCATTATTTCTTCCCTAAAACCCATTTTCTTTTTGTCATTAGATTTTTTTCATCATCATAAAGTCAGTCATCTAATCAGTCAGTCACCCATTTAACCAGCTATGGAGCCACCTTTGCAGCAATCACAATGTCACCCAGGCAGCAAATCAGTGGAACATGGTCACCTAGTAAGCCTTTTAATACCATCAGTTTCCTTCAGCCAGTCACCTCCTGTTACCAAGTCATTCAACAAGTCATCCAAAACTGTCATCAAGTCACTCAATTAGTTCTTTCTTCATCAAGTCATTCATCCTCTTAACAAACCACAAGCTTGTCACATAGTTAGTCACCAAGTCACCTAGTCAGTCATCTTGGCACTCACTCATTCATCTACTCACCTTGCCAGTCCCCTCTTCATTTTATCAACAAGTCAGAGTTAACCAGCCTCTCATCTTGTGACATAGTCCATAATTAAGTCAACTTGTCGGTCATTAAATCACCTACTCCTTAATCTTGTTACCTGGTCAATAACCAAGCCATCTAGTCAGTTAACAAGTCATCTAGTAACATTTTCAGTCATCACATTACCTTGTCATTTACCCAGTTAGTGACCGTATTATCTGGTCAGTCATTCACCCACGCAGTCACCTTGTCATTTAGTCAATCAAGTCATAAAGTAATCAAGTCAACTTGTTAGTCACCAGGTCCCTCTGTCAGTCATTTTGTGACCTGCCTGTACAGCCACCTAGCCAATCACTTTATCACCTCGTCAGTCACCTGAGTAGTCTTGTCACCTTCTCATCTTATTCCCCTAGTCACACAGTCACCTGGTTAATGATCTTGTTTTCTAATCAGTCATTCTGACTTCTAGTTTTTCATCAGATCATCTATACAGTCATCAAGACACCTAGTAAGTCCTCTCCTCCTCTAGCCACTCGTAACTAGTCAGGAATCAAATCACCCGGTAATTCATCAAGTCATCTAGTCTGTCAATATTTAACCTAGTAATCTGTCACTTAGCCGGTCATCTTATCATCAGTTTAGTCATCTTGCTGCCTAGTCAGTTATCAGTTGTCCCATTCGTCATTTTGTCACTTCATCAGTCACCTTGTTAGTGACCTTGGTATTAGTCATTCGACTGGTCAGATGAAACAGAGACTGGTCCTCGTCAAACAGTCTTCTAGTCAGTTAAAAAGGTCAACAAGTCACCTTCTCAGTCATCTCCTGACCTAATCAGAACTTTTCAGTGACCTGGCAAGTCATCTTTTTACCTTGTTATATCTCTCTTCACCCAGTCAGTTATTTTGTCAACAAGTCAGACATTCACCCAGCCAGCCACCAAGTCATCATATCATCTTGTCATTCAGCCACCTGGTCAGCTGCCATTGACGGAGAATAAGCTTTTTCATGGTGGTTTGAACATACTTTACACCACGTAATTTTAACATGACACCTTCCAATTTTATCATTTAGATTTGTTTGTTAACATCTGTCAAGTCTGAACATATGAACATGCATTTTTATGTGCAAAATTGTTTTTTCTTTGTATTCTGCATTACTTGAAAAGTCCTGTTTTCTTCTTGATTGCACATGTGTGCTTTACATCATCTGTATAGTACACTGACATATTTTGTTTTTGTAAAGTTATATTTTGGCCCTTAGTCCAACTTGTATTTGTACCTTTAAGAAACAGAGCTAATGCCTGCCACTGAATATATTTAAAACAAAGCATGAACCTGCCCAGGAACAGCGCATTAAATTAAGAAATTGGGCTAAATTTAGCACATTTACATCACAGCATAATTATGCTTATGAACATGTATTTTCCCTGTTAAATAAATAAATAACGAGCGAGAGAAACAAAGAAAGAGACATTGTTGAATCCCTGCAGTGTGTGCCCGTACGTGTGCGCAGGAGTGTGCTCTGTCATCGTGGGAAAGTGTACGCTCTGTGTCTTAATGTGAGTGTGTCTGTGTGTGTGTCGCTGAGAAGGGACACAATATGGCACCATTAAGCCACTTCTAATAACATCACATTCAGCATGGAGCCTCTAAGACCACAGTGGTCTCTGTGCAGGCCTCCGTGTGTGTGTGTGTGTGTGTGTGTGTGTGTTGTGTGTGTGTACTATGCTTGGTGTGTGAAGTGGTTTACTTTTATTGATTGTGGTTTAAGCCGAGTGTCCAGGTGCTTGTGCTTGGAAAGAGATATTTGTGTGTGTATGCTGTGTGTGTGTTTGGTGAATGTACTGTATGTACATACATGTTTTCCGACATAAAGCTTGTAAGCCTATCCACACAGACCACAAATCAAGCTCATCGTTACCCCCCTTACAGTGACTGGTTGGTTTGGTTCCTCTTCCTGCTGAATAATGTGTAATTGCTGGCTGTGTTAGTGGACATATACTTTCAAAATATCAAGGAATTATACAAATATATCACATCCCTCTTGAGTCTCATTATTGCCTTCTGGTTTCCCTTCATCTTGCTGATCTCTTTCCAACCATTTCTCCTCTAAAAAAAGAGTCTTCTTAGCTTTAATGTTTGATCTAGGAAAGTAAAATGTTCCACCGCCTCAAGTCACAATATCTTGAATAGTAGAGAAACAGAGAATAAGCCAGGATGTTCCACCCTGCTTAAAGCCTATCATCCTAAAGCACAGAAGAGAGGAAATCTAATTGCACTGGTATAAATGTAGACGTGTATGATATATGCCACTGACATTGACATTGTGAGTTGAGTCAGGTTCAAAACAGCTAAGAAGCTGCGTTTCTTTTGAAAGAGGCAACTTTCTTTCAGGTCTGTACCGAGTCTGTTCTGCTGGAGGGCAGCACATAATGAAAGTTAATGAGGGTTAGGGATAGCCAACTAACTTATTCAATTTCTCATTAAAATGTCTGTTTTCTTCCTGCGGGTATTAAAGTCACCAAACTCTGACAGTGTGGAGCCATTTCTATGATGACCCGACCCCAGCAACAAGTATCTGTGGGATAGCACTGAGAAATGACTCTCATTCATATCAGGGAGTGATTTCGTCAATTTGGAATTCATTTCAGATACAGCCCCCCATATCCTAAGTTTCCTATTTATTTATTTTCAACGTTTGTATGTCTTCTCCTCTGAATGATTCTACTACACCCTGTTCACACTCAGCACTACAACTCCTCTGATCCGATCAGAGGAATGTGTTTTAATGATTTCTCGGATCACCTCATGCCTTTGTTTGATAGCTGACAGTAGAGAGAGGACAGGAAATGAGGACATGCAGCAAAGGTCCCCAGCAGGACGTGAACCAGCCTTAACCTGTTAAATTGGGCAGTTTTCAATAGCTCTGTTTGTGCTCAATACACATTGAGGACATATGGATTAAATTCAAACTGCGGAAAAACAAGATGTTTTTGTTGCAAATCCAAACGGTAGAATTTTAATGCTCTCAGTGTTGTTTTCAAGTCGTTAGTTTATGTGTAAGCATTGCTTACTGACAGTATCTGCATTGATTAATGTTTTAACAGCGTGATGTAGCTGTGCATATGCATTCTAACGGGTATTGTATTTTTCCACAACAAAACAAAAACAGAAAGCTGCAGAAGAGATAAACGCCAGAGGTATACATCACATTTCACATTTTAGGAATATGAGAAAGCTTATGTTGCACCCAGGGACAGAGCCAGTTATTGTAAACATTCAAGGCACAGCCCAAACCTAGAGCGGGTCCTGAGGCATGTCCTCCCGGAGAGATTTCTTCCTCATTCATGGCAGCTATATGCACTACTTTAGCTGCTAATTAAGCTACTACAATTCCTACAAATCTGTACATCATTTGGGAAAACCTGATAACTGCCAAGAAAAAAGAGTCAGCCCACATCCTTTTTTGTATCTAATTGTGTCTGCATCAGTCTGAAATCATGTCAGAGCAAATGTTGAGGATGACTAATTTTCAATCATGCCGCCTAAAAAGAGGCAAAGACTGCCTGGTGTTGCTATTTTTAAGTTAGATAACATAGGTAGTGTAGACACTTTCAGCATTGCTGATCTTGAAATCTATTTTTGTAATACTATGCTGGAGTAGAGTTTAGCTGATGTTTAGCTGACAAATCTGCTACATATTAACAGACATAATAATCTGGGCTGCTCTAACAACAAATCAAGGATCCCCAACAATGCAAAGTAAATGTAGTCCTTACTACTCTGAAATTAATATTAGGCCAACAGAAAAGCATTTACTCAATAATATAAGATTTCTTTAGGGCAGATATTATTATCTGAACAACACAGTTAAAACCTTTTCAAAGCTAAGCCTATTTTATAGGCCTCCGCTCGAAAATTGCATACCTATAATGAAATGAATATATCTCTGCAACCACAAGGTCTATTTGAATACTTTTGGTGTCATGGTAAAGGGAACACTTGTGAGATTTGTTAAGATGTGTAAATATCATTATATGTGTTATATGTGAAGAGTAAATGAAGATGGCACACAGCACAAATGAAATATTCTGAGATTCGCCTAAAAAAAAAAAACATTTTCAGGATGAGTATCCCTTTGGAATGATGCAGCTGCAGCTCTAAACCTCTATCACATCATAGTACAATATGTGAACAATAACTCTGCAAAGGTTGATTCTGATAAAGTGAAGCAGAACAATATTAGAGAGGTTTTAGTACAGAAAATTCAGGCGAGCTCTCCAAAATTGCACCATGTTTGTATGTGATTTTTGTCATGTACAATCCTATATCTTTCATTTTTTGTTTCTGTAAATCCCTACTGATGTTTAGGATACACACATACAACTGTCTGTTTCATTTTTTTTACTCTATTTCCCACTCCAAACTGACCAATACACACCTACTACATTTGAAACTGATTTTCTATTCTGAGCTTTGGAGGCCCGTATCTCCGTGACGGCTTGGCCGATTTGAGTGATTGACACCTTGTTTGATTTGTTAGAGCCAATAGAATGACACTATACCCACCAAAACCAGATTGACCGCACTGTAAGCCAATCAGAGTCAGCAGAACACGTTGTGGGGCGATGCCGGCTGCTGTGAGTGGTCATTGTTATGCTTCCCCTGGAACCTCCAGCCATCAAGTTTTCCGAAAGAATTTGCTTTCTGATTACTCAAGTAACAATAAGTAGTGATACTGTATGTATGTAATGGAGTTTAAACACAGACGCATCTGTTACTGCACTGAGACTAACAACACATTTATGTACTACAAACAGCTATGAGTTTTTAGAAAAATGAAATGCCATCTAAACTTACTTATTTAATCAACATTATAAAGGCCTGTAATGACCATATTTGCAAAATCACAAGCTGTTAATACCTACAAAATGCTCAGTGACAATTTGTATTTGTGTATTTCCTACTCTTTTTTATGGTTATGTTTAGGCGCTCAAAACACTTGGTTAAGATTATGGGAAGATGGTGTTTAAACATTTTACCGAAACACAATCTTTTACTAACCTTACCCAAAGTACATTGTTACTTAAACATAGCCAGAAGCAGAGCTCAGGATGTGAACCCCAGTCTTCAGTATCAAAGTCCTGCACTTTGTACACACAACATCCACCGCAACATCTTTACCCCTTGCAAGTAGTGAGCTGTAGCTTTTCCTCCACTGGAAAATGCATTGCCACAGAACATAATCCATGCAGCCATTATTTTTCCAACAAAACATAATTAGGAACACAAATTAGTAGTATTGTTTAAACAACTACAATTACCACCTTGCAGTTGTATGCCTCCGTGAACCAGTGAAGTCGCAGTTACAGTTGGCATCCATGTCTGTCCAGACTCATATGTAGCCGTGGCAGTTGAAAATTCTTCAAATAAAAGCTACATATTCTAAAACATGATTGCTTCGCACACATTTTCAACCCGTTAACCCAGAAGATCTATTCAGTCAGCACAGTTTCAAGGTGGACGTCCAAGATTAGTGTCACCAATTCAGTGTCTCACCAACTGTCTCCCCTTCTGCTCCTGAGCTATGATGTTGAATAATGCACAGAAAAGCATTTCTGCAGAACATTATGATGTCACAGTGATGTTGACCTTTGACCTTTTGGATATAACATGTCATCACTTCATCATTTCATTTCATGTGTAAAATTTTGTCATGATTAACATATGATTTCTTGATCTGTGGCCAAAAGCATTTTTGTGGGGTCACAATGACCTTCACCTTTGACCTTTGACCACCAAATTCTAATCAGTTCATTGTTGGGTCAAAGTGGACGTTTGTGCCAAATTTGAAGAAATTCCCCCAAGACGCTGAGATATTTTGTTTATGAGAATAAGAGGGATGCAAGGTCACAGTGACCTCTCAAGTTTGACCACCACACTCTAATCAGTTAATTTTTAGTCCAAATGGACATTTGTGCGTAATTTGAAGAAATTCCTTCAAGGCTTTGGTGGCAGACAACCTGAGAAGAAAACATAATGCTTCCAGCCAAGGCCATTGCCGTTGCAGAGGCATAATAATATGCATACTGTATATGTCATTTCAAGGAGACAAGTTAAGCCTGGTCAAGTGCATCATCATCCTACTTTTTTTATGTGTTCACTGGCATTGTCCAAGATGCATTTGCAGTTTTTCAGTGAAGGTTGCCAAAATACTTCTGTAAGGGCCTTGAGTTTGTGAGCATGTACAGTGGTAATAAGAACAGAAGTGATGGATGCAGTTGTTCGCTCTCTGGGTGGCTAAAGCTGATCCTGCATTGTCGCTAGAGTAGAATTAAAACCCTTAAAGACCCTGTTAGCTTCTGATTCTACAAATAAGAAATTAGTGAGAAATGGCAATAAAACAATAATAAAACAACAATATGAAGTACGATAAGGACATTAGCAGACGAAACACATCAACTAGCGGTCGCAGTATTGAGACTTCACACAGCGTGACACCTCCATATGGAAACACCATATGTCCTCATCAATACAACATACTAATTCATAATACATGCCCACACACAGTCTGCAAAATGACATACAACAGCACACACACACAGCATCTCACACGAACATCAAGTCAGCAAACACACACACAGCATGCGCACACACACAAGCACACTCAGACTCACACACAGTTTAGTTGGTGTAATGACCCATTTGGCATTGAGCAGCATCTGTTTAGCAAATGAAGACTTGTAGTGGCAATGTTAGTAATTTTCTCCCTGACACAGTGAGCAAACAGGGAAGGCAGGATCCTCTTTAGCACTTACAACCAATGGCCTGTTGTTCCTGCACTGCGCTGTCATTCTTCTCTATCCTCCTCCTGTCACTACCCACTGTACACCGCCACACACACAGCAAAAACATCTTGAAAGAATCCACTCGAAACACTACCCTCCACTCAAACTTCTACAAAAATAAGGCCGCACAACAGCAAAATATAAGTCCAAGAGTCACTGACAATGAGAAATGATTTCTCCACATGCTAAGAAAAAAGAGACACATCTTCCCAAATTATCCTTTCAGTCATGTTGCTTTTTATATTTTCCCTTCCCTTCTTGCTCTTCTCGAGGGAGGATCAGGCAGTGACAGCCTGTACTTTCTGCTCTGTCATTATCAACCAGGAAGCAGAGTGAAGAGAATGATGGCCACCTCCTGCAGAGAGAAAAAGCATCAGAGCTTCCTTTTGTTTATCATTATGAAGTTTAAAACCTAAGGAACATACAGTGGGAGCAAGGTAACGATGTGTATCCGGCAGGCAAGAAGGACAGGGCTCCATTTAATGAATTTAAAGAACACCTAATCCATTTGCTCGTAATGGCTCATTCCTAAATACACCCCGTGGAGTGCACAAAATATTAAAAGCAAGAATAGCATAGCAAAAATGTGTATTATTATTTTGCATCAGTCTGTCAGTGCTATTGTTCTCTATTGTTTTTTGTGCTTAAAAGAAAAAAAATCTGCTGTATCCTCTTGCTGTTTGCTGCCACAATATTAAAATGTACCCACAGGAATCAGTAACGGTTCACAGTGACAGAGTTTAAAGGATTTAAGGACAATTAGAGTTTCTCAATTTGGGAACTTCATAACCACATCAGGAAAGCCAAACAAAATTATACTTTTTTTTTCAAATTTTTCTGCTGTGTAAGTGACAACATGACCAGGTGTTGGAAGCAAAGTAAAATGTCCACTGCTGAGCCTGTTATTTTGCTTGCACATACCATACTTGTCAAGGTATGTTGATATCCACATAACCAAGTGCTTACATTACATAGCCTACACTGCTACATGTAGCTACATGCTGACGCCAGGGAAACGTGTGATTTTGGTTGCTGATGTTGTTAATCACTCCATCATTTCGGATCATATTCCTGCTGGAACATGTCCGGGTTTTATTTAGAGGCTTTTATTGTTGATATTTCACAGGAGAAAGTGCAACTGTTTTCTGTTACAGTCATTTCTCAGCTGTTAGTAAGGTGCAGAACCTGTACACATATTCTAGTAGAAACCCAAAATACAAGTAGGGGAGAGTCGCCTCATATATAACGTGTTACAGTTGTAACTTGCATGTTTTCTCTTCTGTGTTCAGTCAGATGTCATTCATTATATTCTAAATCAGATTAGGGTTTTACAGTGTTTTACAATGTCCATCTATGAATGAATCAATGTATTTGTTAACGAAGAAGGATATGAATGCGCCAGCTGCTGCATCATATTTATAGATTTCTCTCATTATGTTATTTAGATGATCTGATCACATCTCTGGCATAAAATCAACATAGAAGCAGTTGCTTGACTGAAATATTGTTGATTAGCCATGAAAACTTTTTGTTTCTTACCGTTTTTAGTTGTGTTACCACTGTAGCTCACATTATTACAATTAAGACTTACATGCACCTTATTTGTGACATCAGACAGCGTAGACTTTTGATTTAATTCCTCACAACTTGTTTTTTCGATCAAAAAAAAAAGTGATTTTTGATGGTAAATGGACCTGCATTTGTATAGCGCCTTTCTAGTCTTCTGACCACTCAAAGCGCTTTTTACAGTACATGTCACATTCACACACACATTCATATGCTGGTGGCTGAGGCTACCGAGGTGCCACCTGCTACTCAGTTTTTTAGCTCACTCACACACCGACGGAAGCATCATTGGAAGCAATTTGGGGTTCAGTATCTTACTCAAGGATGCTTCGACAAAATGGTACAATGAAGTTCATCTGCACACCCAGAAAAGGTGGTGCTAGAAGCCTGCCAGCTTTGCCACTCAGAAGTGGTATAGCCCCTAACCAACCATGCTAGCCCGCTGGGAACATGCTGGCCTGACAGTCACAATAGTGAAGCTAACTGTCAGCTTCTTGTCAGTTAGCAGGCTAGCAAGCCAAGTCAGGAGCCAGACAATGAGTTTACACAGTTTTTCAGGAGAAAATATTTGCACCAAAGACCCTTTCCTAACTGTCTGCAAACCATAGCTCATCTACTGCAACAGAGAGAGGTTACATAAATGATGCTGGTGCAACACAGCTAATCATGGCACATAGGCTATGTTGGATTCTCTGTTTTGGACATTCTGGCTCTTCAAATTTCTCAAAGCCACATAAATTTCAGTATTTAGCTGGATAATTAGGATCATTGTGTCAACTCCACTATGTATAGAGGACCAGTTCATAATTCCTCGTCTGCAGCTTATAGATCGAACTGTAAGCGTGGGCTACACTGTGGGTGAAGCTGCACACAGGTTGGAGGTCAATGCCATCACAAATGCTCCTTTAATTGGCAGTGTTGTGTAAGCTGTCCTTTGACCCTGACACACGGACAGGTACAAAAGCACAGAAAGCAGACAAATATATAAGGTGTCAGGAAACAAATGAACGTGCACCTGCAAGGATTTTAGTTGTGCGTTTGCATGGGGGTGGGTCAATGTGAATGCGCTCCAGCTTCAGGTATTAACTCCATACGCTGGATCTATAAATTAGAGGTCAGCTGAAGTCATACACTGGAAATAATGAGAACGAGAAAGTAGGAATGAAATGTGTGAGGCTAACTAAGAATGCGAAGGATGGTATGGAGAGAAAAAGGAACAGGAGAAATGGAGAGAATAGAGATCAGGTCAGGAAAGAGAACACCTGAGGGGAAAGAGCAATGAAATCAGAGACAGGTAAAGGAAGTAAAAAGGAGACAGAGTCTAAATGGTGATATGATTTATCACCTGCGCACAAACATACTGGTAACCCTGAACCTCTCAGTTTTCCCCTCTCTTTTTCACTCCTTCTTTCCTTTGCTGTTCTCCAGACCTTAGTATTGTAAATGTGAATCGAATATGATCATATTTGATTACCAGGATATTAACCTTTAAATGAGCAAGGTAATTGTTTCATTTCATTGTCATTTTCCAACACATTTGGGCTCAAATGACCCACATTCATAATTTTCTTTTCATCAAAATAGCAATTTTAGCTTTCATTTTGCAGTTTGTATGTACTGCATTACATTGCTAACTTAATGTCTGCCACAGCTATTACATTCTCTGGTAACAAGAGCCACTTTGCATTTACACATTTACAGATGATAGAAGTGTGTTTGCAAAAGCACATTCTACCTCAACCTTTTTGGTTACTGTGCTTGCACTTCACTTCAAATAATTAACAATTTGCAATTGTTCTTAACAACTAGCCGACCCATATATCTGTATGTATGCAGACAGCTATATATCCTGTTTGCTGCCCTGTTACTCCATCCTCTGCATCATGATAAGAGCCTGTCGTGGCTCTGGTGATGATGCATCTGGTGCGATCATCTTCACTTGTACCCATTGCATAAAGTTTTCCATCCATAGGTCCGCAGGATTTTTGCACACACCAGCCATGGGTAACGTCTTTGTGGGGACTACCACAACCTGCCACAGACAGACATGGTCAGAACAAAGCCTCTGATTGGTGAAGTCAGAAACACACTGGTCCAACAAAGGCATCGTGGATGGCAAGTGGGGACAGCTAACAACGACAACAATGTTTTTTTAACACGGAAAAATGGATAAATAATCACAAAAGAGATTCATGTTGCATTTATCATCATGGATTTACTTCACAAAGTCTCCAAAAACACTCCACAGTTCAAGTCTGGATTACAAAGCTACTGAAAGAGACATATTGTATGACACTGTTGTCCTCAGAATTGTCTGTTATATTGTCCAGTATGTCAGATCTTTCTCATCAGTCCTGTTCAAAGCTTGGTGTAGAGAACAACTTGCGCACACAGCTCAGCTGGAAAAGCTTCACTTAAGCGTTACAGTATGCTGTTTATTTTCAGATAATGTTGCATTAGACATCACATTTCACATCACGTTTATTTTCACTTGCTCAATCAGACAATTAATGAGACTTTACATTTACACAAAGACAAGCTTTGCTTGCCCCAGGCAAGTATTAATGTTTAGAGAATCTATGTGTTTTATACCCCATTTGTGTCTACTGAGATACAGACATTTTGACTCATTTTCATTCCTTCATTCATTCATTATCACTAACCACTTATCCTGGTACAGGGTCACGAGGAGACTGGAGGCTACCCCAGATGACAATGGAGAAGAGCAGGGGTACACCCTGGACAGATCGCCAGACTGTCACAGGGCTCACAAAGACGGACAACCATTCACAGCCACATTTATACCTATAGAATTCAAACAAACACAAGTTTGTGCTCTAGAGAAAGGATCAGCACTCAGTGAATAACCTCCTAAGCCCTATGATAAGCTATTATGGCAAGGCTTAACTATACAGACCAGTGAGCAGTGATAACTAACATGTCTTTGGGGTCATCGGGTGGGAACCTCCTTTCACCAGTGTTTTGTCTAGTTGGTCCCACGACACCTCCAGGAGGCTAGACAGTGATCTCTGGTGTCCCAGAGACACTCCCCTAATGCCAGGTCTCACTGCTCCCCACACCAACCAAACAACCTCCTTTACCTTACTTACACATGGCTTAAGTAAGGTAAAGGAAAATATAGAGTCACAAATGAAGCTAACCTGCATGTCTTTGGATTGTGGGAGGAAGCCTGAAAGCTGGAAGAAAACCCATGCTGACATAGGGAGAGCATGAAGACCTGAAGGGCCCCAATTAACTGGGGGGTTCAAACCCAGAACCCTCTCGCTGTGAGATGACAGTGCTAACCACTGCACCACCGTGCTGCCCATTTTAACGTATATTGACAAAACTAACTTCAAAAGCAATATTGTCAAAATAAAATTGCTGCAAAACTTTAAAACCTGCAAAAAAAGAAATTTAAAGAAACTACAGTTGATCACAGAGTGGGTACCAAGTCACATCACTACAGTTCTTCCCACTAAAACAGCAACGCTTCAGTTTCCAGTCGCCTCTGCAGCCTTTCAAATGTCTGTATCTCCCAGAACAAAAACATGTTTAAGGCTTAAGAAAAATCTGAGATGGTGTCTCTGAAAACTGCAGATAGTGTCCTACAGTATAATGAGTGCCACTTGCTATCACACTGATTTCAACGTCTCCCTTCGTCTCTCTTTCCTCTGGTTTTTTATCCCTCTGTCATCTGCTCCCTCTGCCTCTTCCTCTCTCCTTGTACAGTGTTCAATAGTCATAAATCAACGTCCCAGTGTGTTTCTCTGATAACATGAGACATTTATGAATAATAAATGCCTGCTCTCCCACTCCTTATTACTTATTGACATCTTATGTCATATTAGAATAAATGAAGGGGATAAAAAGGACTGGCAGGGTGTCATTATGATCATATCACATTCTACATTTGTAAGAAGGTGTTTGTTTCACTTACTTGAATGGGAGAGTTCTGGTTTCCATTTATGTGTTTCATGACCCACTGAACTGATTATGTCAGCTTTCTATTACACATTTTGAAAGCTCCTTGTGGAGAAATTGACTTGTTAGGGAAACAAATAGTGCAGGCTGAAGTAGAGGAAACACAGAAACATCACAATTGACAATCAACAAGCTGCTGTCATAGCAATGGAGAAGGAAGATATAAAATCCTTCCATCAAGCACCGGACCTACAAGCCATTGGCTTATTTCTAGCCATATCTGACATGATAATATATATTATGGGTAGGGGCTGACATGACTTTATTATCTACCGAAAGATTATGTTTGTCACAGATGTTTTATGTTTTCTAAAACCATCCATAATAACATTAAGGAGCGATAAGCAACAGTTGAGCCCTAGCAAATGAATGGTATTTTTATCCACAGAGATACATCTATCTTTGCACTGGTGACATTTCATATTAAGCATTGGCCATGACAAACACGCCCAAAGGCACAAATAAAAAATTAAAAAAAAAAAAAAAAAAAAAAAGTATCATCCGAGTGTAAAACTGTCAGTCAATATCAGCCAACACCCACGACACTTCATTCAAATTTCAACATCAACAACATCAGCTCTCTGAGAAGAGCAACAACACTCCAATCAACACTTGTCAACTTGCCAAATATTGCTGAAAATGAACACTGGTCTGCCATGTGAAGATGTCTTAACCTGCAGCAATGACTCACACCCATGGCTGTCACACGCAAACCCACAAGATATGATGTTTCTTTCGTGATGATATTGAGGATCAAGGTGAAACTTTTTAATGATGTGATGATGTGTTTCAAGCTGCAGTGATGACATCAAGAGCTGCACATGACAGGTACTTACTGTAATTTCAAGGCAAGCAACGCTACCATTTCTATTGTATAGAAGCCTCACTTGCACCATGAAAACTTTTATAAACCTTGTAAACTAGTTTAACAAAAGACTCTACTCAAAATCCGCTTACTAGCATTTACAAGTGACCTCCTGCAAACAGGCAGCGACTAAGCACAGCGATAGAAGAAAGGCAGCAGACTGACTGACTGCTTCTTTCTGCTGTGTTATAGGCTGTTAGTTTTTTCCATATCCACTAAAAATGTTTTATAGATGTCCCCTATTGAGATCATTTTACCACCCAGCCCTTGTGTCTCTTGTTTCTGTGTTAAACCAAGACCATGAGCTCCTATTTTTGGCAAACAGTAATGGCTGGCATTTTCCCCACAGATTACTGTGTTGATTTTTGCCACATTTAACATATGTGTAGATATGGGTTTGTCTACTTTTTTAAATAACTGGAATGATATTTTTTAGTCCATTTGTACCAGGACATATGTAGGTATACAAAACCTGATATTGAATTAATATCACACATTGATATTGTATTGATGTTTTTAAGATGTTTTTTATATTCCACTCCCTGTCAGGAAGTGGGTACTCTTTTACTAAAGCAGACATACACAGCCTGCAGCTTCATTTGCTATATTTTTCCTTCTCATGCAATTTAATAGGCTATCATTTTGCTGACTTTTAAGAAAAGGTAATGCATTTATACTGTAAGTAATTTATATTCAAGAGCCATTCTTGGCTGTTTCCTGAAGCAAATAGAGTCAGAGCTGTTCTTGGTTCTTCTGCTCAAGTCATCATGCTGTGCAACACAAAAAAAGGTAAAAAAAAAAATTCATAGAGGACAATTTTGACTTTTTGACAAGAGTAAGGACTGTGCAACAGCGTAAAACCCATTTGGTAATCCATTTCTAAAGATGCCCCCCTCTTCAGAAGGGAACAGTGCCAACTCATTTTGCACTGCAGACTCAGGGAAATAAACAGGGAGAGAAGAAAATAGAACAACTGTTGCGTTTCACAAGGCCAAATCCCTGAGTATGAGTAGACTAGATGAGCTCTAGGACACAAGTTGACATTATGTTTCATTTCAATAACAATGCCTCCGTGAATTCGACTGCCTTAGCAATATCCCCAATGGGAAACACACTCATGCATACATACAAACACACACACACTAAAACAAATAAAATGATGTTCCACTTTGCCTCTACGAATAATTAATCAGCATTTATTAATTCACCATACATTGAATTAACCTAAACTTTTAACCTTTAAAAGCAAAGGTTTAAAGAAATTTCCTGTTTTATAATCTTCAAGTGAGTAGAGCACACACACACACACACACACACACACACAGAGTTAATTTTCCCTGATATTCCCTCTGCATCCCTTTTAAAACCTGCTCTATTGACACTACACTGTTCCACTGGGACCCCTAAGAAATAATGTGCTGGCAGATTTATTGCACACACACACACACACACACATACACACACACACACACAGCTATGAGAGACCGTTTATCACACACTCACATACAAGAACACACTTAAATTATACATTATGATGCACACACACACATGTACACACGCACATATATCCATATATGTGGCAGTGTTTATCATGCAAACACACCCTCTCACACACATATGTAAGCTCTTTCCCCTACACTCAGGGAAATGCACACAATGAAATACAGTGTAGTGCAATATTTGTGTTGTACACACACACATACACACACAGAGTTGCAGGGGGAAGGAACCTATTTAAATGCTAAGTAAGCGGTCTCTCCCTTTTGGGGCGATGTGATTATACAGCCGATCTCATAAGCAATGCTTTACAACTGGATTTGCACATGTAGAACTTAATTACAAGAGGCCTCGCTTCTCTGTGTGTGTCGTATTCATAGGAGTATATCTATTGAAAGAGGTGGGATTGAAGCTATTACCTCGCTTCTGTGTGTGTGTTTGTGAAGCCAATCTATCAGCAGTTTAGCCAAGATTAATGTTTACATAAACAGGTTTGGGCTCAGTTGCCAGATTCTTATTCTAAACTCCCTCTCTCTCGTCATTTTTGCCCCCTCGCTCCTCTCTTTGTTTTAATGTGTGTATTGCACTCGCGCACACACTGCAACACATTTTGCTGATCAAAATAAGTTCCAGTGAGTTGACAAAATGGGGTAAATGAAGAGTAAGCAAAGAAAAATGAAAATACTGAATAAACAGTTTCCATCATAGTGTTTCCCACCCAATGGTTAGTGATGGGTGCTGAGAAAATATTCCTGTCCCTAAAAGCTGCACTTTGTTCTTTCTGTTCAGTGCATATTACCAAATGTTAGCAAGCTAATCAGACCCCCAGGAACAATGCCGGGCTTTGAAGGCAGTTTGACATAGTGGCCAAACCGTAGAATCACAGCCTCCAGGTCCGTCAAGTGATACCACTGGGCCCAAAAAGACTTTCTTCCATAGACTAACATTGTGAAAAAAATGTCTGTCAATCAATGGCTAAATTTTTTTGAACGTCATGACACTCAGAAAATGACTAGTTTCAGCATCAACATTTGATCCATTCGGACCGATAACATTGCTAAAGTTGAGTTAAGTCAAGTTAGCAGAGAGCTCAAGTTGGCTTAGTTAGCCACTAAGCCAGCAGGAGTTAGCTGCTCATCTGTCATAGGTCTCTAGTACTCTTGCTCTACAGTCCCTGACAAAAGTCTTGTCGCTTATCCAAGTTGTAGGAACAACAAATAATAACTTGACTTGTAGTTGATCAATTGGAATCAGAAATGGCTTATATGAAAGGCAAAGGCCTCTAGATTATGCTTATTATACCAAAATAAAGTTGTGCATCATTCACTGAATTTTATCATTTAATTAGGACAGAAAGGTCAGATCTTGCTTGGACAAAAGTCTTGTCACATATAAAAATAATGTACTGTAGAAATGATACTTTATTTTGAATACACAAACATGCTCCAATAACATCAGAACATAAAGTCATGGTGCCTTGGGAAAAAGAATTAATATCGTGTATGACTCCCATGAGCTTGGAGGACTGCATCCATACGTCTCGGCAATGACTCAAATAACTTATTGATGAAGTCATCTGGAATGGCAAAGAAAGCAGTCTTGCAGGACTCCCAGAGTTCATCAAGATTCTTTGGTTTCATCTTCCAAGCCTCCTCCTTCATCTTACCCCAGACATGCTCAATAATGTTCATGTCTGGTGATTGGGCTGGCCAATCCTGGAGCACCTTGACCTTCTTCACTTTCAGGAACTTTGATGTGGAGGCTGAAGTATGAGAAGGAGCACCATCCTGCTGAAGAATTTGCCCTCTCTTGTGGTTTGGAATGTGATGGGCAGCGAGAACCTCTTGATACTTCAGGCTGTTGATGTTGCCATCCACTCTGCAGGTCTCTCGCACACCCCCATACTGGATGTAACCCCAAACCATGATTTTTCCTCCACCAAACTTGACTGTTTTCTGGGTGAATCTTGGGTCCATGCGGGTTCCAACAGGTCTTCTGCAGTATTTGCGGCGATTGGGATGCAGTTCAATGGATGATTCATCAGAAAAATCAACCTTCTGCCACTTTTCCACTGTCCATCCTTTCTGCAAGCTGTGGGCCTTGGCAAGTGCAGCACGATTCTTTTGTTGTCTTCTGTTTAATGCTGGTTTGTGAGCAGTAATTCGGCCATGGAGACCATTGCGTGAGAGAATTCGACAAACTGTTCTGGTAGATACAGGGGTTTCTGGTGACCAGTTCTGATGTAGCTCTGCTGCAGCTGAAAAAGGGCTGGCCCTGGACTGCCGAAGCAACAAACGGTCCTCTCTAACAGTTGTGTTACGGGGTCTGCCTGACGTGGGCTTGTCATGAACGTCACCAGTTTCTTCAAATCTTTTTTTTATCCTCTCCACTTGACGTTTGGATACACTGAAGATGTCTGCCACCTCAGCAGCAGACTTGGTCTTCAGGCTCTTGATGATCAGCACTTTGGTCTGTGGTTGAATCTTTGGCATGTTGTCAGCGGTCAGGTTGCACTTCACATGAAGGTCTGGTGTGCTGGGGTTCTTTTTATACACACCTGGGAATGTGTTAATTACAGTATTTGTCACAGGTGGAGCTCTAATCTGTGATTGGTTGAATCATTTAAAGACACGACAAGACTTTTGTCCAAGCAAGATCTGACCTTTCTGTCCTAATTAAATGATAAAACTCAATGAATGATACACAACTTTATTTTGGTATAATAAGCATAATCTAAAGGCCTTTGCCTTTCATATAAGCTATTTCTGATCCCAATTGATCAACTACAAGTCAGGTTATTATTTGTTGTTCCTACAACTAGGATAAGCGACAAGACTTTTGTCAGGGACTGTACAGTCCCCACAATGCCATATCCAGTTCTGTTTTTATTCATGATGCTAATTGCTAAGCTAAGAATGTGAGCACTGTAAAAATTTAACTGTGAAAAATCTGCATAATAGTAAGCATGTTAGCATGCTGTTGGTGGCATTTAGCCCAAAGCACCACTGTTCCCAAGTACAACCTCAAAAGAGCCACAAGCATGGTTATGGACTTTTAAGGCCTCTACACATCTGAGGTTTTTTTGGTGCCATGAATTCCCACATCAACAGCCACCGACCTTCACCAGGGAGGCTGGTGTTTGCTTACAGTAAGATTGGAAACCCAAACCCTGTTATTTTTTTCTAAATCCAACTAAGTGCAAGTGTTGGCAAAAAGGAACCAAGTGCATTTCTCTCTGAAGGAAAAAAGACATCAGTTTATGATGTTGTACTGACGTCTTGCATTTAATCTGAAAGAGACTGTATGTAAATTTTAAATTTCCTGTGAAAATGGAAGTGTATTTTGAAAACAGACAATGCATGTAACAGGCAAAACTTGACATGGTGTCCTAGAACGTCAACAACTAACACATCCAGGGTACCTTGGACGTCATATCTGAACTTGGTAAGGCCATGACCAAATGTCAATATGTGATGAGACTGTGGTGAAAATATGTTGTCATGTATTTTCACAAAGAATGCAAATATTATGCAATGAAAAAAGTGTCTTAATTACGGTGCTAAAAAGCACCAAAGAAATACGTTTGAAAAACTCAACAGCAATGCCTTTTTCCAGAAATCATGACCCGGTTACACAAGATAACCCTCAGACCTTGTTACAAGGAGAATGGCATTAATGTTTCCATCTCTCACGAGCAGGAGCCTCTTGTCCATGAGCAGATGCACGCTTCCTTCTGCATGGTAAACCATATTTATGCATTACTTTTCCTTCCTGACAATGGGACTACAGGTAAGAGGAAAATCATGTATTTTTGAGTTGGGGGTGAATTGTCCCTTTAATGCCTGGTACACACTACACAACTTTTCTGCCCGTTCTGAAAGTCACTATGTCACATTACACAATTGTTGAGTCATAAAATTGTGCCGTGATTTGGCCGACAGACATGACACACTAAACGATGGTACTCACCAATTATCCCCGGTCATCTTTCACGGCGTGTGTGATGTCATCGGGTTATTCTTGTCCTGTTTTTGTTACTTTTACTATTATTTGAGTCACTGTGTCTGTTCATATGCCAGCCGACATGTTGTTGTAGTAATGTTAAAAAAGCGCCACCAAATGTCAGGAGCCACATTTGAAGTACCGTACGCAAACATGCAAGTCACTGAATCCTCCGCGACAATTTCCTGCAAATGTTTCACAATAAAAGCCTATTTAGAAAATGGAGGGATTCTCTCAGCCGAGGTTATAAGGGGCTTTTGATTTGAAACAGATACAGGAAGTGTTGAGTTTGGAATGACAGCGCAATGCACTAACTTTATCAAGTCAAACGGGAGCCGATAAAAAGTAAAAATATAAAAACAAAGAGGGAATTATAAATAATGGACCGTCTATAATGTAGTTTGTTTCAAATGAAGCTGGTAGCCTCTGCAGCTGTGGTGAGTAAAAGCCACTATTTTTTAATTTTCTTACTTTATGTCCTTCTCCATTATGAAGAAATAACATTGTTTGCTAGCTTGATACTAGGGCTGGGTATCGATTCAGATTTTCCAGATCGATTCGATTCGATTTTCAAGGACTCAGTTCGATCCGATTCACGATTCGATTTGATTCAATTCAGTTCAGTATCGATTCAGTTAAGTATATTTCAATTATGATACAAAATTTGCTTGGATATTAAGATATTTTCTGAGAACTAACGAAGTATATTTAACAAGGAACCCTCTGACCTGGTGCATTACTATTAAAAATACTGTTTACATTAAGAATTGACCCCAAAGCAGTACATTAGTCATCATGTACTTACAACATTACCTGACCAACACATACAAAATAAATATTTTAAATTAAATCTAATTACAAGGCAGACAATTAAATGAAGTGGCTACAAAAAATGTAAACAAAGGACATCCACAAGTTTGCTGCCTGTAACCGTCTTATAAAGCTTTTGTGCAATACACTACAGTGGTTGTGATGCACACATTGACTGTATCAGAAGAGAAACAATATACGTAGGTGAACCCTGCAGCAAAGTGAACCCTCTTCCTCAGAGAGGATCTTTGCCTCCCAGTTTGTTCCTGGTGGCAGAGCAGAGTGAACCGTCTTTCTTCTCAGAGGATCTTTGTCCCATGAGAGCAGGCACGCTGCTCTCTGTGTCTGTGTAAACAACGTTCGCTGGCGATTTGACAGTCACTAGAAGCACATTATGACCCTTTGTAAAAGTTTCTGTGCGGTACCTCCTGTGCTGCACATGAGCTAACGTTAGCGGCTAAGGACTGAGAGGCTGTCCGGTGTGTGTGTGTGTGTGTGTGTGTGTGTGAGTGTCTGAGGAGCGTCAGTACGTTAGCTTGTTAGCCGTAACGTTAGCCTTGCCTCGCTAAAGCTTTAGCATAGTTAGTTAACACATTTGTTATCGGCCTATGTGTTTACTGCTACAGAAAATTAATAAATCTTTGGTTTATTTGCACAACGTCACCTCTCTGCCGTCTTTTATCACGCTTGCTAACGCCAAGTTAACTTTACCAGTAGATTTGTATGAGGTACAAACTGAGGCTACAGTTAGCAGTGTGATGCTTAGTGGTATTTCTTAATCTTTTTCTGTGAAACTAATGCATTTAATAAAAATGCGTACATTATTAGCGTTATATTTTTAGGGGAAAATGCGAGTGAAAATACTCACACCGTAGACCCATGCCTTCAGTGGACGCGCTCCCACCACTGTTTGCTGCTCTGTCTTCATTCAGTGTCCGGCCGTCTCGCGAGATCTCTCACCATGACCTCAGGTGCTAAATGCTGATCTCGCGAGACTACCTGGGTTAATAGAAACTATACACTAAACTATACTAAACTATAGAGAAAATAGTTATAGTAAAAGATCGATTTGGTAATTAATGAATCGATTTTGTGCCATTTAAAGGAAAATCGATTAGAATCGATTAAATTGTTTTTTTCAACCCAGCTCTACTTGATACTAATGGCAGTGGGCTACTCACCAGGTTGACAAGGGTCCATGTCATTGGTTCGACAGCCCATTGGTTCGACATCCCATTAGTCCGACTGTCCACGGTGCTGAATGGCTCGCGGCGGGTGTATGGTGCGCCGCGACCGGCTTGAGGCGAAGCAGGCTCACGGCTTATGTGTTTGTCACTTTCTTTTTCATTTTAACCCACACCATGATCTTTTCCTGACCCTAACCAAGTGGTTTTTGTGCCTAAACCTAACCAGACCTTAACCACAGGGCATCATGATGATTTCGGAACGGACTTCGGAACAATGAGTTTAATATGGTCGGAACAATGGGATGTCGAACCAATGGGCTGTCGAACTAATGGGCAGTTCCCGTTGACAAAGTGCCTCTGCTGTTTGACACCATAACTTTTCCCTTTTTACTTTGTGTGGTAACAACCTAGAGGAAATATTAAAAACCCTGGGGTGCTGTTGTCATACAGTTGTTTACGGCAGCAGATCGTTCCGTGTTTTGGTCAAAGTGACGGCTGTGACAGGAGCAGTCGTGAATGACAAAAATAAAATCAAACACGCTAGACTTTCAGTTTGAACGTCGTGAGGCGTCCCAGATGTGGCTTCAAACGTCATCAACTATGACACACTACATGAGATGAAATGATTGTCGCTTACGACACTCATTGTCGTTTACGATCCATGCCGACACCGTATGTCGCTGCGTCGGGCTAGAATCGGGCTGATATCGTGTAGTGTGTACCAGGCATAAGTCTTGTCCAAAATTGTTCTTTCTACCTGTGCATTACAATAACAGTATGGTTAAGGTTAGATATAGTTAATAAAAAGGCAAACAATAATTTCAGATCTATGACAGGATGTGAATTTTCCTTTATGAAACATTACACATCCACCCACTGCCCTGATGTCTGCATGCTTACTCTCCACCTCACAACATAAAGAGCTCATTACTTCTTGCATTGTGGAGGGATCCAATATGGATGTAATTCCAAGAGATACTGAGCTGTGGAACACACCTAAAATTGCTAATGGTTGCTTACTCATCTAAACCAAAGGCATTTCTAATTTACAAACATAAACCTTTTACAACCTTCTACATGAGTAGTCAGATGTAACAATGACACATTCAGTTTAAACAGTGATTTATGTTTCTTCCTCCTAATCCTATGGTAAACAAACACGCCTATTCTCCTGAACAGAGACTGTTAAAGTATATTTAATGAATAATGCAGGAGAGCTGCCACCTTCCCCCCCTAACAGCACTACTACCCTCCTTGTACACTGGTTTGTTTACATGTCTTTGGTACCTCTGAATGTTGCTCTTTAAAGTAATTTATTTCTGTTAACTTCTGAGAAGCCGCAGTGAAACAGCAACAGAACGTCCAGACATTCATTTTAAATATTTCTGCTAAGAGGAAAAAAATTCTCTTAAAACTGACTTTATCACTTTCCCACAATGCCCTTCTTTTATTTAAAAAATGGAATTCAGCATTGAACAATGCCATAAAAAACATGCAAACCTCTTGGTAAGTAATAAAAAAATATGTCATCAACAACTTCTATCCAGCAATTATCTTTTCCTGCTCATGGAGCTGGAACCTATCCCAGGATGTACTGAACAGGATGACCTGATGTTGTCAGTCTATCACACAGCTTCACACATTGACACCTATGGGTTCAACAACTTTGCGTGTCTGTCAACTATAGGAAGAATCTAATACAGGTAGAGCATGCAAACTTTACCTAAAGATGGTGAAGGAACCAAGGAACCTCTCTCTGTCAGGTGATAGTGCTTATCACTTAAGCACTGTACCAAACTGTACAAGAACTGATAGATTATAAATACATTATCTTCTCAAATACTGACTGACAATAAATTTATTCTACTTACAAATTTTGGCTGTTTAGCCATGGCCTGATATTGCCCAGCCTGGTCTCACGCCAAGGGCATCAAAATATGCCTCTGTATAAGATGCACTGGCCTTTCAACCTGCTCCAATGTAAACCCATCCATGTCATTATTAGACCTTGAGAGCAATGAGCATAGTATAAATAGTGTGAAAGTCCACTTAGAATGGTTGGGAGAGGAGGCGGATGGGTCCAGCTAAACAGGACCTTGACCATGGGAACAGGTGTTTGTGTCCCGTGTAAAACTAAAAGTCAACATTAAGGTTTTTTTTTTTTTTTTTTTTTTACATCAGACGTGAGTCATTTGTCATGTAAGTCAACTAACATGACTAACATCAACCATAACCTTTTTTCTTACCCTAACCAAGTGGTTTTGTTACCTAATTCCAGTGCTGGGCAAAATGGAGAAAATCCACCGTCAAGTCTTGCCAGTTCCCTCATGTTGCAGAACTTCTAAAAACTTCTTCTAAAACATACCCAGTGGTGTAGTGGTAGTTGATAAGGTGGGTGTACTACTAGGTAGATGGGTGTGTTAAAGAGAAAGAAGTGGGTCTTTGCTCCTATATATTCCAATGGCTTTTGGCTGATACGTGGGTATACTGCTTGAAAAAGAGGTGGGTATTGTTGTGGAATAAAGAGACTCCAAAGACATAGGATTGGACATTTGAGGGTTTACTCACAAGAAAGCCAAAGAATTGGTACATCATGACAATTACTAATGTCGGACAAACAAGCAGTATCAGTTGACACACTTACTAGCTTTCCAATGCACACACATTGAAAGGTATTTCCTGTCATGTAAGCTGCTGTTTCCTGTTACTCGATAAGTTCTCGGAACAATTGCTACTCCTCACCTACCCGAATTTGGTCAGAGTCATGTCAGATCAACTGGCTGAAGTCACGTCAGGTCGTCTACACTATAGTATAGCCTATGTATAGCCTCTACCACATCACTAGCCATACCTTTGCACTTGCATGGAATATTTCTATATTGCAATAAGCATAAGAGAGGAGACATGTGCCAGGGTCTTTACGCAAGCTGCAGTGACACAAATGCAAAGACTTGCTCTAGAGCACATGAGGTGGCTGAAAAGGGATGCAATGGCCATTAAAATGGTCACAGTATAGTTCCACCTGTCCAGGTGAATCTGCTGCCTTTAAAAGCATCAACAGACCAGACAACTACTGCAACACTTCTCACAATTGCCCATGAAATCAGTACTTCACACATATTTCTGTAACTATACCAACTGAGAGTTTAACTTCGCTATTATAATCCGACTGTGGTGTTTGCACGGATCCGGCCTCACTCTCTTTATTGTTTGAAAGACCTCATAATCACATTTTTCATGGTCAGAGACACATATTCAGTTCTGTAACCCGCTGATCTGAGACACATTATCCCCAAAAACCATAAACTGGCAACCAGAACGCAGAGAGCACCTTCTGGCAAGAAAAGAGACAATTTGAGCAAAAGTCTTCTGGCTTGATTCAGACTGTGGCACTGTCACAGTCACTGGAGTCGGTGCCAGTGTGGACTCACTGGCTGAGGAGGAGGTGCAGCTCAGCATTATAATGTTCCAGCTGCAGTCAACACAATGTAGCTACGCAGATAAACTTGTTTTCCAAATTGCATTTTGTCCGACCACATCATGCTGCAGCATACAGCCTATATTTAAACTCAGTCATAATGGCTAAAAAGAGGCAATTCCCAGTATCATCAAATGGATCTATTCATATTTTTCACATCATGTAAACGGTATGAATCCCACTGATAGTTTCATTGGACCAGAGGGCAAACTACTATAGAAACTATGTTGTATCTCTTCTGTCCATTAATAAAGCCATGGCTGCTATGTAGAGAGGCTGACGGAGATAAATGGAGAGAGAGAAGACGGAGAGAGGGAGGGAGGGAAGGAAAGAGAGCAAGAGAGCGGGACACACGAGGATAGAAGAAGCCTCCATTGTTTCTTATTTTCGCAGGCACACACACGCACACACACACACACACACACACACACACATTGTTTCTATTTTCTGTTGTGCTGAAGGGACTGAAAAAGAAGAGTCCCTGGAGGACAAATGGGTTAACCTGTCGTTTTAAAGCCTACACACACACACACACCCACACACGTATACACAGAGGGTTTGTACAGTTCTGAATGGCCTCATGAAGAAATACAATCAGCAGGCCATGTGGAAGAATTTTCTGTCCTTCCTCTTCTAGAAAAATAATCCATCTATACAGGCTGGACTAAACACATTAGAAAACAGAACATACATTTATCTAAATCAATCACAAAAGCTGAACCTGGGAGATGTCCTCTTATAGTACAAATTAGAAAAGAATATCAGATCAACCATAGGCTATATTGAGGCTAAATGATTATGTGCAATGACGTTTAGAAAGTTGAATTTGCAGCTTGACACACTGAGTGTTTGAGCTCTTATGTCAAATGAGCTGGATTTCTGAATAAGCAAATGTACTAACATTGGCATTTAACCGGCTGTGACCGTGTCGTGCCTGTTGGCTCTAATTGCCTCACTGTTGATTTGAAGCCATTTAAACTGGCTGTGACATGTATAATCCCTGTTGATTTAAATTTAGTTGTAGCTGTCTTTGATCTTTGGCACTTCTCACTGTGACAGCCAAGAAGTCTGACAGGAAGTGTAGCCTTGTGTAGGGTCTGCACTGCAAATTGAGTCATGTTCAGCCCAGGTGATAATCTTCAGGTCTACATAGAAACCAGTTCAAGCAGTGCTAATCAATCCTGACAAGACAGAAGAAAAAAAGGCTATGTAAGATGCACAGCAGTCACTGTGACCACATATAACAATTACAGGATAATGGTGAATGATAAAGTATAGTTTAAGATTAGCATAAGTAGAGTAGAGTCATACTTGTCCAACTAAAGTGGGTTTTATACTTTTGCCTTGAATCTATGCTGTTTGTATGAATTAAAGTTCTCCATCGCTATGATGGATATCTGTCATTTGAAGTACATATAGGCAAGGCCTATTCAATTGGTTGCCCATTGGCCACATCCAGTCCAGTCCAAACCTCCGAGTGGCCTGGCTAGGGATGGATACCGAGACCTGGTATTAAACAACAAGAGTTACATAGTCTCACTTTAAAAAAATCAATAGGCTATTAAAGATGTGGATATGTCGAGTTACAAATCTGGTAACTTTAGACATGGCTCTACAAAATCAAAAAAGACAGGAGTTTGACTTTAACACAAATTACTTGTGGCCTGACTTTTCCATTAGCCCCTTAACTTGGACTGATTATATCATGACATTTTTTCAAATAAGATTTTCAAAAAGTGTGTAGCACATTAAGGGCTCTAGTTTCGCAGACCGGGTGAGGCGGGGGTGCAGCGCACCTGCGCTTCGCCAACTGGGTGTGGCCAGGCGGATTTTGCAAGTTTGGCACACCGTGCGTCTGGCGCAGCTACTCCTCTATCCCACCTCTGTCCCTCCTACATGCGTGGAGTGGGTTTTACACACATCACCCCAATCAAATGAGCCCCTCTCCTCGCCCTTAAATGCGCCACGCGAAGGCGTAATGAGAGTTTACTCAATTCGCCATGGCAGAAGAGAGCAGCAGCGTCAGACGGCCAAACTTCTCCCAGGAGGAAACTGATGTTTTGGTCCGGGAGGTCCAAGCTCGCAGTGTCCAAATATACAGAACTGCGAGCAGACCTCCAAGGGCTGATGATGCAAAGGTAGCCTGGGAGGAGGTCACCACAGTTGTAAATCATCATCAACATCGCTGGTCAGCCAAACTTCCACTTACACCGGCTGCGCTCCGCCTGCGCTGACAGTAGACCTGGTTTCAGCTGGCGAGCTTTTAGCGCACCTTCGGCGAAGTCTTTTGGCACGAAACTGTTACTACGCAAAGCTGGATCTGTCGACACCTCCCCCTGCTGTGCCGCCACACCCATCTCAGCGCACCTCGGCCTGCCAAACTACCAAACTGAGCGCACCTCGGGTTGCGCTGCTCGAAACTAGCTCTGCACGGGGTTCGCCACCCTGCGCCACCCTGCGCTGCGCCGGGAAACTAGAGCTCTAACTCTTCATTGTCCTGACAACAGATTGGCCTTGAATCATTCTGACAACAGACAATTGTGCTGCTCCAGCAAGAAAAAATGTGGCCCTGATGCAGGTACATAGTACACTGTTGGTAAACTTGGGTGGATCTATGCCTAAAATTGTGAGACTTTTAATAGAAATAAATGCAAGACCATGCAGTCCTGGATATCATGGGAGGGAAAAGTGCATTTGACTGTGCAGACCAGCAGACAGACAAAAATAACTTGTTGAGAGAAGCACAAGTCTTGGACTTAGACTAGACTAGAGACTTGTTAATCTTGACTTCTGTCTTATCTTTCTTGAGGCCTTGACTCAGGTTTTAAACTAAATTGCAAAACAATTTCAGTTCACTTCAGCTATGATACATATTGTCCTGAAATATGTAAAGCTGCTCAGAAACTAAAACAAAGATGGCAAACCACGTGACACAGACTGCAAACATTCTGCAGGTTTTCATTACCACCCATCACCTCATCATCCCATCACTGATTGAACCCCTGTTCTAAACTATTCTTAACATGACATACACATAGGCAAGTTTAAGCAAAATATAAGCTCAAATATAAGTACTGCTGTGTCATGTTCAAAGGAGCACCCAGGAGGTTTTGCATGTTTTAGCCCCCAACAATTTACCAAACATTTCACAAAGCATGACATAAGTTTTTGATTAGTTTCCTCCCTCCCAGGCAGCCAATAGCGTTAAAACCCTCCTGCAGTCAAAACTTGCCTGGGATAGTTAATCCATAAAAGTGAACGTTTTGTGTTGAATTCTGTTCAATTCAACCATTTTGCATTACAATGCAGCTAGAGCAAGGCCTGATCTAAAAACTCCTGCTGTTGGTGCATTCAGGGTCGCTCTGACATTTGAGACTTGACTGTCTCTTTCCGCCTCTTCTTCTTCTTCTTTCAACAAGACTGAGCCATTTTTCTACTTGACACTTTATGGCAGTTGGAAAAAACTGGTGCATTACTACCAACAACTGTTGTGAAATGAGTGATGATAACATCTGAACTTTTCTTCAAGATGTGTTTTAATTAAAAGTTTTAATAAATGTCTGTTAGGCTCCAGATCAAGTCTCTATATAATAATGTATAATAAGATAAGATAAGATAAGATATGCTTTATTGATGCCCTAGGGGGGAAATTCAAGTATCACAGCAGCACAAGACAAAATAATAATATTGTAAAGCATTATATGTTCATGTACATGGCCTCTTTTCTGATCATAAATGTCAGATCTTCTGTGTTGTGTTTTTCTGTTTTCAGTAGTGAGTACTGTAAACCCAAACTAAATATTTCTGAACTGCAGTCTTTTAAATTAAAAAATGTCTGAATACACATTACACATTAATTTCCATGTTTGCTTATCATTCATCATTCATCCTTTTAAGGTGTAATCCTAGAAACTTGGTTCAACAATCTTTAGTAACAAAATGTCAGAGCATCTGTAACTAAATCTTAAGTCTATTGCATTCTTTGCAAAAAAGGCGAGCAGTAACGGCAAGCACCATGACCTGTCTTTCTCGTTCTGGTAAAATTGAAAAGCGCAAGTACAAGAAAGCTCTTTAGTGTGCTGATGTGTGTTACCTGTAACACACACACACACACACACACATCATGAGCTAAATACCAGCCAAACCACTTCTTTAAAAATGTTGTGGGTAAGAAAGTAGAATCAGCAGATAAACGTGTCAAATCAGTTTTGCAGGACACTGATCTTTGCCATATTATGGCTGCTGTTTTAGTAGGCTAGGGCTGCACTGTTGCTGCTGTGTACACTATTGCTCTATTTGATCAGAATCCATAGGGATTGGCCTGTCAGACCATGTTAAGTCAACTAAGGATAGGCCACGCACACTGGTAGATGTGCTGAAGGGTGAACTGGAGAGTCACAGTGAGGAGGAGGAGAAGAAGGGTGAGGGGCAAGAAGATAAGAGCAAGAAAGGGACAAGAAACAGAGATATGCAGGGATACAAGTGGAGCAGATGCTGATAGTTTATTATTTCACTCTTATTTTACAGGTTTTTATGTTATTCCATTTATACTTGGGTGCTTTAACAGTATTTTGAAGTACTATTGGAGTTCTGGACATTTTCTATACTTAAACAGAGCATTAGATTGAGTTGTGGCTTAAATTTAATTCAGTATAATGCAATGCATTCAACAGCACCACAAGCCTCCAAAATAACTTGAATAAATCACTTTTCTGACATAGTGTGAGCCAAACTGAATATGGCAACCTGGGTAGGGTCTACTGAAGGGCCTTTTTATTGGCTTGCATTTGATGTGGTTAGGGGTCCCTAATACACTGACAATTGAGCAGATGTCTGGCCAGATGCAACAAGTCGTTATTCCTAAATTGCAAAATGGATTTGTTGGCAACGGCTTCCAAAACGACCCATTTGAATGTTTTGTTGAACTGGTGCCCCTGTTGGTAGGACAAAGACTCATCAGCAGTGCTTTTTGTCAACTCTGGCAGCTGAACTATCTAGTGTGGGAAAGGGGCCATGTTTAAGAGGCCAAGACTGACTGTTTGTAAGAAAAAGAACTACGAAGTTGGATCTTTGGTGTCTCAGTTTGACAGTCAGGACACAGGTTTAAACAAGACTTCTACAATCATGCTAGCGGTGTTGTTAAGTGCAAAATGAAAAGTTAATTCAGTTATCACTTAAGTTATTACAGGTCATACTGAGGTGAACATGAATGTACCAAATTTCATGGCAATTCATCCAGTAGTTGCTGGGACACTCCAAACAATATGCCAAGTGGTTTTCCTCTAGCGCCTTGGAAATCCTGACATTAACCAAAGTGATCAAGATCATAATCATCCTCTTGAAACCATGTATTTCTGTACCAATTTTTGTCCCAGTCATAAACTGTATAAAAATGGACATAGCCACTGTAACATCACCACTGGTCTTTCTGGACACCTGTTTTAAAGCCTCGAAATTTTGTATTTTGGCCTTTGCCATTTAGGCTTTTTGAAGCCAGCAGTGATCATATTTGGATGAGGAGGCGGCGGAGCAAAGGACCTGACTCATGAGCCCCTTTTACACTGATTGTTCCAGGCAGGAATTTCATGCCCCTGTGCTGCTTCACCATTCTGTATAAAAGGTACAATCCTGGAATGGGAGGACAGAGTTGTCTCGCCTTTAAACCGGCACTGGAGGTAGTAACAATGCTAAAATTAGATCTATGTAAAAGGCACAGGATGGGATCATGGGCGGCACAGGTACGACATCCAGACGACATGCTATACATGCAACCCACCATGGGAAATGTAAAAAGTAGCTGATATCAGTTAGTAGCTAACTCAGAGACGAAGAACAGTGGCCAAAAATGTCTGCAAACTGAGAAAACAATCATGTCCGGGAGCTTCTTTCCCTTCACACAAGGGATGAGATCAGTTGCCATTAAACTGGGACGGTTAATAATTGTTATTACCATGTTAATGCCATTGTTATTGTTTATAGAGGGCTGCCTACACATATGTTATATGTCACACAAAATACAAATGCTGTTGTTTAACATGCCACATCATCATGCCTCTTTTGCTTCAGTGATGCCACCATGCTGTCTGAAATCACACATGAGTGGAATGATGGCACAGTTGTTTGGTGGTAAAGATGTGAAGGCAGCATAAAGAAGGGACTTCGTGGTGGCCCTGTAAAAAGGACTATAGACTGTGGTGATGCCTTACTGAGAGCCTGTCACTTAAAGTGGTCCCACTCTTAGTTATGCCTAGCTTTAAAGCTATAGTGCGTAACTTCTGTCGCCTCCCAGCGGATAATGCGTTATTACAACTAATAAGCCAGCGGCACTTCCATGTACACAGAGTAACACTTGCCACACACCGTGTACACAGAGTAACACTCGCCAGTTGCCACACACCGTGTACACAGAGTAACACTCGCCAGTCACCACACACCGTACACAGAGTAACACTCGCCAGTCGCCACACACCGTGTACACAGAGTAACACTCGCTACACACCGTGTGTACAGAGTAACTACTCATAATATAATTATAAACCAAGTCACTTACTTATCCAGCAGCAGCAAGGCAACACCCGTGTCTGCCCTCAGCCCAATTTCTTCCTTCAGGGCTCTCCACTGAGGAAAAGCAACGCCAATACAAATCCTTGTTTGCCTTCTCCATCGGTCACTTTCCTTCTTTGCTAATAGACTTTCAGCCAAACGTCCAGGCTTTTTCTTTGTGGTAGGATCCACTTCTGAACCGTGTCTCGGCCGCTTCTCCACCATGTTGCTTTCTCTTTCTACCTGCGCTCTACCTCTTGTTGTGACACGCTCCGTTCTTCCTCCCCCTCCCTTCTTGTTGTGAGGAAGCATTTCCTGTGCGCCAGCGCAGGAATGTCGCCGGTCGACACACAAACTAAAAATGATATATATTGAAAAATACCGCGAGATGAGGAGCCGATCGGCTTAATCAGCATTATGTCATCTCCTCTAGTAGTGGCTTGGGTGAAACGGACATTTACGGACCTGTAGAAGTTACGCACTATAGCTTTAAGCCTTGATAAAATGTAAACAGGTGAGTTATAAAAAAATTCTCTCTCTGAACAGTTGTGTAGAATGGGGAAATTAGCTATAGAGACCAAAACTGTTTTTTGTACCAGGTTGTAAACATGTTTATTTCTGCTGTGAAATTGGGCATTTTAACATGGGGTCAATTGGGAATGACTCACTTTTGGAGCCAGCCTCAAGTGGCCATTTGAGGAACTGAAGGTTTGGCACGTTTGTGTTGGCTTCATTATTCAGCCCCTGAGGTTGCAACTTGGTGCCAATTCATCCATTACATGCTGAGAAAATTCATTGAATCTTCATTGGATAAGGGAAACTGTTGAAAAAGACCGGTGACCTGGTTTTGTTTGGAGAGTACAATCATCATTTGCCTGACTACAAGACCATTTTAGTAAAACATAGTAGTGCCCTGCACAGGCCTATTATCTGGACCTGGGCCCGGCCCTGGCCCGAGGGGGTGGAGCCCCAGCCCAGCCCGACGGGTTTTCAGAGTTCTCATGCCCGAACCCGAAAAAAGCCTTTTTTTTTTTTTAAAAAACCTCCCATAACAACATGTAGGCTGTTAATGTTGCAGACAGCGCAGGGCTCTAAAACATAGTCATGGATTGTTGTAAACTGTGATCAAATGACCAATACTGCTGTTTTTCTGGTGAGGACAGTCTCACATATGCACACACATATTTACTGATGAACATGGGATTTCTTATTAATATACTGTACTTGAGGACAGACATATCTTTAGATGTTTCCTCTTATATATGATTGCACTGTGTGTATTTGTGTGCACATGCTCTGTTGAGTCCAGATTAGCTGAGCTGTGATGTGTTCCTTACAGGCACAGGACCGGCCCTGCCCCCATCACTACTGATGTGTGTTTCTGTTTGATGGGGGCAGAATTCCCCTCTGCTCTCCAACCAACACCATCCACATCAATGCACAGACACACACATGGTCAACATGTGCTCACTTTAGCTCACTTTAACCCCAGAAGAACTTTTCCCATTTGCACACAAGAGAAACATTAGAAATTCATGAAGTGATGTAAATGCACACACTGACACATAGTTTCTGTGTCTGTATGAAGACATTCACATCATCCCAGTTTTTCTTTAGAGTAAATGTCTTCCAGCTACTTCCTCTTTTAACACATAGAAATTCTTGGAATCCCCCCTTTTGCAATATTATGTAATTTAAATACCGTAAAATAGGCTGCTTGCTAAGGTTTTGTACTTACAAGGTTTAACTATAAATTCTTTCCCGCAACATATGTGAAGCTTATGCAGCACAGTGATATCTCAATTGTACTGGGCATGCACAAGTCTACTGCTTGTTTAGACAGAGGGGTTTAAATGCAGGACAGATTATGTTTGTTTAACTTCAAAATGCCGGCAGGAGATAAAATACTTTGGTATTGCTCCGTTGCCAAGGTTTCTTCAACTTTTCCTACCCAGGACACAGAAGAAAAATGTAGTTCCACTCTGGGATCCAGTCTCATTAAAGCATATTGCCTCCTTTGTCAAGTGACGACACGCCAGGAGGAGGCCTGCGACCAGAATGTCTTACACAAGGACAGTTAATAGCTGCAATCCAGACGCTGTGACCGGCAAGATGAGTAATGCTGCGAGGGACACTGGTGTCTACTTTCAGGGAGAAGAAACACTAAACTTTGTAGCTGTAGACCACTAAATGACACTCTCTGAAAGTATGTATTAATACCAAAGCCTGAAGGGTAGAAAGTGTTCTGTCCCGTTGGAGACAAGGTTGAAAGCAAATCACATCCACACCTACATCATGGGAAAAACTTTTTCCATTTGTGTTGAGGTTAATTAATCTGAGTCAGAGCTCACACGCACAAACATGCGCTTGGAGGTCATCGTGTGGAGTACACCAACCTTCAACTGGATGATCTTTGTTCAAACCCTCATGTCAGCAGGCATCCACCCTGCTGACTATGAGCAAGACACTGAATCACTGAATCCTTATCAGCTGCAGGGCTCCTATCTGAGTCTGTCCTCCACAGAGATGGGAACTGACCTACAGGCACCATAACAATCCCATAAAAAACATTGTAGTAATAGTAGCAGTATTATTAATAGAGATAGAAGCACTGAAACCACATTCTGCATGTGTTGCATTTTGGCCAGAAATGGAAACTGACTAAAAGTTCCATCGATCCCTTTTGGAAAAAATTTTGACTTTATAGTTTTCCATATCCAAAACAGCATAACACATGATATTCAGATTATTTTCTCGAGCAACATTAACCAAGTATTAGTTAATTTTGGGAACTGTACCCATTCTTTATCTTGCAAAAGTTAGACGAGGAGATTGATACCACTCTTTGATACCTGTCTCATGTCTCTCCCTTAGATATGCTGCTGGAGCTGGGAGATGTTCAGTTTAGCTTCGCATAAAGACTGGGAACAGGTGGAAACAGCTAGTCTGGCTCTGTACAAACATAAAAAAAAAAATCCAACTTTCAGCACCACTTAAATTCACTCATCGACCTGCTTCATCTTGTTTGTTTAAATAAGCTGTAGGCTATGTGAAATTCTGAGCATTAATAAGGCATTCATTGCTCGTAACCGCTTATCATGTTGGGGGTCATGGAGCCTGTCCCAGCTGACATTGGGTGAGAGGCAGGGTACACCCTGGACAGGTCGCCAGACCATCACAGGGCTGACACTTAGGGTCCGTCCCAAGTCTCTTAAATTACTGCTAGTGCTACTGCTAGCCGACTTTGCTAGCTGTTTAGCCCCTCCCACCTAGGAAAAAATGTGAGGAGCTAGCACTAGGAGCGATGAGTGAGCATTGTCGGTTTAAGAGACATGAGATGTCCTTTCCACTGTAGTGTCACGTGAAGCGACGTCCATTCCTGATGACGGCGGCACAGCTGGATCTGCTGCATAACGGAGCCAGCATTTGGCGTACATCCCAAGTCACATTATATTCGCTGATAAAAGCCGTAACCCCCCCCGCCGTCATGACTTTGGTCACACAGTTTTGCATGTATTGCCATTGTTATTGAGACATTTGCCGAAGTTTATGGCAATTAAAGAACGGTCTGTAGCCCTGCCACTGTCACTGTGATGAGCATCTTTATCATTATTATCATCATCATCATTATTATCACTATTATTAAATCCACTCGCCATCATTCAACAAGTCAGCTGCTGAGTGAATAAGACATCAGACCTGTCAGTCTGCCTCAATCAATTCAATTTTGTGAAAAATTAAAAAGTTGTGTTTTTTTGCATGACATGTGTGCACAACTTTTTATTGAATGGGAGCTATGACTTCATGGAGTCTCTGCTGGTTGCCTAGAAACCTAATGGTTAGGACAAGATTCCAGGTGGTAGGTCGATTTCTTGGACAAACCAGGCTAGCTGATTTTCCTTGCTTTCTCGTAAGCTAAGCTAATGTGGATTATCAGCTGACTCCAGTGTCATATTTATCAGACAAATATGAGAGCAATATTGATTTTCACATCTAACTCTTGTTCAGAGAACAAATGAGTATATTTCTATTTAAACTCACTCTGCATGTTTTCATCACCCTTTCTAAACAGCCAAACGAAACAACTTCCGTGCTCAAAATTTTCATTGACCGGTCACAACATGTATGCTGACACTGGTTGTACACACAGAATCAGTATTGTCCATTTACAATTGTCCAATTACTTGATTATTCAAAACGTATGTCTGCATCCTCAAAAATATTGGTCTAAAAGGTAGTATTAAACAGAACATATTCTTTTCTTTTTTAAAGATAGTTTTGGGGCCATTTTAGCCTTTAATCAATAGGACAGACAGGCGTGAAAGGGGGAGAGAGAGAGGGAATGACATGCAGCAAAGGGCCACAGGCTGAACCCAGGCCACTGTGGCAACAACCTTGTACATGAGGTGCCTGCTCTATCCACGAAGCCACCGACGCCCCAAACAGAACAAATTCTGCTAGAAAGCACCTTATGACAAACTGTTGTGGTTAACACAACGTAGAAATAATAAGAAATTCACTCTCATGGCCTTGCCCCTCCCAGTCAGTCTCAATAAATTGTGCCTTCAGTTTTTCCAGATATTCACTATGCAATTAACCACCAGACTGAATGTATTTCTGCCTCATGCCAAAATGCCATTGAGCAAGTTCTTTCATATGACATAAAAATAAAGACTCTTTGATCATTTCAGCATGCGTGACATTAAATTATCCTCAAGCTACACAGAAGTATAAGGATTCCTACATTGTATGGCATCACTTTGATCAAAATTGCTCTTTGAAATTTCGGAATACACAAGTCATAATAGTATCACACATGCCAGGCAGCATACGACTGATCAGAGGTTTCTATGTAAAACAGAAGACGTATAATCAGAGCCTCAGAGCATCACAGAGCTCCAAAGAAACTTGGTTTGAAGAAGCAGAAACAGCTGTTTTCTACTGGCAACCATATATATTTTAGATTACACGATTAATAGATTTTAGCTTAACCATTATGGACATGAAACAGTCATATGAGTAAATGTAGAAAAACCTAATGTCACGACCTGGCTCAAAGGTTTGACAAAATATGGAGACCACACATGACTTTAAAGTAGAAAAAACAAATTTATTTAAATAAACTAAACTTAAATGTGTATGTCAGTTATCAGTAATGTCTGAAGTGTGTGAGTGTGTGAATGTGTTTAGATGTAAGATAACAAAAATCTAAATAACCCAAGATCAAACAAACCCAGCAACTCAAAGAGGAGAGGGAGACTGATTGCTCACGCCCCAATATAAATAGGTGAGCATTCACACCAAATCAGGCGTCAGCCATCTCTCCTAATGAGTCATTCCCCAGATCCTAGGCAACCAAACAAAGTAGGTCAGAGGCCAAGGAGCCGTCACACTAACAATAAATTCAAAATGGTCCATGCTGTAGTTTACTTGCTCATCTGTAACGTACTTTTCATGCACTAACCTAAATTAAGGTACTATGCAAAGTTTGTAGTTGTTGTGGAGCTTTTGATTATGTCACAATGATCTTCAGCACATATAGTTTACCCAGCTGACATGAAATTGTAGATTTCTATTTTTTCTGACTCAGGAAAAAAAAGGGAAATTTGAATATTTACAATTCCACTTAGCAAACTCATTTTGCTGAGGAAGAAGCTCCAGAACAGCTACTAAATGTCCAGGCCAGAAGGGCTAAAAAATAAGCAGTAAGCAACACTTTGCCTTGAAGGGAACATGGCCCTCTTCATACATTGGCCACCCAGCGAATATAATTGGAGGCTGATATTAGTCTTCAAGAGAGTGTGGCACAACAACCCTGTCTCACTCCAAAGTCATTGAAATCCGGTGCTTGGGCAGTGACTTCCAGTGACAGACACTGACGAAAGCTGTCCTTTAACATCAGCATGATCCATGGCCGGTTACGGTTATAATTTAAAATGAACGAAATTTAAGGTGGCAAAAGTCCAAGTAGGGTGGGTGGGAGGCACGAAGGATTGATCCAACAAACACTGACTTTCACCTGGGAGAGCAGTGTTCGTGTCCCATAAGATTGTACAGCCAACCTTGTCCTTTTTTCCTAAACCCAACCACGTGCTTTAGTTGGTGACGGGAAAAAAGCCAATTCACGGTGTACTGATGTAGTGCATTTATTTTGAAAGAGACTGTATTTAAATGGTACATTTCCTGTGAAAATTGAACTGTATTTTGCCTGTTACGTTGATGAAACAGGCAGAAGTTGACGTGGTGTCCCAGAATGTCAAAAACCAACTCACCCAGGGTACCTTGCACGTTGCATCTGGATGTGGAAAGTCCATGACCAAACATGGATATGTGACAAGGCCGGATTGAGAATGTGTTGGGCTTGCTCATTTCTTAAGCCAGCACAAAGGTAGTGGTATCTTAGTACCAACCAAGTTGGCATAGCTCGACAGGAAGAGGGCTAAATAACACTTCAAAGTTTGGCTGAATTTTGACGAGAGTACAACTGGCATGGTCATTTTTTTAAAGGGTCCCTTTTACTCTCACCTCATGATATCTGAATGAAAATGGGTTCATGGGTTCCCCGAATCTCCCTAAACTTGAGAAGGCTTGTTCCCAGGAAATGTTTTGTTATTTAGTATTAATGAGTTCCTTCAGATTAAACTGTATATTTGTCTTTTTAAGGAAAAGGACAACCAACCTATTTAAAGAATGATGAACTGCTTTAACAGATACATAACACATTAAAACAGGATTATTGTGGAACTCAAAATGTTAACTGTACTGGTTTTAGCCTATACAAATCAGATCATCTTATCTACTATACATAATGACGAAAACTCTGTGGGTGTGTCAGTCTGTGTGTCTGTTCCATGTTTTTCTCCTCACTGACTTGGTCAATCCATGTGAAATTTGGCACAGTGGTAGAGGGTCATGGGAGGATGGGAATGAAGCAGTATTATATCAATTGGCCAAAGGGGGGCGCTATAGCAACCGATTGAAATTGCAAACTTTGAATGGGCATATCTCATGCCCCGTATGTCGTAGAGACATGAAACTTTGCACAGAGATGCCTCTCCTCGTGAGGAACAAATTTGCCTCAAGAACCCATAACTTCTGGTTATATAGATTTCCTGCCATTTTGAATTTTTTGAAAAACACTTCAAATCGATCAAATCGAAGTTTGACTGATCTCCATGAAACTCGGTGAACATAATCTAGGAACCAATATCTAAAGTTCCCTCTTGGCAAAAGTTGGAAAACTTACTAAAACTGAGGTTCTATAAGGTAATGAATATTGCGGAGGGTGTGGCTCATCACATAAAGGTGTATAACATCTCAAGGGTTTCACTGATCACCACGCAACTTTGTAGGCATATGACCACACATAATCTGAGGGGACCCCTCCATTATTGACCCCATCAAACAAAATGGGGGCGCTAGAGAGCTAATTTCTTATCTAGGCCTAACCACCATTTTGATTTTTACTAAACTTGGTAGATATGTAGAACAGGACGCCTCAAGGTGACTGGAGAAATTTAACTCTAATTGGCAACTGGGTGGCGCTATAACAACAGAAAAATGCTTCAAAATGGCTAAAATGTGACCGATCACTGTGGCTCCCCCTGTGGCCCAATGTTTTGGGGTTTTTTTCTGATTTTTGGTATGACTAAGTCATGGTATGGTATGCTGTACATAATCACGGAAACTGTCAGTGTGTCATTCTGTCAGTCAGTCATTCTGTCTGTCCCACGTTTTTCTACTCACTGACGTGGTCAGTCTACTGTACTTTCAATAAAGCAATCGTACTATCAAATTCACAAAAACTCTGTCTGAATACATTGCTCTTCTTAATGGATTCACTTGACTATTTAATCTGCAATTTCCTATGACCTGTATTCCAAACACACAGCATGTGAAACTGTACATGAGCAACTGTGCACTCAATGGGAATGGACTAGTCAATACATTAACTATAAAATAAGAAACCAAAGTATATCAGTCTGTGATTCCTTAACTCTCCATGTTGACATAGTTTCAACCAGTCTATATACTTAAACAGCGTAATTGATTTCCTGAAATTTAGTTATGGCTTTAGGTTTTAGTGTGCCACTCCAGTTTTTTCATGGCCCCATCTGTCCCAAATTTCCCAAGGTAAAGCCTCCTCGCTGCTGTTGAGGAAACAGTTTGTATTTGGTTCTAAAGATTTCATTTGACAGTTTTTCACAGATTTCCAGTAAGACACCATAAACTACACCACAGCAAGAATAATTGGTGCAAACAGGCTGAATCTACAATATTTCAAATCTACAGTAATGCAGCTTCAATAGCTTCCTCCCTCTATCTCTCTCTCCTTCTTTCTCTCTCATTCATCCTGCTGTCCTCTCAGCCAGTCTTCCCCTCTCATATATTTCCAGCGCCTCTCCGTGCCTTGTCATGCCTTCCACAATTTATAGATCTCTCTCCTCTCTCTTCTCTTCTGCCTTCATGTCTCTAAATCTATCCTCCCTTCTTTATTCACTACATCTTCTCTCCTCCTTCAGCCCTTTCCCTTTCTCTTCATCCTCCTTTTTTCCCTCTCTTGCCCTCCTCTTTATTCTCATGTTTTTGTCTTTCAGGTCATCACTCCTCTTTACTCTAATTGGTTCACTTTATCAAAGACAAGCAATCATTTTAAAAAATCAATAAAAATCAATTATTCAACTGCACAACAGTTCCACTGAGATGATTTCTACATGCAGCTTTTGCGTAGATATGCAGATGATCACATGGGAAATGAGGTTAAAAACATTTGAAGAAACTACTGCAACTTTTTTTCAATTTGGCTCACTTCATTTCAGTAGCTTAGTGGGGATTCAGTAAATCACAGGAGCACCAGGTGACAAAATGAATTAGTTTTTACCACAGAGCAATTATAATAGAGAAAACAGCAGTAAATCCCTCTGCACTACACTCCTCCTTCTCCCCTTCCTTCTTTTCATCCTCCTTAATATCATCTCTGTCATCTGTCTATCTCCTGCTCTTTGCCAGCTATGATCTCTACTTTTGTTTCTCATCCCTTCTTTTTGTTCTCTCCGTCGACCCCCTCTCTCATCGTCTTCTCTAGTGGTCTAAGTAAATTTAGTCACGTAGCCTACTGCTCTTAAAGAGTAACTAAACACTTTGGTAAAATATTGTATTGCTGACCTCGAGTGGTTTAACCTCTCACCTATCAGCTGTGATGTACAGGTGGACTCCAGGACCTGGTGATATCACTGTTGAGTGTGGTTGTAGGTGCAACAGACCACACCCTGCAGTAATGCTACTAATGTAGTTGTGCTCTGATTATACTTATTTATCTTTACTGGAGAATTTTACTTGTAATGTAACAATCCAGTTGCCAGAATAAATGCTGGCAGTGTATGTTTCTGCAACTCATAGATACCTTACATGTGTATGTTTCATGTGTGCTGGATATGTGGAAAATCTATTCTTGTTACATTTTAATTTATAATTTTATGTTGTCAACACTGTGGTCAGCATGCAGTTAAGTTCATATTTTAAAACAGCTGTTTTTTGTCACCACATACACAGCTGCACGTGTCATTAAACATACCCACTTTTGTTGCAGAAAACACAACTGGAATATGTTTTTCAAAAATACAGAGTTTGGTTCCGACAAACACAGCTGAAATGTGTCATTAAAAACAGACTCAGTTTTGTTACGACAAACACGGCTGAAGCTGTCCCAATGTGTCATTCAGAAATATTCATTTTGGCTGCAAGAAACACAGTTGGAAATGTGTCTTTAAAAATACCTGGTTTTGTCACAGAAAAATGCAGTTGGAATGTGTCATTAAAAAAAATCGGTTTTGTTGTAACAAATACGGCTGTAAATGTGTTGGTAAAGAATACCTGGGTTTGCTGCAACAAACACAGCTAGAAATGTCCCACTGTGTATTTAAAAAAAAAACTGGTTTGTTGCAAAAAACACAGCTAAAAATACTTGGTTTGGTTCGGTTGGGTTAGGGTTAGCCTGGAAATGTGCTATTAAAGAAAACCCTGGTTTGTTGTAAAAAACACAGCCAGAAATGTCCCAGTGTGTTGTTAAAAAATATCCGGTTTAGTCACAACAACCACGACTGAAAATGTGACAACAAAGAGTACCTGTGTTTGTTGTAGCAAACATGGCTGAAATGTCACAATGTGTCCTTAAAAAAAATCCCGGTTGTGTTGCAACAAATAAGGCTGGAAATACGTTGTTAACAATACCTGCTTTTGTTGTTGGCTGGTTTCGAACAATGGTCTGCTACTTTCCTTGGTGTTATGTCATCCACCATTCCTTCCTCCTCCTAATGAGAACCTCTGCTACAAGTAGTCCAAACTGTGTCACCCTAGAAATGTTGATATGATCCATATGAAACATATGAATGTAATTTATCTGTGGTTTGCAGAAACAAACGCCAACATATTATTCTGGCCTGAATGGAGCATTTTTACATTCATGTCTTGGTGCTTTAACATAAGTTGAGCCACTAGCCTTGTCTCGCTTCCTCTCTTTCTCTATTTCCTGTCATCCTCTCTCATCCCTGCCCGCCTGCTGTAAACTACCCGCTCCTCTCCACCCTGGTAATAGATGGCAGGTGTTGGTCAGTGTGACGGAGTCATTCTGCTGCCAGTCCATCTACCCACTGGTCAGATCTATACGACAGCGCCTTCACACTATAAATCAACACACACACACACACACACACACACACCGGTCTCCCTCCATTCTGACGATTGATGTGCACCTTGTTGCTAAACGGCCGAGATAATTAAACCCCACGCATCCCTCCCCTGTGTGTGTAGGGTGTGTGTGTATGTGTAAATGCCCTGCTGTTGCATTGTTGCACAGGCATACACGATTAAACGACACACATCCACTCTGTCTTCCTCTCCCCTCACACACACCATTACACTACAAACACACACTTTCTGTCGTTGCCCTTGCATTCCTACACACAATCTCTCTTTCTCTACACACACTCACAGAGAGAGGGAGGGAGGGAGAGAAAGCACCTGCTGGGCTGTAAAGCACTCAGACAAACGGCGTCTGTGTTTGGGAAGACTTGAACAAATGGGAAAATTATACAGTGGAAGCAAAACGGGACCCTTTCACCCAAAGGTTCCCTTACCCTAACCGGCTGAAGGGAATTTTTCAGCATATTCCAACTCCTTTCTTTTATTAAAGTGTGTGTCTAAGTGTGTACTCATGCATACACAATTGACTCTGTGTGTTTTAATTATAGGGTTATTGTTTATACATAGAGCATGATTGAGCAGATCAGTTAATGTTAAGGCATGGATGAGTTCCTGAACAGGCACAGGGGCCCCTGGAGCAGAGTCATTGTTTGAAGGGACTTTCTTGGTGGAAGGTTAATGAAACAACTACAAAGACAGAGCGATCACATACTGTAGAGACAACAAAATGTTTGCCTGTCTTGGTCTGGATGTCTCCCTCCTGTATGTGGGTGGGGTGAGGGGCTTTGTGGTCATAACAAATCCATGTATAAAGGTAGAAAATGAAAATGATTCACAAATCATCACAAGGCAAATGAGGGTAAGCTTAAAATACATATTACATATTTTCTGCAATTTTTTTGGTTTACTTTGGCTGTGTTTATCCTGCTCTTCATCTCTTATCGCTCCTGCTCTCCCCTTGAGGGAATGTCTTTCACCCATGATGCCCAGCTTTTAGCGCACTCATGTTACTTCATACACACGCATGCAGTTTGATGAATGAATAATGAGCAGCCTGTTGGCCTCACGGTGGGTTCAAAGACCAAAATAGTCGACTCAAAGTGTTTAAGACTTGATTTCTACCAGTGTTCAGAACCCAGCTCCATCTTTTCTCGGCTTCTCGCTAATTCATGGACACTCACACATGGCATTAGACAACACACACACACACACACACACACACACACACGTGAGCTCTCCCTCTCTCTGTCTTTCTCACTCGTGCGTAAAAACGCTCTCTCTGCCACTCCGTCTCTCACCTCTCACATACACCCACGGACCAGGCGCGCACACACACACACACACACACACACACACAGTCGAGCGGATAGCTCTTCTTGCTCTCTCCAAAAAAAAAAAAAAGGCACACACACTAGACATACCCTACAGCCCATGATGAAGTAAACTCATCACACACGCGCGCGCTCACACGCGCAAAATCGGAGCGTGATATCCTCTTACCTGGTGTTTTGGAGTTAACTAGTCCTGAATCCGAGCGGCGCTGGTGACAGAATCTTGACCAAACGAAAGCGTTACCATTTGCTGAAATAATCCTACCTCTGGCTCGCTGCTCGCGTGTCTTCTTCAGCCAGTTTCTCGGCTCTCCAAACTGACCGGACGAAGGATAGATAAATGAAAGGATGGAGGTCGTTTCTTCTTCTCCTCTCTGCCAAAAAAGAGATTTACAGCCTGAAACAGGAAAAGTCTTGCTGGCTGCAAAAAGAATATAATCCCTCTCCTCCTCTATCCCCTCTTCTCCAAGATGTTTGAAGGCTAAGTCTGCTCCAATTAACCGCAGTTACGCATCCTCTCCTTGTCTCTCCTCTCTCTTTCCCCCCCCCCTCTGCCCTCTGTGTCTATCCCACTCCTGTCTTTCGGGCCGGGATGTAAGACAGAGACAAGTAGGTAGACCTCTGTGTTCAGTCTGTCTCTGTCTCTGTCCGGGCACTGGTGTGGAAGAGTCGCTCTACTTTGCGCAGCCAAAAATAACTTCCAATCTCCAAACTGGAATCCCGCGAAGCGCTTGCACTATAATAATCCTTATTAAATTCTTAAAATGATTTCTACAGCGAAGCTGTTGTGGCAATCATGAGTTTATACTCCTTTTAATAGTACTTTATGGTACTTTCTGCCCTTGTTGTATCCTGTAATACTCCCACAGGGTCTTTAATGTAGCGGTGTGAGTACTGAATATTTTATTTTCATGAAATCTATAACATTCATGTAATATTCCTAAAGGGACATAAACATTTGCCAGTATAGGCTTTATTTTAAGTGTTATTGCAGGGTACTTTGTTATGTCTTTGTTTCAAACGTTAAACTGCGCAAAATGGGCAGAAAAGTCGACCTTAATGATGAGAGAATCAATCATTAGAGTCCCAATTTGAAGGCTGGCGTCGTCGATAATCAATCAATTAATCAATCCAGAGGTGCTGTTAGATAAGCCTCATCTCATACCAAAAGAGAGTAGCTGCAGTGCAGGGTTCCCTCTTCCTCTTAAATCCCCCACAAGTCAAAGTTTGCCGGGTGATAAGGTCCGACGGCCAATCAACCGATCAATCAGCTGATCAATAACAGCAATCAGTCCATATCTAGACAGAAGTCAATGAAACAAAATGAAATGTTTAAGCTCTCTCCTCTTTCTTTTTTGTTCTTTTTAGTCCTAATCCATCCCAAAAGACATTATTGGAAATGGGAGACCACGCGTGTTCTCCATTTCTCTCCTCCGTGTCCTCTTTTCTCTGTCCTCCTTCTTTACTTTTCTCTCTCCACAGAAATACGTCCCTTCCAGGTCAGAGTGCTTTACCTTCCTTCTTTTCCCTCAATGCAATCCCGAGCTGCACTTGGCTGCCAATATCACAAAAAAGTCCACTTGAAATGACTTTTGGAAATCCTTCTTGCGGCGCCGGAGCAGCGGCAGAAGGAACAGCGCGAAGCCTTGAGCTGCTTCTTTTGGGTTCTCCTCCAAAGCGAGCAGGAGAGAGAGAGAGAGAGGGGGGTAAGACAGGAGGAGGAGGAGGAGGAGGAGGAGAGTTGGAGCTGGATATCCTCGCTTTCAGTCTGACAACGATGGAGAGAGAAGAAGATATGTGGAGGAAAGAGTCCGCTCCTGTGATTAACCAGAAAAGAGAAACCCCACTTTTGGCTTGATGGCCGAAATAGCTGGAGAGAGGGGGAGGAAAGATCAGATGCGCCTCTTTTTTTCCCTCCTAGAAATAAAACACTTACTCTCTTTACTCGTTTCCCTCAGATACTTCACCACCTGCCCAGGGAAGGACAGATAAGAGACATACAATCTGCCATTTCTTGCGGAGGCTTTTATCCAAAGTGCCTTAAGAGAGTCCACAAGAGAGCGCAGAGCAGCCAGAGAGAGGGAGGAAAAGAGAAAGACAGAGAGAGAGGGGGGCGCCCGCTGTGGGCAACAAAAAAATTAAAGAAATATCCTTCCTCCATACGTGTTGATATTCAAACCCACGCGTATTTCCAGATGCCAGATAGTTTCCTGTCCTAGATAAAGGAGAAATGATTGTGTTGTTGGAGATAAGACTCCAGTAGAAATGAATGGGACAGGCAGCCTGCTGCTTCATTCAGCTGCTCCCATTCCCCCATGCGAAGGGCGCTGTTCCTTCAGCACCACGAGGCGCACACACACACACACACACACACACACACACACACACAGAGTTACAGAGATGTTTATATTTTCTCCCTCTTTTATTGAAGTTGCATTTTGAAGTTGTATTTTGACATTTGAGAGAGACAGTAGGGGCACAGTTTTTAGGCATTTTCCTTCTTTTTCTTCTCCTGTATCTTTAATTTTTATTGACAGGAGAAAATGAAAAGTTGGATAGGGGTTAAGAGAGAGAAGAGAGGTTAAAGAAAGAATAAAATATGGGAGAACGGAGAGAGTGTGTAGGCTGTGAGGGAGAGAAGGAGACAGAGAGAGAGTAAAAATATGCAAGTGTTGCTGTTGGGGGTTTTGGTGTTTCTGGATGTTGAAAAGTGCCGCTTTGTTGCCCCCTTTTGGCGGTGGAGGGAAATGATCTGGGGATGGAAGAGAACAAGGAAGAACGGGAGGTGTAAGGACAGAGGCATGTGAGGTACGAAGGGAGGGAGAAAGGAGTGAGGTAGGGAGGTCACTAAGAATTATCATGGGGTAACTCAGTGTCTAAGGCTGTGAATGGAAAATGTACAGTAACATCCTGTATTTTCTGACTGTGATATACACAATTAGATAGATAGATAGATAGATAGATAGATAGATAGATAGATAGATAGATAAAGCGGTAATAAAAACATACCAAACAATACCTAAGCCTGACAAAAACATACATATACACAAAAACTCCTTACAATGCATGGAGGCATCCGTTCTAAGTCTAGCACCCAGAGAGCAAAAAGAGGGAGGGCGAGGATTAGTGAGTGTCCGAGCTACGATTCAGGATGGAACAAGAAGCGTCCAAGAATACATCAGGAAGATGGTCCCCCAGGATGACCTGCTCAGAGAGTGCCTCGGGCAGCAGAAGATAGAGGGTGATGAGGAGGAAGAGGAAATATTGTGGAAGAACAAACCCCTCCATGGGAAGTACATCAGTAAATAGAGGAAGTGGCTGACATCAATAAATCCTACCAGTGGCTAGAAGAGGCCGGCCTGAAGAACAGCTCAGAGGCCTTGATCATGGCAGCACAAGAACAGGCTCTGAACACCAGATCCATAGAGGCAAGGGTCTACCATAGCAGACAGAACCCCTGGTGCAGGCTGCTGGCATAGTGTACAGAAATATCTGTGCCAAATATGGACTAGAAGTCCCCAAGTCCCAATGGGACACACCACTGAAAGTGGTTGAGAACCACAAGGCTAAGGTCCTGTGGGACTTCAAGTTCCAGACTGACAAGCAGCTGCTAGCTAACCAACCAGACATAGCGGTGGCTGACAAAGAGCAGAAGAAGGCAGTGGTGGTAGATGTGGCAATCTCAGCTGACAGTAACATCAGGAAGAAAGAGCATGAAAAGACTGAGATGTACCAGGAGCTGATGGAAAAACTGGAACAGATGTGGAAGGTGAGGTCCAAAGTGGTCCCAGTGGTAATAGAAGCATTAGGGACTTTGACCCCCAAACTGGGAGAGTGGCTCCAGCAAATTCCAGGTACAACATCTGGGGTTGGTTGGGAAGGTGACTTTTGAAATGTAATAGGTTATAGATTATTTGTTACCCTGTTAACACAGTAATAATGTAACTTATTACATTTGATTACTTTTTGGTTAACTTTCTAATAACTGGTAAATTAAGCTGAAAAGTCAGAAAAATATAATGGCTTTGCTGGCCAGCATCAGATTGGCCATCACAGCTCCTCCATTCTAATGTTGAATATTGGAGCCCCCCAGGGCTGCATGCTAAGACCCCTCCTGCTCATACTGTACACCCACGACTGCAATCGTCACTATAAAGAGAACACTGTTGTGAAGTTTGCGATGACACCACTATCATCAGCTGGGCTACAAATGAGTATCACATTGGGAGGAAATCAACGGTCTTGCAGAGTGGTGCTCAGACAACAACCTACTGCTCAACATCATCTGTCGAAAACAAGGCATAGACACACACCTCTGTCTACATCAGTGGAGCTGAGGTGAAGCAAGTACATAGTTTTAGGTTCCTGGTAATCAGCATCACAAATAAGTGGATATGGTCATCTCACATCTTCATCCTGGTAAACAAAAACAAAAACAGCTGTATTTTTCTAAGGAAACTCATAAAATTCTCCTGCCAAGTTCATCTTAACTTTTACAGAGGAGCAATAGAAAGCATTTTGAGTGGAAACATTTCAAACTGACATGGGATGTGCCGAGGTCAGGACAGGAGAGCTCTGCAGCAGGTGATTTAAACTGCCCAGAACCTTGTTGTTACTGAGCATCAGTAATATCAGTGAGATAAGGTGCCTGCGCAGAGACCAAAGGATATTACCCACCTCAGTCACAGCCTTTTCACCCTGCTGCCATCAGGCAAGTGATACAAGAGTAACCACTGCCATACCACCAGACTACAGAGCAGCTTCTTTCCTCAGGCTGTGAGACCCCTCAACTACACCTCACCTTCCAAACTCCACCATAAAAAATAGTTTACTTGGTGGTTCAAATGAAGAATCTAGGAATGGCTCCCTACAACAGTTTCATGTGGGATGAATAAAATTCTATCTTATCTACGGGAGTTTTCATATTAGGTTTAATCGATTTGTACCCTGCCTGAGCACAGACCCAACCTCCCACTCTGCCCACTGCTTAGTAATGATGTTCTGTACCCAAGTACGCTTGTGTCATCATTTATATATTTTATTTTTGCTGTGCTACAGTGTAGAAAATTACGGAAGCGTATTGCTGCCATCAGAGGAAAAAAAAACGGCTCAGCATCACGTAATTACGTGGAAGGTTTATTGTTTCAATATCTTTTCACGTTTTAACAATATCTTTTTTCATGTTATAACATGAAAGTATCATATTATAACATGAAAGTATCACGTTATAACATGAAAGTATCATGTTATAACATGAAATTGTCACGCTATTCCGTGATAAGATGTTTTCACGATATAACGTGATAAGATGTTTTCACATTATAACGTTAAAGTGTGGTTTTACGTTATATCAAGATAAGATTCACATCATTCTACGCTTCTCCCACTGTGAACTGGCATGTGTTTCAGTGAGCTCGTACGTCGCCATAGAAAATGTGGATTCTCCACTGTCGAGATTTCTTCGAGGTCGTGGTGTACCAGAAGACTGTCTCCTTCGCATGGAGCAAGATCATGTAAGTGTATTTTTTACCGCCTACCATCTAATTCAAACGTTGTGTATGGTTAGCTTACGATGGCTAATTTAGCTAGCTAACTAGCCTGGTAAGAAGCTACACGCTGACTATGAGGGAGAAAAACACACATGGAACTTGCTATGGGTTGGGGAACTGCAATAGGCTACATACTTCCATGGGAAATACGGGCTAGAGTGATGCACCATCAAAGTGATTTATTAGTTCTCATCTATTAAAGGTAGAGTCTGGAGTTTTGTTCGTTGCAGTTTGTAAACAAAACATTCAAACTGGGCCCCTCTTCTCGGGCTCAACTGTGTAGCGTCCTGCCCCAGACAGCAGCAGCAGCAGTTGTCAGGACCGTAAAGGAAAGGAAATACAGTCTGAGTGAAGCACTGGAGCCATGGGCCGATACCCGGTGTTGTGTCCCTACTGGTTTCCAATTTAAATGGTTTCCTTACCGAACAGCCACAGATGTGCTTCGCCTCCGTCAGCAGATTTGTCACAAATTCACAAACATACACAACATATTACTGGCGATCTTAAAGTCGCAGCCCACATCTACCACAGAGAATATGCTTCTGTAAGTGAGCACTATGTACCAGCGACATTAAAAAAAAAGAAAGGAAAGAAACTATGATATACACAAATTTGCGTCAAGCTGGACTCGATTTCACGTCAACAAAAGACAATATAACACAAACCGCATGTCTACCTGTGTGAGCTACTGAGACTCACAGAGCACACAGCTTTCCTCAGGTATTAGTAAATTACGTCAGCATCCAGGTAACATTTTGATTTAGGCTGACCTGAGACAACTGGTTACCGTCGGCTTGCCTTGAAAATACCCACACATATTTATCAGTGTTTCTTGTTCTTTTTCCACGAGTCTACAAACATATTCAGTGCCACATTACAGTCTGCACAACACTGCACACTATGACAAAGCCTGTCATGTTTAAAATGTGCACGTAGCTTCATCTGAGCTCTGTCATCAACACATTAATACTGATAATAATAATAATAAGCCACCAAGCTGGACAATGGACTGCCAGACGTTGTCCTTTAATTCATTGTTCATAAAATCATCCCGTTTTTTTATCAAAAAGGACGGGGTGCTGTGAAATTATCAACCTTTATTCCATACTGTCCTTCCTGACTGGATTTTGGACTCTCCCGGTCTGCGCGACTATAAACAAACAATTTCATTGGCCCAGCTGTGTAGTTCCACCGGCGAATTCCGCGGGGGTCAAAGTCTGGTTTTCACCGCTTGAAAGTTCCGCCCCGGTGTGCACACTTCCATAAGAACCCATGAAATCAGCTTTTATATTTTTCTGCGAAATAATCCGCGCGGATATTCGCCTCAATGAGAATGGACTTTTAAATTGATTATTATTATTACTATTATCAGTATTAATGTGTTGATGACAGAGCTCAGGTGAAGCTACATGCAGCAGAGTAGGAGGGCTACTAGCCCCACTAGCTGTCCCGGATGTTAGCGAGTGCTAGCACGTCTCTCTCACAGCAGCAGAACTGCAAAGTAAAAGAAATACAGTCCGAGTGAAGCGCTTGAGCCGCGGGCGGATACCCGGCCGTCACCGACAACTAAAGCCTCGACTGGTAACAAGTATGAGGGCTGTTGTGGTGAGCTAGCTTGATGCTAACTTCGGCTAGCGGTAGCGGTTAGCATCCGCCGCTAACACCCGCTTTCCAGCTCACCACAACGGCCCTCCTGCCCATTACAACAAAACACTGGAGGCTCCCGTTGCCGGTGACGGCCGGGTATCGGCCCATGGCTCCAGCGCTTCAGTCAGACTGTATTTCCTTTCCTTTACGGTCCTGATAACTGCTGTTGCTGCTGTCTGGGGCAGGATGCTACACAGTTGAGCCTGAGAAGAGGGGCCCAGTTTGAATGTTTTGTTTACAAACTGCAATGAACAAAACTCCAGACTCTACCTTTAATAGATGAGACCACGACCTCGAAGAAATCTCGACAGTGGAGAATCCACATTTTCTATGGCAACGTACGAGCTCACTGAAACACATGCCAGTTCACAGTGGGAGAAGCGTAGAATGATGTGAATCTTATCTTGAAATAACGTAAAACCACACTTTAACGTTATAACGTGAAAACATCTTATCACGGAATAACGTGATAATTTCATGTTATAACGTGAAAATGTCATATCTTGAAATAACGTGATACTTTCACGTTATAACGTGAAAAAAGATATTGTTAAAACGTGAAAAGTTATTGTTAGAACAATAAGCCTTTCACGAAATTACGTGATGCTGAGCCGTTTTTTTTTTTTCCTCCGGTGGCAGTAATACACTTCAGTAGAAAATAGCACCACCACCTGATACGGTGGTGTCAGTATTAAATTAAGACTGTTTAAGAACCGGCAAAAGACTCCTTGTAGTTGCGTCACATCCACTTCCACTTCCGTTCGAGTACGCATTAACCGTCCTCACGACAGTTTCGGACATGGATCTGGGTACCATGCCCAGGTATGGTCATTAGATGAAATGCTGAGTGGGCCTACCAGGCACAGATGCAGGGGCTTAAAGTGTCAGGGCCCCTCCTGGCCTTCATCTGCAAAATGTCACTCAAATAAACACTGACCGACCAGGAAGAAACTCAAAATGAATTGCAAACTGCAAAGAGACACAAAATAACTAAAGAGACACAAAACCACAAAAAGATGCATAACGACTACAAAGAGAGGCAAAACCACCACAAAGTCTATGTTTTTTGCTCCTATGAGAGGTGATGGGGTTATTTGCATGTGTGGCCATGATCGGCCCATGGGTATGGGTTTACACTAATCAATCAAACTGGACTTTGAGGTCAAGTGTACTCGGATCCGGCCCTAAGTCTGTAACGTTAAAGTCCTTTTATGTTCCAGAGGCATGTTTCCAATTCAGACACTTAAAGTCCTTGATAACCTCTGGATGACTGTAATACAGAGGTGCACAGGAATGCTTCTCTGGTTTAAAGACCTTTTTCACTGTGGCAGTAACCATTACTACTCAGCTAAGGTTTGGGAACGATCATAGTCATGGTTGAAACTTTAAAGAAACCAGCACTGACTGTAGGCAGAAAGGTCAAAACGAACAGTAAAGTTCAAAAGTCGTCAGTGTCAAAGTCTGATGTTTTGTTGATGTCCTATTTCCCCCTTTGCTCCCGATGAGCAAGAGTTATAATTACTATGGCCTTGAGAAGTCTTTGTCACCTGAACATAATGTTGTTTTGAGGCGTCTCCTAAAACGACTGATGCAGTCTCTCTGATGTGATCCCTAATCACTAATGGCTTTGCTACCACCAATGCAATAGACATAATCAGAATATTAAGTGTCAGACATTTTTATGGCCAACTCAGTCATAAAGGATCTGCTTCACTGACCTTCGTGCAGAGAGGCACCACACAGATGGTATAAGGTCAACAAGACCTGGCGTGAAGGTGGGATTGCATGTCTGACAGAAAGGTAAGACATTCAAAAAACATGAGGCTACATACACTGTATATAACACTACAGCCAGGCCTCATTAAAAATCTGCATTTGAGCAGTCTTGCAAACAGTACAGCTGTAGCTCTAGGAGGAAGTATAATGAGTATTCATTAGTGCATGGGTCCAGCATACCATAAAATAAGTCACAATGAAAAAGAATGAGATGCATGCAATGAATTATGCACATTGAGGACTGCGCTGTACATTTCTGAAGCTAAAATGTGCCAAAGTTTGCAAAGTCTGAGATTGCACAGGGGTTGTACAGACAGTAAGTACTGTGAAATCATGCAAATTCAAATGCATTAAATATTAACAGATGATAAGATGGACAATTCAGCTGCACAGCCAGGAGATGTGTGTGGTGAGTTGTGTTAAAGCTGGTTAGCTTGGGTGATAGCTTGTGTGAAGAGGCTATTGGTGTGGACAGGTGATTTTGGGTATCATCGACTGTCTCAAAATGGAAAACATTGGAACAGATGGTTAACTAGATGTGTAGGGTCACTGGCAATCCTTCCTGCCCTTTTCCTCACCCTGGTGTCATGCCGTTCCTAGATGGAGGGCAGCAGACAGCCGATGAGCCACTCACCAGTGCGGAAAATATGCTGGACCTTGTCCCTGGAAGAAGAGACAGTCTATCTAAAATGGGATGGGAGGTTTAAGGATGATTATTATTAGTATATATATATAGACGGTAAGTAGTCATAGCTGTTTAGAGAGTTTTAGAGAGAAGTTTTACCCTAAATTAGCAGGGTAACCTCTTTTTAGGCCAAGTACACCTTAGCTGAACGAGAGACATAGCAGGGAGCTTCTATTACACATACATTGTATAAAATTGAGTTGCTGGGCCTACAGTAACATGCAGGGCAGCTCAAAGTGTACGTATACACATACCTTATTATGGTGCATACAGTACTAAGCTAGTAAAAATAATAATTATTGGAAGATTCATACATCATATTTTAATGTTAAACATACATGTGGAAGACACAGTCGTTTACTGTAGGTCAGCTAGGTCACATGATTGCAGGAGGATTCATGGTAACAGGATATCATCAATGCTGTGTACTGTAAAATAAATGTTTTTTTAAAATGAATAAACCAATTTATCTTGCTAATAATATTTTGGACTTATAGTATGTGTATTTTCAGACATATTTTAATTTTTGAAAAGGAAAAAATGCTTTCAAAATATTATCAAACAACAAACAAAACAGAGTTTTGTAATTCTGGTTATTTTACTTACTCTTTGTATTTTAAATAATATCTTTTAAATGAATAAAAAAACATTATGTTGCACTTGCTAGATGGAGAAATATTAACAGACACTGAGTCTACAACCTTAAGCTAGTGACTCTGTGACATTATACCTAGATGCAGACAGTAGTTGAGGTAAAAACTAACATCAGTGTGACAGAATGCTAACAATGGCAGTGCTAACATGCTCATGTTTATGTTGGCGCGGTGGCCTAGCGTTGACCAGGTGGGAGTGTGTGAGAATGAAATCCTGATAGTTGAAAACAACAGACACACGAAGAGCGTGTTAGCAGCTTCGCCACAGTATTTATTCTAATAAGGCAAATAAATATTATGCACTTATTGAAATAACCTGACTGTTGACAGACTTCGGCTATTTGAACTTCACAGTTCTATTACAGTTTTAACCATTTGTTTATATGTTGTATCAAATAAATGTCTTATGTCTCTTTTATCCTATACAGAAAATAATCTCTAACACAAATCATAAACATAACCCTTTCATACCAATATATAGCAAGTGACAATTTAGTGTTATCACTGTAGCTGTTACCACAATATATTTATAAAAATACTTAAACCTTTATTATACTTTTGCTTAGCTTTAACATTCATTAAACATCATAAAATAACAAGAATGAAGCATTGTAGAAGTGCATGAAACCGATTGTTTTCAGTACAAATTAAGAAATCACATATCACAGCCTGCTCCTTTAACGGCAAGATGGCGTATGTACATCAGGCCACGTTCCTAATAAAGTGATGTTCATATGCTGGCGCGGGCACCAAATTTCTACCGTTCCCATGTGCGACAACAGCATTAGCTAGGCACATAAACAATAAAAGTAACAATAAGCTCGAAGTACTCTTGGTATACTCATGCAATATACCACAAATAACATCAACAGATTGAAACAAATGAACCGAGCTGTCTGTAATCTCACATTCTTTTTACAATCTACAGGTTAGCTTGTTAGCGTCTTCAATGTAAACTCAATAGGTCCGCTAGCTTAGCACATTAGCATGTTGTTGAATGGTACAGTAAATCACACGATACTACAAAACGAACTCTACCGCTGTTACTTTGACACAAACCAATACACATACAACATTAACAACATGTTTAGACTGTGATGTGCCTGTGCATTCTGGAGGAATATTAACCCACCTGATAGTTGAAAACAACAGACACACGAAGAGCGTGTTAGCAGCTTCACCACAGTATTTATTCTGTGGTGGTGTGTGTCTCAGGGGATGTTAACCTCCTTAGCACCACATATGCACTCTCTAGCGACCAACCTGAGTAACATAGAAAAAGACAGTTGTGATGAAATTACATTTACTTGAATTAAACCCAGAAAAATTATGGGGTATCTGTTTTTATCCTTTTAAATACTTTTATCTTTTTTAAAGTTCAGACTTTAATCATGACTATCAGGTTTTTAATCATCTCACATGAACTGTTTTTTCTACATTTTTTTAACCATTTTTAATCACATTAAAGGACAACTTCGGTATTTTTCAACCTGGGCCCTATTTCCCCATGTGTATGTGTGCGTATGATTCATAGGTACAACTCGTTCTAAAATTGGTTCAGTATTGAGGGAGGCGGATGCAACCGGAGCTGCGAAATGAGCTAAAACGGTAACGGGGGCAAATGCGTCCCGTATAAGTTTGCGCATTAAAAGTGCTTTTTTTCGCCACTGACCGGCTCAGATCGCCAGTGCTATGAGTGCTATGAGTGCTATGAGTGGAGTCAGCTGTCAGTCAGTGTTGGAGCAGAGAGGGGGAGGGCTGCCCCGCTGGGTACTGTAAGTGAGTATGTGTGTATGAAGTGTGTGTTTTTTTGCCACTGACCGGTTCAGATAGCCAGTGCTATCTCTGTAAATAGCATACTAACTTAGCCTTTCCTTTACCTCTGGGCTGTGTGATGTCACGAGTTTTGCTCCACTGTGTCTGTAGCTCTCTCTACTCGTGGGACAGCCGTTTTCTTGAGGAAGAGGTGTTTCGGGATTGGATGTCTTCTCTTCTTCGGCTGGCAGTAGTCATCTTGGGAGAAGTGAGCACTGCAGACCCGATGGTCTGCAAGGCGCAGTGTCTGGAGAGGAGTGTTAGTGTAGCCGGTGCACTGTTCCTTACCCCTCCCAGTGCAGGGCTCTGGCTTCACTGGTGTTCCACTGATTGCTGGGCGGCGCCACGCACCTTTTATATACTGGTCCGGTCACACCGGCCATCCCTCTCTTCTCTTCCGGTTCCACTCGTCCCCCGTGGTGGCTGTGGCCTGGCGTGGTGTGGCAGAGCCTGTGCAGGTGTGGTGGAGCCACTGTGGCGTGGCCATGAGCGCATCGGAGCGCTGTCTGGCGTGTTTTGCCATCGTGGCGCACGTCTCCTCTCGCAGCGTAACCGTGTGGCAGAGCCTGTGCAGGTGTGGTGGAGCCATTGTGGCGTGGCTGTGAGCGCATCGGAGCGCTGTCTGCCATGTTTTGCCATTGTGGCGCACGTCTCCTCTCGCAGCATAACAAGTATGCGCACCGCTGTTCTTTCTCCCACTTAGCGTGCCATATGCGCATTGGTGACACGGTCCTTTTCTTTACTGCAGTGTGGCAGACTACTGTTGCCCTGGGGCCAGGTTGCCCCGCTGGAAGCCCTCCTGGTGTGGTTTTGCCTCCTCGTGGTAAGTTGGCGTTGTCCGCTCTCTTTTCCTTCTCACCCATTGCTCCGCTCCTGGCTAACTGTTAATATTCTGTGCCTCGTGTTTGGATCAGGCAGAAGCTGTGGAAATAACTCCGCTGCCGGGCCTGCTGTGACACTGCGCCGGTGAAGTCCATTTAAATACTAATTCATCGCTACGGCTCCCTGGATGACACTGCTGTTTTGGCTTTATTGTTTTGGTTTTATTGTTTTGGCATTGTTTTTGGTTCTGCTATTGTAGTGTCAATTAACGTTTGATTATTTTGTTGTTTTGGTTTTTCTGGGTTCAGTGGGGGCCAGAACCCTCAGCACATAACACTGAAAGACGCCTGCTCATCACTGAGCTGCTGGCAGAGGCCTAACCGGTCTCCTGGGTTTCTGGGGTCCTGCTGTTGCTTTTGTTGATTCATGATTAATATGTCTGATTAATTAATTTGAACATTGATTAATTTCAGTTACATTTCTTTTGTATTTCTCTTGTTGTTTTTGTTATTTGAAGATTTAATTCCTTTTTTTGTCATTTTCCATATTACTTTATTGTTTTTGGTGTGTGTGTGTTGTAAGACCAGTCATACTGTGAGGCCATTTTAATTTTCCCTCTCTCCCTGTGGAGAGGTACTGTGGACCCAGAGCAGCGCCCCAATCCCTGGTGGTGGGTTCTTCACTTCTCCTCAGCGTGTGTACAGTGTCACGGGTGATAGTTTAGTTTATTTTTCTCCTCCCTCATTGGTTTCGGGCCACTGCAGTAAGCTCCAGCCCTGTCCTTTCCCCTTTTGGCCCAGTATTTCGTTGTGGTGTGGACTGGTAATCCTGAGCCTTTTTAATAATAATCTGTGTAATAAAGAATATTTTGATATCTTGAACACCGTCTCCTGCCCAGTGGTGATCCGAACCTGTGTGATCTTTAGCCTCCCTAAAAATAGTAACTACTTCTTGGGTCGAAATTCCCCAGGTGGCGTTGTGCGGCAACACACTCATCCCCACCCTCCACTTGCCACATTAGCATCCATTTGTAGCACAACTAGCCACAACTTCAGCATCTCGCCGTCTGACAAAGGCAGCCTGTGAAAGCTGTACGGGGTGTTGCGCGACATCCTGTTCTTGCGTTCGGGAAAAAGGCCCGTTTATTTGAGCACTCCAAAAACTCCGGTAACACTCCAGGGGGTAGCACGTAAAAGACTCCGTCCCAAACTCTGACTCTTCTAGTGTAACACACACACTTCATACACACTTACTCACTTACAGTACCCAGCGGGGCAGCCCTCCCCCTCTCTGCTCCAACACTGACTGACAGCTGACTCCACTCATAGCACTCGTAGCACTGGCGATCTGAACCAGTCAGTGGCGAAAAAAAGCACTTTTAATGCGCAAACTTATATGGGACACATTTGCCCCCGTTACTGTTTTAGCTTGTTTCGCAGCTCCCGGCTGCATCCGCCTCCCTCAATACTGAACCAATTTTAGAACGAGTTGTACCCATGAATCATATGCACACATACACATGGGGAAATAGGGCCCAGGTTGAAAAATACTGAAGTTGTCCTTTAACCTTGACCATGAGCTTTTTAACCCATTACACACTTTTTAACTATACACTTTTTAACCCATTACATTTACAGGGTATAATGTTTAACATGTTCACCATCTTAGTTTAGTGTCTTACCATGCTAACATTTGTTAATTAGCACTAAACTCAAAGTGCAGGCTGATGAATACCATTAGTTTTGCAGGTATACGGCCATAATCCAAAGTATTGAACACTGATATTCTAACCTGCTGTTGGCATTGGAAAGTCAAATAATCACAAAGTTTATAACATTTCATCCTCAGAGAACCATGAATGTCTAAAATATTTCATGGCAACGTGTCTATTAGTGTATTAGATGTTTCAGTCTGGGCCAAAGTGGTAGACCAAGTATTGGACAAACTGAAATTCAGTTGTGATGATGACGCTGTTTAAAACATTTTATTTCATCCTGAGGGGAACATGAATGTTTTTCCCAAGTTTCATGGCAATCAATTCAAAGGTTGTCCAGATATTTCACTTAAAATCACAAATATCAACCTCATGTGATGCCATATAAAAAGTCAGGGGATCATCAAAGTCATTAGGAATTATTAACAGTAACCTAATAATTGCTGTGCTGTAGCAAACACATTAGGTATTATGTGTCAGTGCTGAGTTTGAGACGGGGTAAGGGATGAGTGGTGAGTAGGTGAAGACAGACTTTCACTTTGAGGCAAAGCAGTCTCAGTGGGATATGTTCCCATCCTATTTAAGGTTGTTGGTGAAGGTTTTCCTCTAGAATTGGTTTCCAGGCCAGATGAGCAGACCTGTGGCTTCACTTAGAAATCAGGTCTGAGTTTTGAGTGCTCAGCAGTTGGGCTCACTGACAATTGTTGGCAGGTACCTGAGAGACTCCATTCTATAGTGATGATGGAGTCGTTGCACTCTCTGACTGTGTCTTGGGTCTACTTTTGAAGTGACGTTTAGATATGTCTGTCTGCCTTCAGCATTAGTATGTTGGAACCCTGTGGGCCTCAAACAGCCATGAAGGGCATTGGAGAATGAGGGGATTGAACCTTTAATGGTGAGGTAAAAGAGGCTCCTCTGTATTTTGTGTTCACTCCTGTGTTGGGAGGGGAATTCATTCCTCCAGTTGCCCTGAATGTAGACTGCAGAGTCGGGATGTTTGGTTTTTATTTTTATTATCTGTCCTGATAGTAGGCATGGCATGCCATTTGCTTTTGCCTGAGGGGGGATGTACACAGCAGCAAAATGATTGAAGCAAAGTCCCCGAGTGAGCAAAATGGCTTGAAGAGAAAAAAGCAGCATTTCCAGTACGAGAGAGCCAAGTTGTGATTCAACAGGCCTGACTGAGCATCACTTGTTTTTGATATTAAAACATACATCCCCTCCTTTTTGTCTTGCTGCTGATTTGTGTATCACAGTCTGCCTGAATCAGCGTATAATCCTGCAGCGGCACTCCGCCACCACAGTAGAGGGAGAACCAATTTTCCTGGAAATATATTGCTGAAGTGAAGTCATTGTTAGTCCTGGTCAGCACTTGTAATTTATTCATTTTGTTGCTTTGGGTGTGAACACTGGAGAGCGTGCTTGAGGAAGGGCAGCGTGAAAACTTTTGTGTCCTCCAGCAGTGATGTGCTCCAGCATGTTTTCTCCTTCTCAAGGCTCTAATTATACAGGTCTGGGGGAAGAAATCCTCATCTCATCAGCAGCTGTTGGTTAAAATGTCCAAGGGAGAGCTCAGAAGTGTGGATAAAAGCCAGCAGGCAGAGAGTCAACTAGTATTCAGAGGCAAATCCACTTGGTGGGGAAAACACATAATTCACAAGAAGCAAATCGGAACAAAACTGCACAGTGCTGAACAGAGGAAGTTTGTACCAGTCAATGGAAAGAAATGATTAGATTCATTTTCAAAAGTAAGATTACTGATGTCTCTCAACAGGGTTAACCCCATCAGTCCCAGCCCTGTTTAATGAGGTTTGTGTTTGTACCGATTGCTGTTCCTGGCTGTGAATCACCATATCAATACCCCTGCCGTTACTAGCAAATTAGCTGTTATGTCTGTTTGTAACTCCTCCTTGCATCTTGTCATGGGGCTCCAAGATACATCAAAGTTTGGTAGCTGGCTGTACATCCTGGATTCTCATTGATGCCATTATGTTGGAAGGCTTCAAAATGATTGAAGCAAACATAAAAAAAAACAACAATTTGTGGTTTTGCAGGGGTTTTGTGTGCAGTGTTGCTGTCACATTCTTGCTCCCCACACAAACCCCTCCAGAATCGTCAACTCGTTGCACTATGTTTCCATCTTCAGTCTGACATTGAGTCCACTCTAGTTTTGATTATCCCTAACCAGTCACTGCCGACTAACATATCTGCCTGAATCTAACATAATTTTAGATCCATATTAATGTGTAGTCATACCAACGTACCTGTTTTGCAAGAGTTTTAAGGGTGAAACGAGGTGAAACAAAACAAACTACGATGTCGGTGATACTGAGGAGACATGTTGATTTAAAACAGCCTCAATTGCAGTGTCTTTTTTGTCTATAGCAATCACCATTGTTGTTATTACTCTATTGGCACACCGCTTGACAACACTTGACAACAGTGTTAGTCCTCCCTGTGGCTCTTATTGGCTAATTGAGTCCCTTACTGGATCATTCTTTATTTTAAACAAGACACTACTGTTTCATGTCACAATGCCAGACGAATCAGTCAACTTGAATTCGCTGATTGGGCAAAATCAAAGGTTTTACATTTTTTTGTATGGATTAAACACACAAGATTTAACTACTTAGGCAAGCTTTAGAGGTGGTGGTATGTGAATCTTGTTTCCTTTGGACAGAGACAGGCAGTGTTGGGCAGTAATGCAATATTAGTAACACTTTAGAGCAATAATATTACTTTAAAAAAAAAAAAATCAGCAGTGCCTGGAGATATTCCCATTACTTTGATTTTGTCGGTAGGAGAGATGACAAGACACTGTTGCTGCAGGTAGTGGCACTAAAAATCTCTGTTCCAAAACACTTACTACAACCGACAGCCCAAAAACATGAATGTAACCCTGTTAGCATAGAGGGTCACTGAGGGTGTCTGTTAATTCATGATGATGCATAAAAAAAAAAATCTGCCTTTTCTTAAGTGTATAAAAGAAATAGTTTGTGACTGAATTGTAAGCCCGGTAAATTTTATTTTAAAAATCTGTGAAGTCAAGGGAACTGAACCCCCTGTATGCGCTGTGAGGTACTGAGGTGAGAGAGAGGAAAGGAATAAAAACTCTGTCCCCCGGGCTAGGACCAGTGGATGCCTTCCTTCAGGATAAGTTTGTCAGAAAGAAAAAAAAAAACCTTGCCAATTAACAGCCAAACGAACGTTGTTCTGTTGAGAGTGACTTTTGGATATACTGGGTCTCTCCTTGACGAGTTGAACTGTTTCTGACTGAGAAGTTTTTAAGTTAAATTCACAACAGTGATATGCTAATAGCTAACGCTGCTAGCTGAGGAAGTGTTACATGTAAAATGGTGAGGGCTGGATTTGCCACAAAATGTAATTAGTTGGTTGTGATATTGTATGTAAACACTACAGGATATATGCATGTTGTAGAATGTGTGTGCCTTTGTGTACCGACCTTAGCTACATGCATTGCACAGTGCACTCAAAAGGAGGTTTTTTTTTTTTTGTAGTTTAGTTTTTTTGTTGCACCACTTAGTTGCCATTTTGAGGCCCTTTAGTTGCATTTTGAGGCCCAGTCATTAACTGCAAATAGTTAATGACTGTACACTGTTACTGTTACATCAAAATCTACTAGTGTGATGTATCGAGAAAAGATAATAAAGATGGATGTAGATTTCTGAATGTTAGTCTGACTGTGTTGTACAGGTCAGGTTTCGATGTATGATTCAATAAATGATCCAATCCAAAGATGGCCAGCCACTGTACCAGGATCCACTGACAGGACGAGTGATGGAGAGAAGAATCTGAATTACATATCATCAAACTAAATCTGCAGAGTCGGTCTCATTAATTATCCACTCTGCTCCAGAAGTTGAACTTTGTTGTTGGTCCAGCATTTAACTGAATATTGCAATTTGTATGCAACCTATCGAACTGGATGTTACATGAAGCTCCAGGAAATACACCCCACCAAAGGTGAGTTAAACAACCAAAACTGGATTTTAATCTTAAACAGGCTATAAAGAACTAAGGAAGCCTGTGGCTGGATATGTGGTGGATGAAATGTTGCATCATGAGTGACTCTCGCTTTCAGACAGATCCCTGGGAAAATACCAGTCACAGGCAACAGAAAACCCCCAGGTAAATAAATCATTTGCAAGCCTTCTAGCCTTAGGTACACTTGGCCAAACAGCAGTTACTCTGACATTAACACAGGCACACATCTGGATTTCTGGGGAGACATGCAGTTACCAATTTTATATTATGTTATGGAAAACTAATATAACAAGTAATGTAAAGAATTACAAATTTGCAAGTTCCCAAGTATTTATAAATGCAATGTTTAAACTGCAAGGTCTTCATCAGGTACAGTACCAACCTTCCCTTTTGACTCTCTGCTACAGGGCAAGTTAAGTATTTAAGTGTGGCAAGAGGCTATACAGAGTTTACTTAACCGCTGTCTATATCATTTATTGTTTATGGTACTTTAGTAAAATATGTGATGACCCTTGACCTTTGTGGCATTAGAAACACTACTGATGTCTTACTTGAGTTACTTTGAATAAATGTTTTTTACTGGTTATCAGGTTGTTGTAGGTCCATAGTTGCTGTCAGTATCACCAAAGTCACCTCATTCTTTGAAAAAAAATTGCAAAAGAATTTTCTAGGCAAACCTAACATCTTCATACAATATACGTAGTCATAAATCTTAAATGCAAATGTGTGTTTGTGTGCGTGTGTGTGTGTGTGTTATTTGCATCTCAGTTTTTGTCAGTTTATTCATTCATGAAGTTTTTATTGTATTGTACCATGTACAATATGAAACAAAAGTGATACCATAAAATGTACTGTACCAAAGATTTTTTAAAGCTAATTTTCATCTGCAGTCCCTTGTCAGGTCAAACTTTAAACATACACACAATGAGACAATATCACAATCTTTTACCTCCAACACAAGTTTGTACACTAAAGAGACAAAGCTGATTGTGATGTGCTTGAATTTGATGTTGAAGGGGCCAACAAACAGAACACACTGTGGCAATGTGGTGGTGGCACCTTGAAGGCAAAGTGGATTGAAAAATATTGCCTCTGGCAGCAATGGGGACTGACAGCAGGAGCAAAATCAATATAGATAGCATCAAGGATAGCATCAGAAACAAAGGTGGAATAAAAAGCATTTGAGCCATGTGTGGTTTTGTCAACATTGCGACCTCATGCTTCTCATGGCAGCACTTTTACAAATAAAAGAATAAAAACATTAGGCAGGCTCATTAAATAATTCTGCTCACACTGGTCTTGAATGGGAAGCAACCACAAGCAGCCCTGCTGCTGGGTCCCAACCTCTGGCTTAAGAGACGCCGTCTTACAGTGTAGTCATAGAGAACAAATAATAACATTATTCACATGGCCTACAGTCATTTACATCCTAACTGAATAACCACAATTTTCAAATGACCCAAAACAGCTGAAAGATGCAAAACTGTGTCCAATTCTGTTCCCTGCTTGACTTCTCTCACACACTGAGCCTGTGACAATATTAGTCTTTTGGAAAATTAGCTTTAGTGTGAGAGACATTACAATGAACGCAAAGGGTCAAAAGGAAGGATCACTTTTGCTTAATTTGACATGATTTTGCTTGACTGTACATGGGGAGGAAGAAAAGTGTACTTATTATGGTGTTTAAGTCTTTTCTTTATGCCTCCACGCCTGCTGTAGATTTGGCCGGAGGCATTATGTTTTTGGGTTGTCTGTACATACATTTGTGTGTCCATACGTCCATATGTCCATACCTCTGTACGTGAACATGATGGCCTCTAGTTTCGCAGACTGGGTGAGGAGGAGGCGCAGCGCTTCACCAACTGGGTGTGGCCAGGCGGATTTTGCAAGTTTGGCACACGGTGTGCGCTGGTGCAGCTACTCCTCTTTCCCACCTCCATCCCTCCTACCTGCGCAAGTCGGAAAGAGGGAGGAGAGAAGACGTGGAGTGGGTTTTACACACATCACCCCAATCAAATGAGCCCTCTCCTCGCCCTTAAATGTGCCGCACAAAGGCGTAATGAGAGTTTACTCAATTCGCCATGGCGGAAGAGAGCAGCAGCGTCAGACGGCCAAACTTCTCCCAGGAGAAAACTGATGTTTTGGTCCGGGAGATCCAAGCTCGCAGTGTCCAAATATACAGAACTGCGAGCAGACCTCCACGGGCTGATGATGCAAAGGTAGCCTGGGAGGAGGTCACCACAATTGTAAATCAATGTTGCGTTTCTCTCGTGCGCGCGCTCTCTCTTTCTCTCTCGCAGTCTCACTCTGTTTCTTTTCTTTTGACTTTTCTAAGATGACAGATGCTGAATATATACTCCCTATCTGATGCTGTGGCTGTTTGTGGTTGGCTGAGAGGGATGTGAACTCATTATTTTGCAGCTGTGTTAATCAAATCAGGTTGGGTTTCCATTACGCGGGCCAAACGTGCCAAACGGTGCCAATCCCCTTTGATCTGACATCACATGTGATGGGACAGTCGATATAGAGATACTTTTATGTGCTGATTGCAGATAGTTGCATTGAATAGTGGTTTTGTGGCTATTTATTGCATTGTTAATGTGCCTGATATTCTGGAGACCTGCCTGTGAGGTTTTGGTGACGTGTGCGCACTGTCTACTGGTCAGACAAACTTACACTTACACCGGCTGCGCTCCGCCTGCGCTGACAGTAGACCTGGTTTCAGCTGGCGAGCTTTTAGCGCACCTTCGGTGAAGCCTTTTGGCATGAAACTGTCACTGCACCAAGCTGGATTTGTCGACACCTCCCCTTGCTGCGCTGCCACACCCATCTCAGCGCACCTCGGCCTGCCAAACTACGAAACTGAGCGCACCTCGGGTTGCGCTGCTCGAAACTAGCTCTGCGCAGGGTTCACCACCCTGTGCCACCCTGCGCCATCCTGCGCCGTGCCGGAAAACTAGAGGCCGATATGTCAAGAGTGCCTAGACGGTATTTCCTTACATCTGGCACCAATATCCACTGGACACAAGGATGAACTGACTAGATTTTGAACTTGCATCTGTCTCATTCCTGTAAATGTGATTACTCAAGAAGACCTTCAAAGAAATCTCTCAAATTTGGCACAAATGTCCGCTTGGACTCAATGATGAACTGATTAGTTTTTGGTAGTCAAAGGTCACTGGGACCTTAAAAAACATGTTTTGGCCACAACAAGAAATCATGAGTTTATTATAACAAAATTACACACAAATGTCTATCAAGATAAAATGATGAAGTGATGACATTTTATATTCAGAAGGTCAACTTTACTGTGATATCATGATGTTATGCAAAAATGTTTTTCTGGTCATTACACCACCATAACTCCAACACCATAAGTCAATAACAGAAGGGGAGACATTTGGCCACATAATAAATTGGTGACACTCATCATGGGTGTCCACCTTGAAACTGTGCTGATTTTATAGATCTCCTGCACTGCCAGGTTAAAGATGTGCATAAAGCTTTTATGCTGTCTACTGTCATGGCTACATATGAGTCTGGGCAGACATATGTAAACTGCAGGTGCAACTTGACTGATTCACAGAGGCATAAAACCCTGAGGTGGTAATTCTAATTTATTTTTGATGTTATGGCATTTTCAATACAAAAAAACTAAGTGCAAAAGTGTAAGGAATTAAGGTAAAGTTCAAACATTAGCATACTTGGCTAACTAGCTTAAAATCGATCTTCGTTCCGAAGCTGCACATCATTACTGAAAGCCCTGTTCAAGACAAGGTCAGCTATTATGTGGGAGCCAAGACTTTGCTATATTGGAGTTTAGGGTAGCAACTCTGTCATGCTCTTTATTGGATCTGGGGAAGTTTACACTCCAGCCATATCAGTACTGGGAATGATGCTACATTAACTGAATGCATTGGTTGTCATTTCCTGTTTGCATGTCCAAATATATTTTTTTCATGTAAGCATCCACACAGAGGTGTGTTACACAAATGACACTTAATGCCATTTTTATTTCATTTAATACAGTACCATAATTCTAGGGCTTAATAGCTCTACCCTGCAATACAAGAACAAAGCTGCTCTTTCTTGAGGCCTACATGTCTTACGGATCATCTGCTGGTGGAGATGCTAACTTTTTGCCTGGGACATATAGCTTTAGCTTCAGTCTTTTGTATGTAGCCATCAAGAGCATTTTCAAGACACTTTTACATTGCTTTACTTTTAAAATGAGTCTGGAAACCATGAAAAGATGGACTTTTCAGCCAAATTACAGAGTTAGTGTAAATAAGCTTGCTAATTATAGCTAGTAAAGGCTAGCTGCTTCTGCTAGCAACTGCCTCCATTTATTAGAAATTCTGCTTTGAATAAGAAGCCTGCTTTTGTTTAGTTCTGTGAAGTGTCCATCCCATCATCTGTGGACCAGATGGGCTATGTTAACGGGTGAACCACATTCTGGATGTGGCCCCACTGCTCAGCCTTGTAAAAGGGGTAACGTTAATGAAATATTCATGAAGTTAATACAATCATAATTTAATGACCAATGCTTGTGCGAGGGACTGTTCTGATGAACAGCTGATGTGAACTAGAGTAAAGTGAGCTTTTGTGTTGGGCGATAATGTTGCCACACTGAGACAGTCAAAGTCATAAAATAAATTAATAGGGTTGCTGAGAATGAATGATAGACTTGGTGAACTTCAGTCATCGGTGCCAAAGGATAGGACACTGCTGGCATACGCACATCACATAAACTATGTTAAATGACTTATGAAATTAAAACAACTTGAAAAAAACTGTTATGGGTGTGGTTAGAGGAACTGCCCAGGGTCATATCAGTGAATCCAGTCATTATGTGGCTGATATGTCAATTAAAAATAAACATTAAGTTTCAGAGCAAAGGTTAACAGTGACGCTGATGTTTGAAAAAGAAGCCTTGCCTTGTGTTATTTATGCTGTTTTCCCTTTCATTTTGATCATCTGTACAGGGTTTGCTTTAACCTTGTGAGCATCCTCATTCCAGAGACACAACACAAATGGGCACAGCGCCATGCTCGTACACAGTGGAATGTCAATCAGATAAAAATTACTTGTGTTTGGACATGTTTTCCAAAGATGAAACTCCCGTGGCTCAAAATTACAGTACACAAAGGGTAATAATTGACCATGTTTATTGCTGGAGTTTTAAATACATTGCTTTTACAATGGTGTTCTAATGGAGAAAATGCTTTTTGGGCCAGAGGGTTTTTTTGTTGCAATGCTGTGAGTGGCCACTGGAAAAAACATCATTGTGCTTATCAGTGTCATGAACTGACCAATCACAGTCTGAATGGGGAGGAACATTAAAAAATGTTGACATGCTACAGCAAACTTTAGAAATGTTAAACTCATTGCAGAGAGAGAGAGAGAGAGAGAGAGAGAGAACTGTTGTGATAAATGTATACTTTGTTTGTATTTACCATAAACTCAATGGCCATGAAGAGATATTCCATGTATGTGTATAATTTTGTTGATCATTTGTAATCATGTATTACTTTTGTTTGATGAACCCTCAGCAGGGCAAAACAGGCTAAGGGATTTCTGATGGTGATTTTAAAGAGACTATATACAGTACATTATTATGCACTGAGGAATAGACTAATGACTTTATACAGACTCAGATGCTATACTTATTATTTGAGCATGAATGAATATTTAAACATACTGCATATATACAGTATGTAGAATATCTCTCTAAAACATTATAATTACATTTCTAGACATGGCTGTCCAATTAGGGAGCTGAGAAATGGTTAAAAAGAGGCCAAGAGAAAGAAGGGGTAAATGGTTAGAGGCACATAACGAGAGGATGACAGAGAGGAAGAGACGGGGGAGAGAAAGAGGAAGATGGTTAAACTACAGAAAATGGCAAGAACAGAAAGGAGGAAACAGAGGTTAAAGGGTAAACAGGCATTTGAGAGATGGCTTAATTGCTCTCTACAACCAGTGGTTCATTCTCTCTCTCTCTCCTACACACACACACACACACACACACACACACACACACACACACACTCATGCACACACATTACTGTTATGCACCTAATGAGCACTTAGGGCACTGAACCACTACCAAGCTCTGTGAATACTGGTCAGTATATGCTCACGGCTCATGGACATATGAGTACACACACACACACACGCAGCTCACAGCAATCTGACACACCTCACTGATGTCTGAGCACACACACACAACCAACTGGGGCATGTTGGAGGTTAGTTGTTCTCCATTTTACAGTGGAGAGTTTCAAGTTTTGAGGGCAAAGTTAACCCTCTGATAGCATGACTAACTGTGTGTGTGTGTGTGTGTGTGTGTGTGTGTGTGACAGCCGCAGTCAAAAAGGCCACGCAATAAATGTGATAGTACATGCAAGTGACCAGTGATGAAACTGATCAAATAAAAGACATTTCACAGCTGCTCAACACAAAACATACTCAGCATTTATAAACACGTGTCTGCATGCAGACAGCTCACACACTGATATATACTGAAACAGACGCTGTCCATGGTCCTGATCCTGCCCAGGCTCGAGTCTGTGCTTCTGTTACTGCACCTGTCCTCTGCGATGCAAACCGTGGCAGCTGTGTGTCCCTTGGAACAAGCTGTTAGAGGAGAAAATGCCTGCCATGTCTCAGTTTGCTCAGTTAACTGGGTAAAACTGAACACCTTTGGGAGGGGTTAGCTAACATGGGGAACACACTTGAAGAATAACTGACTCATCAGCCAGCAGTGATGGCAGAGCTGACCTGTGCACTCTTAGAATGGTAACATGTGTTAGACCCACAAGTCCTGACCTTTTTTTATCACAGCACTTTAATTGGTGCTAGATCATGTGATCCATAATAAAGTGACTGTTCTATCCAACCTTACAACTACTGCCATACCTACAACATAGTGTCTGCATCTCCTGGGACTCACCTGGGTCCTTACGCCAAGTCTTCCTTCTCTCCCTGAACCATACAGGGTATCCTAAAACATTATTTAACCTGTGACCTCACTTTCAACTCCCTGTTGGCAAGGCTCAAAATAGGCACAAAGGTTAAGGTTGATTTAAACAGCTCAAAACTTGGGACAGCATGCCAGACCTTTCTAGCCCTTTGTGTCTACTAACATAACAAGCAAAAATGGACATTGGACACATCTTTGAAGTCCTCACTCTGTCCAATATCCAGTGTGTCCAGTACCCGCTGTTGTGCTGTATAGAATTATTCACTGGGTTGTCAGCACAGTATCCCTGGGAAGTAATGCCATTCAGCACATCACAACTTACATCCGATGCCAAAGTTCAGTGTCAGTACAGCTTAACGTGTGCTCTTTAGATTTTAAGAATATGCTCTGTAGAGTGGCAGAGTGTAAATGTGGGAGTTTAGGTTGATGTCTAAAGTGTATGGATTTCATACAGGGGACCAGAATTTGCGTACAATCCATGTTCACCCTTTTATTAAGCATAACAATAATCCTTCACCAGCCTTAACCATATGTTTTAGTCAATCCAGTTGCCAGAATAAAATGTTGGCAGTCTATGTTGCATTTTACATTTGTAGTTTTCATATGTATACAGTAGTTCAGATTATCTTACATGTATATAAGATAAGTGTCTCACCAGGAGGAGGAGAAATAATGGATGGCAAACAAAAGTGGGTGTTTTTCAAACACAGTTCAGGACATGTCCAACAGTTTTTGTAGAGCAGGTATTTCTAAACAACAGTTTGAAACACGTCCAGTGTTTTTTGTAGCAACAAATCTCAATCATAAGACACCCTGCGCACCCCATCATCCGTGTCTAACAGAGCACTGCTCAGTGCAGGTGTCAAGCATAAAAACACTTGACACATCCCTCTTTTCACAAGTCCTGTGTCTTTACGGTGAGCACAGACCTTGAAAAGGAACCCAACACGTCCAAGAGACAGGACCGTATGAACGGGCAGGGTGTAGACTACACCGCCGCCGTGTCCTCAACACTCGCACCACTGAATAGAGCTGTGGACACTACCACACCTTCCGAGTGCGCCCGGACCACAGTGGGGTCCAAAGGCACCAAAGGCAATTCCCACTGTGGCACAGAAGTGTGTGCCACTGGCCGCTGTCTTCTGACTCCCTGTAGGAACCGTTTCACCAGAGGGTGGGCGAAGACCGTTCTGCCGCCCAGTCCTTGAGATGGCTGCAGTGTAAACCTTAATGGTCGCGTGAGACAGCCCTCTATCAACCAAAAGCTGTAAAAAGGAAAGAGTGTCCCCCACTGGATACGTCAGTGGATCCACTCCCCTTTCCTCGCACCAACGCTGGAATCCCAACCACTTAGCCTCGTAACAGGCAACCGTGGATCCAGCTCTAGGCAGTTGTATGGTTTGCACCACCTGCGCGGACAGTCCAGCCCGCATCAGCCTGTCCCTTTCAGGAGCCAGGCCTCAAGTGGCTGACCCAGGACCAGCAGCATCTGTATCGCACCTGCCTCCTGCGACAGCGCCCCCCAGAATTGGGGGATGGGCCACAGCTGAGCTACCACCATCGGGGTCAACTCTGTGTACCACTGAGCTGACCACTGTTCGGGGGCCACCAGAATGACCTTCAACCGCTCCAGTCTCACTCTCTCCAGTAGCTGGGGGATGAGGCGGAGGGGAGGGAAGGCGTAAAGTAGCCCTCTTGGCCATGGCGCGTGTGCAAACACCTGGCCTCAGGGAGAACCACTGCGGACAGTGGGCATTCGACCTGCTGGCAAACAAGTCCACCGTTGCTTTCCGGAATCTCTTCCAGACCTGCTGCACCACTTCCGGTTGCAGCTTCCACTCCGCCCCTGGACATGAGGTCGGCTCCCCTGTTCTCGAGCCCTGGAATGTGGAGGGCTCTCAGAGATAGTAGGTGCTCTGAGGCCCATGACCACAGGTTCTCCGCCATCACTAGCAGGGCTGCGGAGTGTACACCACCCTGTCTGTTGATGTATGCGACCGTGGTGCGGTTGTCAGTCCTCACCAACACATGTCTCCTCTTCAGCAGGTGAACGAAGTGTTGGAGAACCAGGAACACTGCCTGTAGCTCAAGGAGGTTGATGTGACGGTCCTCCCCAGGAGGCCACACACCCCCTACCGCCCTCCCCAGGCAGGTGCCTTCCCACCCCATCAGGGAGGCATCCGTGAACACCGATGTATATGAGGTCACTTGACCCAACGGTGTCCCGGCCAACAAACGCTGTGGGGACCCCCAGTAATGCAGGTTGCCCTGCACCATTGGGGGGACCGTCACCAGCCAAAACTTCTGCCTCTTGAGGTCTAAACGTATGCTGGTGAACCACCTCTACAGGCGATGCATGTGCAGCAGTCCCAGGGGAACCACCGGGTGAGCCGCCACCATGTGTCCCACCGCCTGCAAAACCGTCAAGGCTGTAACTTGTGGACCCCATTGCAGCTTGAGAATATACTGCTGTAGGGCCGTCCGTCTGGACTCTGACAGAACGGCCCTCAGACTGACAGAGTTGAGCACAACCCCCAAGTACTTGGCCCGCTGGCTTGGTTGGGGGGTGCTCTTCTGCCAGTTGACAGCAAAACCTAGTTTGGTCAGGTGAAGTATCAACTGGGCTGTGTGAAAAATGGCCCATTGTTTGGACCTGGCCATTACAATGAGGTCGTCTAAATTAAAGAAGACCCTCATTCCTTGGCTGCGCAGTGGTTGTAGCGCCACGTCCACACACTTGCTGAACGTACGGGGGGCCAGGGAATAGCCAAATCGGAGCCTGTTGTATTCATAGGCTGGTCCCTGGAAGGCGAAATGCAGGAACTTCCTGTGTTTTGGCGCCACCTCGACGTGAAAATAGGCGTCCTTCAGGTCGATGGTTGTAAACCAGTCTCCCGGCTATAACCTCCCGTCTTTGGGAACCAAAAAGTAAGGGGAGCAGAATCCCCGGTCTCTGTCGTGGGGACGGACGACAGACACGGCCTGTTTTGACAACAGGTCCTGAATTTCCCCCTTAAGAAAATCCACCTCCTGCTGTGACGATAGATTGTTCACCCATATGCCTTTGAATGCTGAGGGGAGCCTGCAGAACTGAAGTGAATAACCTAGTCTGACGGTCCTGTCCAACCAGTTTGTTAACACACAGCTGCTCCACCATTCCTCGTAAAACAACGTGAGAGGACACGCAGGCAGCCGTGGAGGGGCTAACAGAAAACTGTGATACGCCAATTTGGCCCTCTCTGCCACCAAACCCACCATAAAGGGAGTTTGGCCCATGGGGGGCCCTCTATGAAAGGGCTGAGTCGTTCCTGAACGCACCAGGCCCGTTGTCCGAGCTCCCGGGTCGTCCGTGAACAGATCTCCGTTGTCTGAGCCAACGCGGTATCACCTGAATGCAGCGTTGTGCTCCAGCTCGTCACAGTCTCTGACAACATGCTGTCCTCACCGCAATTAGATCCACCCCTGGAATCAATCGCGGGGGAATGACTAGAACGCTCAGCTCAGCGTTACGGTACTCGTGAAAAAGAGGGACGCTTTTTCTTTTGAAGTTATAAGCGTCACGGACCAAGGCAGTGTGCTCAACTCGGCTCTTAACACTGCCAGGAGCCGCCGACATCACGAGTGAGCAGCCCGCTGTTAACCCCCGAGTCACGGGGCAGCTATTGGCATCAGCTGCGCTGGTGCCTTTGCCGTTTGACAGGGAGACAGCCCGTGTTAATTCGGCCGTTCTACTACAACGGCGCGGGTTAAGCGAGCGAGAAGCCACCTGGCCAATGTTACGATCGGGGCGCATGCAGCGCGTAACAACCGTTCTATTGATCGTCTTTAACCCAGCTTTGTCGTGCCTGCATGAGGGATGATTGCATTCACTGCCGTAATCGCAGGCTTGGTGGTGACAATCATTGCTAGTCAGCTGGCAAACGCGGTGTGCCGGCTCAACCACGTGAGCAACACGGTGTTGGTCAGCAGCGTGCGAAGCAAGCCGTGCAGTTGCTACAACCCTCGGGGAGTGATTATCTCTCACGCATCGCTGCCGGTTGTAGCGCACAGATGAGGAGACAACGGCAGACTCTTCCCGGCTGGAAGAGACAACAGTACTCCGCTCTGCCGAGTGTCTCTCAACGGAGGCAGAGGGTGTGTTGTGTGCGTGTGCTTGTGTAACTGCGACCCGGGGGGCCCGTGTCTGGGGGAGTGAAACAGTGGAGCACATATCGGCCGGTCGCCGGTTAATGCAGCGGGGTCTTCACCGGTTGAAGCTGCGTGGAAAGCCGGGGGCATGGAGGGGGTGGAAGGGGAGGATTTTGCTCTTTCAGTGGTGTAATATGTTTTAATAAAACATGCACTGGCAATGCTCTCTCCTCCTCGCCGTTGCATTATGGCGGGGCAGCTTGTCTTTCCTCTTCAATTTTGAAGTGGAAGCGAGCAGTAGCCTCTTAAGCCGCTGTGAGGGAGCCAAAGAGGCCGTCTGGTGTGACAGACAGCTGGCCAGCAACGCTTCATCAAGCGGCATGGTGGTGGTGTGCTGCCTGCCGAGGCACTCGTAGCACAGAAGGTGCGGGTCTGCCGGAGCGAGGAAACCACTGGGGCAGGCCAGGCAGTGTCTAGTCTCTTCTAGCAGCGACTCCATCCTAGGAGGTGGTTGTGTCAGTGGGCACTCGCTGATGCTGAAAGTAAAAGGAATAAGGGCGGCTACGGACAAAGCTGCGATTGATTGTACGCGACTGAAGGAGATTATACCCATAGAGTCCAGTAGAGGGGGAAGCCTGTGTGAGATATAACCACAGTTTAACCACAGTGTTGTTGAAATGTATAGAAATTTAAAGTTACAACATATCCACAATAGTTACAATGCCAACACATGTTCTGGTGAATGTGTTGGTTATAGCTGCCTTACTGTTACCATATCTTAACCATAAATTATTTGCCATAACCACAGTCTTTCCCTAATCTTGGCCACACTGTAGTTGCTATGTGCAGATATTGTAGAAAGCAAGAATTTTAAAAATGCTGGCACTGAAAGTACAAAACAACATAATTGTAATTCTGGGTTTTGCAGAATCCTCCAGTTTATCTTCATCATCAGGTTTGAGGATGCTGATTCTCAGTGGTATTGGCAGTGACAGCACCCCTTTCATATAACCTGGAGACAGTGCTATAATATAAAAAAGACAAACTCTTGTCCACCAGATGTCTTCTGCCATCTCTGTACTACCTCCTCGTCTGTTTGATTGGCACCTCTTGTATATTATTTGTCATATCCTGGACTGTTGCCATGTACAGAATCTTGCAAGTTATGTTGACTATGAGGGACTTAGACCAGAGGAGCATTCCTGTGTACCTCTGCATCACATTCATTCAGAGGTTATCAAGGACTTCAAGAGCCTGAACTGTAAACATGCCTCTGGAACATAAGAAAGAATTTTATTCATCCCGAGGGACTTTGCTGTGGGGGGCCATTCCTAGATTCCTGGTTTTTATCGTCACCATGACGACAAAGGTCCTCCAACCTTGAGAGAGTATTTATTCTAACCCAAACCATGATCTGTCATTTTGTACCTTAACCTTACCAAACATTAATTGTATATTGGAAAAACAGATTTGTTTTTCAATAGAAAGTTGTAACAATTTTTGAAGACACAGGCAAAAGATGTGCTGCACACAGGGACTTCAGATCACAAAATACTTTCTCGTGTTGTTCTAGAGGGCATGGACAAAAAAAAAATTCATTTGGAGAACTTTTTGGATTATTTGTTTGAGCTTCTATGAAAGACATTTGCTGCAACTGTGTTTCCTTGCAGCATGACTGTAGGGATTTTTAGGTTGTTTGCTGTGTTCTAAGCATTGATGAAACAGCTCAGTTTGTGCTGTGACTTTGGTAAGTCTGTCTTGTTGGTGACAGAGTCATAGTTAATAGTTTCCTGTATTCTGCTGCTGTTTTTTCTCAAACCTTTTGGAAACTCCCCTCTGCCTCTGTGCAGTCCCTGCGCTCGGGTTCATGGATCAGAGTACACACACATACAAAAATACACACAGTCTCCTGATCAAAGCAGAGCCATATGTCCCAAGCCTGATGATGAATATGAGAACTGACAGACGATTAGACAGCTGATTAGCTCTACGCTGAACACTGTGTGTTTTTCTCTGTGTGTGGCTCGTGTGTGTATCTGTGTGTGTGCATGCGTAGGAAGGTGTGCGTACATCCATCTGTGTGCGCTCAGACTAGTCAACAGCTGACAGAGCAATTTCAGTCATTTCAGACAAATACTAAAAATGTTCTGCATTTAACCACTGGCACACAGCCGTTCTCACACCTAGGGACGGTCGATTCCACTTGGCTTTACAGACCTGAAAGGAAATATTTGCATATTGTTGTTTCGTTACAGAATGCAGAGATTACCATAGGAATCCCATAAAACAAGACACCGCAATATAGCAGCATATGACGTGGGTTCATTGTTGGGAAGGAGCACGTTGACAGTGTGATTGTATGGCAGCTATCTTCCGCCTCTGCAATGATCTGTTTGGACAGTTTCTCGCTGCAGTCACAGAAACCTGCCATCGCTTCTGGGTTGTTTTGCAAAGGATTCAGAGCTGCCTCTCAGAATTGCATCAGTCACTGCATATGAGAGACTGTGTATTTCTTTTTTTCCACTATTCATTAAACACTCGATGACAAATGCACTGCGCACAATACCACTGGCAGCATATCACACTATTCATATGCTAACACCTACCATGTTTAGGTGGTTGTTAAAACTGAAAAACATTTTCGACCCTGCAATCTTCTAACAGATTACATTCATAGGCTGAAGAATACATTAGCTCTGTGTGTGTGTGTGTGCAATTAAAAGATTGGTACCACTCTCATGCCTGTGCACTAATCGGGGAACAGCTAGCCTGGCTCTGTTCAAAGTTGAGAAATACACCTACTCAATCCACTCACTCGCAATTCATCAAATACTGATGACTGGTGTGTGACCCTTGATGTCAGAAACCGACGCACTGAGGCAGTGGTATGAGATGGTCTGAGCAACTGCCATAGTATAAAGGGTGAGAAGGTCTACGAAGGGTGGATGGAAGCGGAGGTGGGTGGGTCAAACAAACTCTGAACTTCCACCTGGGAGTCCCTTGCTTAATTTCCATGTCAAACCAAAAGTCAATCAAGTCATTTTAATAACAACGTAGTGTGCTAGTTTGTGTAGCATTCAACACTAGTGACGTGCCATGTATGTCATGTGACGTTACATTACATTAGTGACAAACGTACTTATTTCAAGCCAAAACATGATGTCTTTTTCCTAACTCTAGCCATGTACTTTTGTTGCCTAAACCTAAGGAATGAAACCAAAGAAACCAAAGAAAAGGAAGTCTTTTACCTATGTTTTAAGTTCATTTTGAAAAGAGTATGCATTTAACAAGTGTAAATTGGACAAATCCTGTGTAAAAAGTATATTTTTGAAAAGACACAATGCATGTAATAACTGTAAATTGAGCGTCCTAAACTGATGCAGAAGGCCACCATAGTTTGATGTATAGAACCACTGACCATACGCTGGTATTTGACGAGTGGGGAGTGAAAACGTGTTGACCTACAAGCACCTATAATGAGCAATAATTGATGTCTTAATTCCACATACACAAATGTAAAAATGACATTTTGGGGTTTCACAGAGAGCTAAATGCTGGAACAAATTCTCGAAGGGAAAGTTGATCCATCTGCGGAGCATCTCTTGGCAGACCTGCTCTAGAAGTCTTCACACCATCTCTTTGCAAAGGTTCATGTGTGTCCTGATAAATGCTATTTGGCTATTTTCACCCTTCCTTACAAGATGTAACTATGGATCTCGCTGTGACTGGCTAAGACTTGTTACATCGACACATTGTGATTGGAAGCGTTTAGGATGAAGGTAGGGATGTCATGGTTAGGGTTAGTAATAGCCAATCTCAAATATTCTCTGAGGTTATAGTAGTAATTTTATAAGAATAACTCACAAATGTATTGCCAAAAAACAGGTGCTGTAGTATAAAACCCAACCCAGTCCATGGAGAGAATAATACTTAGGGATGAATGGGTCAAGAAAAGGACTTTCACACAGGAGAGTGTTGTTCAGTTCACCTGTGAGTCAACCTTGGCTTATTATTTTTAGATTTAATTGACTTACTATTTTCAGTTTTAAGACTGTATAAAGCTGCTGAATGCACACTGTGTACATACACTTTAGCAGAATAGATCCGTTCATGTTAATGGTATATTTCAGTGTTGCCAGGACGCCCAGGAATACACACCCATGTATAAATAACCACACTGGCTATTTATAGCCCAGGTGTAATTATCATTGTTGGCTCCAGACATCTGGGTGAAAATCACATCTGCATCTTTTTGCATCTAAGTAGCAACCAATGACAAGCATTTGCAATCCCTATTGTTTCAGAGCCCTGACTGGTTTTGCTGAGTATTGGATTTGTAGAGTAAAGAAGTTGCTTTGTCACCCAAATGTAACTGGCTCCACTAGGACCATTCAGAATTATATGGCTCCCCTTTTTCAATGGCTACTGTCAAGGTACCCTTGAGCAAAGCACTTAGCCACCAATCGTTAACAGCGAAGTACTGCTCTGCAGGTAGCAATAAGAGCTGTTCTGAGCAGCTCCCGGGTGTGAATATGTGGACCTCCACGACGTGTGCTGCTGGAAAAGAACACAGTGTTCAGTCAGCCTGCATAAAATCACCTATGGACAGCTTTAGAGACACAATGTATTTCCATGCATTTGAAATGTATGCCTATAAAATGGGGTTTGGGCTGCTAATGATCTGGAGTGTTCTGAACATGGTGACAGATTCACTCCTATGTATAGCCAAGTTTGGGGACACTAGGCTGACTTGTTTATGAAGTTTCCTGCAAAACATGTCGCTGTGATGAAAACCTGCTGCCATTCACAATGTGGAAATTAGAATATCTTGTGCAATTTAGAAGACGACAACTGCTTTATCAATCAGAATTCACATTACTGCTTTACATAATGGAATTTGCAGGATTACTTTCAGAGAAGCAAAAACTAAAACACCTTTTTGATGCAGTCTCAGCCTGTTTGCTAAGCACGTCATTAGTGTTTAAAGACGTAAGATTGGCCCATGAGGGGATGATGCTGGAATTTTTGTAATTGCTTGAGATAACTTTGACTCACTCCAGGTCTACTTTATAGTTCCTACTGTACCTATTAAAGCTTTGAATCACATTGACATTTAAGCCCGGAAGCTCCTAATTCTTACCACCACCAGACTCAGTTATAATTATGCTACTATTATTATTCTGCACATTTAACACTCATTACACTTTCTCTTTTTGTTCGCTTTACTACTTCTTTTATAAGTCTTGGCAAGTCTTTTTCACTTTTCTCACACATTGCATGACAATAGATACGATGGCCTGTGTGAACGAAACAAAACACACACATTATCCCATCACCCTTATTCAGAAATAACAAGGGTGTCGTGACACAGCTATGTATACACTCATTTTTCACTCTCTAAAGGATGGGAAAGCTGTTGTTTATTAGACTTGGCAGAAATATTTACATCAGCACTCTGTAACAAACCATTTCCTCTTCCTATTACTCTATTTCATCTTGTAGAATAATGATTTCTCTCCTGTAAAATAAATGTTATTCTGTCCTTAAGAGGACTTGTCAGCATGTAATATGTGCATTAACACGCTCTTGCACCTGTCACTGTATTACTTAGTGTTTCTCAGTGGAAAGACACACAAACACACACACAAACAAACAGAGAGTGAATAAATACATCTTTAGTATCCCTCTCACTTATACTTCCTATTGCTTGTAACCGTTTCTCTTGTAGATGTGCTTTTGCACTTGGCTTGGGCACTGCATGATCCTGGCATGCACTAGCGGGCATGTCACTCCACATACACACATACCGTCTCTCACCCTGTTTTCCGCTCTCTCTCTCCAGTGTGCGCCCTGCATGTTCCTGGCATGCACAGGCGGAGGCGTCACTTCTGATTTGCTTAAGGAGCATGATCTTGTGTGCGCACATGTGCTGCTTTTTTATGCATGCATGTGCATTTGTGCATGCATTTGTCTCTGTGTCTTTGTGTTAGGTATTTGAGGCATTTAGGGATCCTGTGGGAACACTGTGTGTGTGTGTGTGTGTGTGTGTGTGTGTGTGTGTGTGTGTGTGTGTGGTTTGGATGGCCCAGTTTGTGCTTCTGGCCAAAACATGTGTATGAGAACATTGGGACATATGTTTGGCTCTAGCACAGCAGAAGACATTGTAAAGCATTGTATTTCATATTTAATAAAAGAGAATAGGCAAAATAAGCAGTGTACTCCTCTAAACTGGTGTCTAGTACACAATCTACTGTATATGCAGTATCTACTTACACAAGTCCTTTTTAGTCTTGTTTCTAACAGACTCTTTCATGCTGATTCTGATTCTAGTAATGTATAAAAAGCAAATAATTACATTATTTTAAAATTACATTTCAGTTGAGAACATGAAGTCAGTTGACCCCTGCTAAGTCCTGCTGCTCACACCTAGACTGACCATTCATAGTGTAGCATCAGCCAGCTTGTTACCCAGAGAGACTGGAAGGAGAAATATGTTTCTTGCCTGTTCCAAACCCAAAATAAAACCAAGAAGTGTAGGGTTAGTTTGCCAGCTAGGTAGCTAGCTACTGAAGGTATGGCCCACTGATACACATGCTGCTTCTCAGCCAACATTAGTGTGTGAGGCCCATGTGGTAAATGAGCTGAAAATGGGCCCTATATAGGATTGTCCAGGAGTTCTATAATGGCCCCAAGACAATTGCCCACATGGGTGGTTTTACCTAAGTGGACCCAAGATAAGATGCCCATTTTGGGCCCAAACCCACTTGGTACCCAGGTAGCCATAGCATAACCGGTGAAGGGCCCACTTGGGTAAACCCACCCATGTGGGCAGTTGGCATGGGGCACCCATGGGCAATACCATATAGGGCCCATTTTTCATCTCATTTACCAACCACATGGGGCCGACACACAATGTTGAATGTGTTTTGCTTTCTAATGATTATGTGTCATGGCAGTGTGTGCAGATAAATGGTGTTTGGCTTCCCTTGGAGCTTGCTGCCCCCCAAGAAGGAGCTAAAGACAGGCCATCTCTACACACTGAAAGACGGCTGGATGAAGATCTGAAAAATTTCCCTCTAATGTCATTGTTTTCTGAAGGGATTAATGTGGTGGTTCACTTTTACACTGTGAACTGAAGGTTAGGCTGTTCTTATCTTTATCTCTTTAACTTGTTTTTGCTGCTGAGTGAGTTTGACATCATGGATATATCTTTCAAACACATATCATAGGCTCCTCTGTCTGCTTTTCTCTGAAATGAATTTTCATTTTTGCCACTGCAAATCACTGTAAAGGTGCAGTTAGTGACAGTGTGGGTTCCATTCTAGCTCCAACAGCTTGATGGACCATCAGCAGCTATCAACAACTGGGTGGGGCTTAGAGACAGTTTAACTAGCATGAAAGAATGCAGGATACTCTGTACTTGAAGTGTGTTTAAAACTGTGCATTTAAATGAGGTCTTGACACACACTTTTTGCTCAGTTAGTGGCATAGCTCTAGAGATGGGGGTAGGTTGGTCAATCCATCAGTTTGGTCCAGGCTGAAATATCATCAGCTTCTATTGGATGGATTGCAATGAACATAGTTCCCAGAGGATTAATCCTAATATCCAAAACACAGAAGTATCAAATGCTATAGTGTTGCCAGCGTCAGTAGGTCTGTCTCCTACCTGCACTCAGAGCATGCTCACTATTACAACATGCATACGTGGCAGAGTGGCAGGTATTATTTGCTTCGTACAATATCTTGCCAACAGCGCCAAATGTGGCGAGGCAAGTGCCCAGAATTTATGACTGCTAGTTATTTTATAGTATCATTGTATTATGTAGAATTAAAGGGCCAGTGTGTAATATTTGGCATGGTTTATTGTCAAATCTGAATCTGAATCTGAATATTAATATGTTTATATAAGTGTATAATCGCTATAAAATAAAATTCGTTTGGTTTTCGAAGCCTTATAATTATGCTTTTATATATATATATATATATAGCAAGGGCCTTGCTTTAGAGAGGTCGCCATCTTGCGCCGCCATGTATGTAAGGCAGCCCGAGCGCCCGATAAACCAACGAGGACAGCGGAAGGAAGGAAGAAGGAGGAGGAAACAGCAGAGAGTGTTAGTAGTTCGTCGATGGAGAGTAGTGAAAAGTTTTTTTAGTTATAAAGTTTGCGAATGGACCACACTTACCACGCAACAGGAGAGAATGAACCCGAACCGTCATCTGCGAGGAAAAGAAGATGCAACTTCACTCCTTGTGATGCACTCTCTGCAGCGCTTTTCTTCCTGATGATATATCTCCCCAACGATGGTAGCACTGAATCCCATTCTGTGCAGCAAAATGGGAGCGGAGGATTCAACCTCTCGTCTCACCCGCTCAGTGTACTCCGGCTCTCATCTGTGTACTCCGGCTCAAACAGGTATGGCTCTGGGTCTGTGTCCGCTACAAGAAACTCTTCAAAATCGCGTTCAAAGTCGTCCATTGCAGCTACTATAGTCCGGAGATATTGCTAGGCTAAATAAACAGCTGAGCTCTTTTTACAGGCTACGCTGTCAGTCAGTGTGCGGGCTGGAGATTGGTGGAGCAGAGGGGGGAGGGGGTGCCCACTTAGAATGGTAAACGAGTATGTGTGTATGAAGTGTGTCTGTTATGCTAGAAGAGTCAGAGTCTTTTACCCCCTGCAGTGTTACCGGAGATTTTGGATTGCTCAAATAAACAGGCCTTTTTCCCGAACGCTCCTCTGGTCTCCTGCTCGTGAGGGATTCATTACAATATCGTAACATGGTTTAGATTTCTAAATAAACATTCACCTCATCGCTAGATAGACCTACTCCTGAAAAAGTCGTGCGCAAGGCTTTTTGTCCCTACGAGGCCACCGTCATTTACCCGACGGGAGGGGTGAGCGAGTGAGCCCTGCAATCTAGAATTTGACCACTGATGTCACTGTTTTCAACCCATTTTACACACTGGCCCTTTAAGTATACTCAACAATGCCACCTAGGGAAGTTTCACATGTGGGTAATGACCGGACCACTTAACCACTTCAAGACTTAACAACGTCACACAGGTTTGAGATCACTCAGCCAGAGACGTCATTCTGAAATGCAAATACATTTTATTACAATTTGTTCTCTCTTTTTTTAATGACAGGCAGGTAATACTCTGGGGTCTCACACACATTCCCGCAGTCAATGAAACAAAGAAAACAAGAAATAATCAACAATATAAACATGAGCAACTACCAACAACAGCCGTACTACTACTATTAATAATAATGATGATAATGCACCAAGAAGACAAAAGACATAATCGTGCAAATAAATAAATCAAGCAAATAGACAAACTAACAAACTGGGAAGAAGACTCAACACAACCAAATGGCAACACAGGGAAAGAAAAAGACACAAAACACACACTGATCATATAACCACTGGGAAACCAGTTAACACTCCTGTTGTCCTTCACCACTCTGCTGAATCAAGCGTGGACAAAGCTGCAGGGCCAAACCAGTTGTTTTGTAAAACCTCTTCAAGACAGAACACATGGAGGCATACAGACATGTATAGATAAAAACCTCATAGAGACAAAGCCTCACTGAAACAAAGCAGCACTCTCACCAGGGGAGTGGAGGCCAGGGCTATAAAACAGGCCACCACAGGCTGGCATAAACGTGCGAGAGATCTGAGACACAGCTTCCCAGACAACAGGCAGATGAGAGCCACCAGACCATGGCTCGCTCACTCCATAGACAGCAAAACTGAGTTAAGTGAAAGCTAGAAGCGGACAACATCACTCAGATCTGTCTGCCAGAAGACAATCCAGCCCGGCTTCCAATTGCTGGAAACCCCAACTGCCAAGAGACGTGGTGTCAGCCACACCAATCTGTGAACCATGCCACCAACACAGAAATCAGGTAGACAAATGCACTCCCAAACAACAATCACTCTGCTAGATATAGTGCTCAGTGGCGTTGTCCCCTGTAATCAGGCTACAGGTTTGTCATGGAATGCAGCCCAGTGCTAATTAACAGGTGGATAAACCCACTCTGCTACACATACATTAGCTGGCAAATGTCACACATGACACACATGGCTCCCCCGCCCACGTAACACAGAGGTTCCAAGGTGCCCTCTTACTGGAGATAGTTATTGACTCTGTCTCATTATGTGCACTTGATCTGTACATGAATGCTAAGGGTCTTGACATGCATGCTTGTGCATTAAGCTTACCTGTGTGAGAGGGTCTCATTTCTCTAATGAGCCAAAGCACATATAAGTTGATGCTTCCTTTCACCCCAAAATCAGTGTGAGATTCCAAGTATTGAAGATATCGGCTGTAGAGATGTCTGCCTTCTCTCCAATATAATGGAACTAGGTGGCACTCAGCTTGTGGTGCTCAAAGCAACAAAATAAACATTTGTAAACTCAACAGCAATGTCGTTGCTGTTGAGAAATTTTCTTGGTCTCTCAAGGAACACTCACTCAAAAGACTGACAACTCTAACCTTAACCATCTTTAATCCAAACCTAAACAGAACTGCTGGAGTTGCCTGACCTTGTAGCAGTGTGGAGCCCAGCAGAAGGCTGTGGAGTCATTGAGTTACATGGGGCAAACCATGTACTCCAGGACAGAGGAACAGAACATAAATGAGATCAGTTTAGGTATGATGCCACAATATACATTTACTAGCAGGCTTACATTGAATTAGTAATGAAGTATTAGTATTTTGTGGGCAAAAACACAGCATGTGACATTTTGTTCACCAATCAATTAATCAATGATTTACTTGTTACATGGAATTGTACAAGGCACAACATCCATGAAATTTAATCTCATCAGCTCCTTCACCTTGTGCACTGTAATTTAGTTTTTTTTGTGTGTCTTTTAACATTGGTGACTGCTGCTTTATAATTGTACATGTTTCCAGATGGTTGCCACATGGCTTCTGGTTGTGGAATGGTTTAACTATAATTTTGGGTAGAGTTGCTTGTGTTGTTTTACATTAATTCAAATAAATTAAATTAAATCCACCACAGTCTCAGTAAATTCATTGATGTCATCAGTAACATTGATGGTGGTGTCCTAGAATGTACTCCTGACTCCATCTGGCTCCATCTTCCGTCCAAACATCCTGACCCAAACAAGATGGCTGCATGGACACTCCTCCTAAATATGGGCAACGCTGCTTTGTAGCCACCTCAGCATGGGGTATAGCCGTCAACTAGAGCAGAACTGGGTCAGCACCTCATAATCCCACTGTTACAATAGTCCTTATTCACTGTAACACACATGCCTCCCCTCCTTCTCTTGCCAGATTCCTTCGTTATGTCTGTGACAGGATTTTGGACCCAAAAGCAACACCAGGGACAGGTGGAACAGTTTATACTGAGCTTTAAGTAGCAGCAATGCGGTGTGGAATCGGCCACCTACACACAAAGGTGGAATGTGCAGTCACACAGTGAAGCAATCCACAGGTAACTGAACGGGTAAACTCACATTGGAAAACTGGGTGATGGTCTATCCAGACAGCAGCAGGAAACAGGTGAACAGGAACCAGGAAGGCAGAAGCAGAGCTCGTAATCAAGAACAGAAGGCAGAGTGGTTTACCGGGGAGCAGACGAAGCAGGAGAGTCAGGAACGTGCAGGGTCAGTAACGAGGAAGCAGTCCTGAAACAAACACTGGAATGTCTTGCATGGAAGCGAAGAACAATCTGGCAAGGAGTGTCTGTGAAGCGAGCATTTTTATAGTGACAGGAGGTAATGATCCACAGGTGAGAGGTGTTATCCGGATGAGGTGGAAGCGGGAAATGTGTGGACAGGCTATAGGCTGGCAGATAGGTGTGGTGATGAGGTGGGGTGAGTGGAAAATTACTGAATGGGCTGAGGAGAGGGCATGCATGGCGGATGAAAAGTGCCCAGTGTGACATGTCAGATCAGCATATAGAAAAAAACCCTCCTGGTTAAATGGCGCTGTCCAGGATTTAGCCAAGTTTCAGTGGATCAAAAGATAGTATAGTTCCTGATATCCCGTTGGAAACTGATGCGGCCATCCAGTTTATTATCCAATGCGTCTACAATGGCTAGGAAAACCATAAGCTCAGATATGGGTAAAGTTGACTACTAAGGTACTATGTATATAATTTACTGTTCACTACAAAACAAGCAATCCCAGGATTCTGTGTTAAAAAAAAGAGTCATTTATAAGGTGCTGTATTTATTTTTGACTATTTGCTTTTAATAGGTCTCACTTAGTTTTTACATGCCTATTTGTACATTATGTGTGCTTAAAATAATATTTACAATACAGAAGCACCATGAGAAGTTGCATCACATTACAACAAGGTGGGGCCCCAAACCAAATCCTGCTTCGGACCCCCAAAAGTCTAGGGCCAGCCCTGATGTTTACTGAAGTTTATTTTTGAAAACCTTGGGTGACTCGCAGTGCCATGTACTATATTGGCAACAGACCACACTTCTGATCCTTGAATTTGGTCAAAAATGAAACAGGTGAAACCAACAGATGTTAATTTATTGTAAAATGTTTGACTGCATTACAAGATTTAGTGAGGGGTCACACTTTATGTGTGAGCCGCAGTGTTGCCACAATAATTCAACACTTTTTCTAGCCCATGTGTGTTTAGCTAATGCTTATTGTTTTAAGCACACAGTGATGTCTCATGCGGTGCACAGGACAGATAGTATAAGACTGTTTTAATAGAGGTATGAGTGTGATGTCTCTCATCTCACTCACGCTTCATTGTTTGCCTCATCAGTGTCAAACTGTTTGGTGTCAGCGTCAAATGACTTAAGAGGAGAATGGATCATGTTTTATGGTTCTTATTACCATGTGAGGCTCTAACAGCTCCGAATATGGTGACTGCAGCAAACTTACTAAATTGCAAGGCTTTCATGTTAAGCCGAGGTTGACAATAACAAAATCTGTCCCACTGTTATCCAAATCTGGTACCTGACTTTTAATCCCCAAATAACCTCCGGATATCTTTTCAGAACAGCCTCCAAAGCAGTTAGATTTTTTTTTCTTCTACTATGATGTAATGTCATTTTGTGAAATTTTTGTGCTCATTTGCGTGGATGTTGAACTTGGCCGTCTCCTGCACAGTACCATCTGTCAAATGCTCGCTGGTATACCTTTGCAGTGATTTGCAGTGGCAGAAATTTCTTTATGCTGTCAGAGGGGCTCTGCACAGTTACCTATTGCTTTTTGAACTGTACGGCTGGTGGATTTCCAAGTCATTTTCTCACTTTTGCCTCTTTGAATGACTGTCAGGTCAAACAACAATTCATCTGGCCCATTGCTTTCTGGAGGGACACCAAACTGCTAATGTGACTGGCTGTGCCCCAAAGGCGCTGAAGGGCATGTGGCCAATCACTGACCTTTTAGTTAATATGGATCCACCCACATTTGGCTACTTGCACTTATATTGCATGCACACACAGACACAGGCTCACACGGAATAACTCCCTCTCTGTTACTACCATCACATACACATGCACACACACACTTGGCTGGCTCCCTGAGATCTATTTAACACATTCTAAGTGGGCCAGACTTGGCACAGTTTAAGGGAGAATAGATAGAGACTGGAGGAGAGGAGCTGGAGCCAAAATGACCCCTGGATGCACAGAACATCTGGGGTACAGCTCACTGATTAGCCACACTAACAGTGCTAATGACTGTGAACATTAGGAAGTGATCAGGGTGTGTTCTCTGTAAAAAAAAGCTGAATGTCTATGACGGCTGATGCAGGAGAGAGTGACTGGCACAAACACTGTTATTAACATTACGATGTAATTCTAAAGCTGCTGTTACCATAGGTTGTTTTATTGTACATTCAATCACTAAGCATTAAAAACATTTGAAGGTGCTTATGATAGGAGTGCAAAATAGGATTTGCAAAAAAGGGCATCATGTTGTACCCGTACCACCAGAGAGGAAATATAAAAGTAAGAGGAACCATTATATTACATTATTTAGCTACTGCAGCTACTAATGACACTCATGCCTAACAGAATGTAACTTTTTCTCTTTCAGACTCTGTGTGTCAGTGAGCAGGTCCACTTTAACCTGTTAATTAACATTAACTGGCTCACAACAGGTGCGGGTGGCAGGACATAACCAAGGGCCCATTTACACTTTAATTGCACTTAAATCTTAACTGGACTGGCTACAGTACTAAGTATACAATTTACTCCAGTCCAATACAACAAACCTGCTACAAATCCTTCATTTAAAAAGATTATAATGTTCACTTTTTGTTGGGGTCATACTGTTGTTGTATTGGACTGCATTATATAAAAAAAACAAAGGCAAGACAAGGCAAGGGAAATTTATTTATAAAACACATTTCATACCAAAAGCAACCCAAAGTGCTTTACAGATTACACAGGTTAAAGCACAAGAAACAAATCATAAAAACAAGCAATCAAAAGCACATAGAATAGAAACAAAGGAAAACTGCAAAAGCACTCACAGTAAGACAATTTAAAAAAACAATAGGACAAAGCACATAAAATGAAAAACAATAAAACCCACAAATAAAAAAATGATTTAAAAGAGAATGAATTGAAAGCAATGGTGAAATGATAGGTCTTGAGTTTTAAAGCGGTCAACATTGTCTTAAGTCATAGCTCTTCCGTTAATTTGTTCAAAGTTTGAGCAGCATAGAAGCTAAAAGCAGCTCCGCTGGGCTTAGTTTTTACTGTGGGAATAACCAGTCAACATATTCTCATAAAACAGTTCATATTATATCCTACAAAAAACACATGTACATATGATATCTTACGAATTAGTGCCCCACAAATGTTGTTACGTCCTCAGTGCAGAGTTATGTAATTAATGTAAAGTTATGGAGGTTGGGTTGAGGCAAGTAAAGTCACTGAGGGTAGGCTTATGAAATGAAACATGGTGAGGACCTTCCTTAAAACCAATTTACTCAAAGTTCATACAGTTCCCAACACATGAATCCAGGGGAAAGTCCTGGGGACCCATCCACCACCCCATCTTGCCTCCTTTCAAGACTGTTCAGGTCCACTTCCATGTTTACTCCCTTCAGTGCATTGGTCATGTGATCACAGCCTTTCAATATACATGGGATGTATATGAATTTGGGTGCATTACTTTTCATAGGAAAACAGACCAACAGTTTGTGAGAACGGCCTGAACCAGTAATCTGTAACCAACAGCCCTGAGAGGTCTGCGAGGGTCATAATGGGTCAGGAGATCTGACAAGTATCTTGGACCTAAACAGTTCAGTGATTTATGGACAAGCAATAGAATTTTAAAGCTGATTCTGTAAGAAACTGGTAGCAAATGTAGTGATCTGAGAAACAAGGACAGGAAAAGTAGGAGTGCCAGTGGTCGTGGGGTCGTTGGGGGCAGGGGTAAGTATGTGTGTGTTCCAAGCTTAAGTTGCTCTTTGATATGGGCAAACACATTAGCTATCATTTAAAAAGGATAAGATTCTCTTGGTATAATTTTGGTGTATCTTGTCAAACCTGACACAGAATCCACCAAAACTAAAGTTGTGTGGATTTCACACTCTGGTACTTACTCATCTTAAAAGGTCTGCCCTGTGCAGTAGCATTAGAAACTTGAGAAAGTCTTTAAGATCAGAGAATTTTGCAAAACTCTCCACAATCACCCACCAATGGGTGAACTTTTGAACTCCACTTTAAAAATATTCACTGCTACGGTCATCTTAGTAGGTCTTTACGCCTTTCAATTTAACGTGCTGAAACCTGCAGACGCCCCGCAATAGATTTAAGTTCAAAAGTTGAGAACAGCATCATATTGGGTTGCTGTATTTCACATAATAGACAGTCGACCTTCTGCCCACGCAGTGAAACACAGGAGAGGAAAGGAGGGGTATGCAGGAGACACAGAGGCTCAGGAGGCAGAGGTGGCAACATAAGTTCACATCACATTTCATGGGGGGAGGGGCATAAGATGGGTGATATCCTCTGTTTTGAATAGCACAGCAGGGGTCAGAGCACCCCATTTTGAGTACTGATGTGTCTCCCCTACAGATATGGAGAAAGAGAGAGAGAGAGAAAAAGGAAAACAGAGCAAATGAAAGATATGGAGTGGACGGGAAAGGTAGAGGGTGAGAGAGAAATTGAGAGGGTACAGTGGGAGAGAGCTGGACAGAGGGCACAGACTGAGAGAGCGATAATAGAGAGGGGGACAGAGTGACGAGAGAGGAGATAGGCAGGGTACAGTGACAGAGAAGTAGGAAGGGCAAGTACAGTGTGCACCACAAAAGGTTGCGTGGGGACAGATGGCTTTAGGAAGAGGCAGTCTTTGCAAACTTTCCAACTGGTTTCCCCCCCTGCAGAAGATGTGCTGCGTAATGCTGGTTTGTCCTCTCACTGTTTGGTTTTACATCAGAGCCCAGGGACAAAAGGAGAGCATGCTTTATGGTGTTCCTGCTGTCAAATCTGTCAGTAAGTATTCAGTAGTAAGTCAGTCCCTTTGTTACTTGGATTTTGGTCAGATAGTCTTAAAGTTGGTTAGACAGCATTTGATTTAGTTAGGCAACTGGTCAGTTGGGGAACAGTCATATTAAAAACAACTACTGGACATGAATAATGACTCTAATTATAAACTCTAAACCCAAGGTTTAAACTTTTGACCCATTTGGCCTGCCTGAGAGACAAGACTTGACTTTGTAGCCTAAAGCTAATTACCTCAGACAAGAGTGTAGGCTTATTTTAAACACTGGGAGACACATGAATCGGTGGGTTAGTGGGTCCTCTGCCAGAAAAGTTTAAGAGTTAAACATTTAATGTCCTGCATTCTGGTGAATTTCTATGCACCACTTTATACCAGTTTGCTTCAATGTATGGTATAAATGTCTAATTTTGTCAAAATAAAAGTTCTCTGCTACTTTCATGTATTTCAATAGGGTAGGACAAATGCTCATTTTCTAAATATTAAGGAGGGAGTGTGTCCCCTGTGTCCCCCTTGAAATCTACACCTATGACTTGAGGCACCATTCCATCCATAGGAACACAATACTGGCTTATCATGTGTTGACACGTTCTCCTTTAATTTCACATTGTTCTGTGGACAATAATGTGAGACAGAACATCTGTTGGTTGACTAGAGTGCGCAATTGGTGATTAGACTGTTAGGCCTCTTCCACTACAGCAAGTTAATGACCTGTGCATTGTAGAAAATAGCACACTGCTTTTGGTTCCACTCTCTACCTGCTTTGGGGGCGAGTTCCTGAACCTACATTCGGCATTGCTCAGGAGGTGGGACTAAATCCAAGGTTCAGTTACTCTTGGGAGAATGGGAGGCTACAGGTGGTGTTCAACCTGGCAAACATGACAATTAATAATGGAGGATGTGTGTTTAGATAAGCTTTGTATGACAACTTTGTATTAATCAGGGCCTCCACTCTGGGGTCTTGAGCAAAGACTGTACAAATACATAATGAATGCAACTACCATGACATCACCCACTGGTTTGTGGACCCCTGTTTTGAAGCCTTGAGTTCGGCATTTCAGCCGACGCCATCATGTATGTTTTGGAGCCAGAAGTGACCATATTTGAGCGAGAGGCTGGCACTGTTGAGGAGTGAGGGGTAGATCTGACTGAGAAGCCAGGGACACTTATGGCAGAGAGCCTGTCACTCAAAATGGCCTGTCCTTAGTTATGTGTAACTTTAAGCCTTAATAAAATGTAAATGGGTGAGTTATCTAAGAAAAAAATACCCCCTGTACAGTTGTCATTTAGGTGGAAATTGGCCACAGCTCAGTGGCCTAGCGGTAGAGTGTCCGCCCTGAGACTGGGAGGTTGTGGGCTCGATCCCCGGCCGGGTCATACCAAAGACTATAAAAATGGGACCCATTGCTTCCCTGCTTGGCACTCAGCACCAGGGGTTGGAATTGGGGGGGGTTACGTCACCACATGATACCCAGCGCAGCACCGCTGCTGCTCACCGCTCCCTCAGGAGATGGGTCAAATGCGGAGAACAAATTTCACACACTCAGGTGTGTCACAATCAGTGGGACTTTAACTTTAACTTTAAAACCCAACTTGCAGGTTGGAGACCATGGTGAATAAATGTGTAGGAAAATGATGTAGAAACTCAATTAAAACAAAAAACAAAAACATATATACACTACAGTGACTTTTGGGGTCGTTTTTGTGAGAGAATTTTGCTTCCGCATCTAAAAACCCACTAACCGGAAGTGACGTAGCGTAAGGGAGTCTGGCCGAGTTCAACTGAGTGTATCATTAATAAACATGGATCCCAGTACTAGTTTTGAGACTGAAGAGGTTGAAAATGTACATTCATATGCATATGACGGCCCACAGGCTTATAATTATGAACTTGCTAGGCATCCAAGAGACCAGGAGCCGATCAGGGTTAGGAGAAAAAACGGCCACAGGAGAGAAATAGAGCTGTGGTGTGAGGAGAACCAGTGGAGAACTGGGCAGGTGTCTTGGTGAGCGACCAGCGTTAGCTAACGACAGCTAACGATGTCTAACACTGTGTTCACATAACAACATTAAGTTTGCCATCACGTATTAGGTTATAACAAAGCTACCAATAGTTCTGCCAGTATTAGATAACTAATGCTACTTACCCATAACAGAAACTAATGCGCAAATATCAGCTTGTATCAGGCGTATCTTGCTATGTGTGTTATACTCCGCATTGCGGTGTATTGACGTCCGCAGGGGAGAGAGGGAAAGAGAGAGAGAGAGAGAGATACGAACATTTCCTGATAATGTTTTGCATGATAGGTGCTTGTGTGGGAACTGCCAGCCCATGTCCTCAGCTGTGGAGAGTATGTGCTGCAGGGAGGTGGATGCCTTCTGGGCTCTGGTGGAGAATCTGACCCTCAGACCAGACATAACATGCCTCACACTGCCCATCAACCCTCACGCTGCCCACTCCTGTCTCAAACACGGAGGCCTCCCTCTCCGTGGAGCCCGCCCCACCCTCGCACATACCCCCAAGGCTTGGGAGACCCGAGGCTTGCGGCCCCGCGCATACCCCCAGGCTCACTGTTAACAACCGAAAAAATACTAACAAAATACTAACTCACAAGTTTACTACTGCTCAGACTCACTACCACCTACTACTGCGCATTGGACAGAGGCAGGGTCAAGGACGCAGAGTCCCTCTCGTGACGTAGTATCAGGCGATGTTGAAAAAAAAAGTTTTTAGAAGAGGAGCTAAAAAGAGCCACTTTTTCCTCTCAATTTGTTCCCTTATGTCGTGTAAACCATAACAAATTCTGAATAAACTTCTCATATGGTAATTTTCAGACAAGGTTATGTATATATTTTTTTTAAAAAAATTAACCTGCAAGTTGCACTTTAATAGAGACCAAACCATTTTTGTACCAGGCTGTTTATTTCTGCTGTAAAGTTGGGCATTTTAACATGGGAGCCTATGGGGATTGACTGGCTTCTGGAGCCAGCCTCAAGTGGTCATTCAGAGAACTGCAGGGTTTTTTTTTTGGCACTTCTGCACTGGCTTCAATTTTCAGCCCAGAAGGTTGCCGCTTGGTCTTGAGACTCTGCTGGCTTTTTTTTTTTTTTTTTTTTTCACCTGTTGGTGGTTGCTTAGTAACTTCATCCTTTACAAAGCCTACTGCAGTGTGTACATGTTAACTCTTCCATATTACACAAACTCAGTGAAAAAGTTGAGGTTTCATAGTGCTGTGCTGGGGCCAGAAACTGAAGAGACAATCCTACACAATCCCAAAACAAAAGCTCAATGTCTTGTTTTGCCTGTGACTCACACAAATCTACGCCGTTTGTGCAGGTGTAGGCGGTAAAATGATGCACCTGGCTGCACATCCATCTCGCCAAGAGTCTGCATCCATTACGCCTTCAGTATTGCCAAAACAAGATCAGTTTACTAGCTAGGTAACAACATTTATTGGTTTGCCGCTTAGACACAAAGAGGCAAGACAGTGCACCTGCGCAAGCTTGGAGAATGATGTATGACTCACAACTCATCTTCCCATTTAAGCAACAACCTTTTTTTTCTTTTTTTTTTTACTTTGAACATAAAATTAAGGTTATAGCAATATATGGTGAACAGTGTGGCTAATCAACATCATCAGGGAATGTCTCAGAAAAATATGAAATATGAAAATGCCCAAATATACTGGAGTGGGACTTTTGTGTCATTTCCTCGTAACATTTGAGTAGTGTCGTAGTGTATTTTCAAAATCACACTATATCACTACAGACTCCAAAAATGATTGTTCTGTATCCAGGCTTCAGTTCTGCGGCAGATTTACCAGCACCACCCCAGGTAGGCTGTCCCAAAAGAAAGAGCTTGTCAGCAGGGTGGGAGCTGATCTGGTTCCACTCTGGTTCACTCTCTGCTCCATTCTGTCGTCCTCCTACCGTACGTTGGGCCTCTGCATTAATTGATGATACTGACATTAACAGGTTGTAAAAGTGAAAGAAAATCAATATCAGTGCCTGTTACTCCAGCGTTGTTTGTCTCTGAACTGTAGTCTGCTTCAACAGTGCATGAAAATAAGGATGCCCCATTGTCACCATTTCAATCACATAAACGTTCTGGTTTGCAAAACACAGTGGAAATACAAAGCCTTAAGGATAGTTAAAGGGTCAGTTTATGGGTTCCTGTCGTGGAAAAGACTATGAGGTTCTCATCCTGTCAGTCATTTAGTCAGCCACCACAAAGTTACACTGTATTATCACTCTTTGACTTAGTGATTTGCTTGAGTATTCAGTAAAATTTCCTAAGCAATGATTGGTCCTGGAATATTCCAAAGAGCCCATCTAGGAACTCAGGAAATCTGCATTTCAAAAACCTGCTTCCAGTTTTGGTTCCTGGGTCATAATTCCTGCCCTCCGCAGCCTCCTTACTCAGGGTCTATGATTAGAAAAACTGGTGTTGGTTCAACTCTGCGACAATTATTGATTTGCACAGACAGATACAATCCATTCTTAAAATGAATAAACCAACACCATTTTGACGGATATTCCCTTAAATGCACAATAAAAAAACATGATTTATGAAAATTAATAAATGCTGAGATATCTCATCAAAACAACCCAACACCAGTTTGATTGATATTCCTTGAGTGTGTGCACTCACAAAAATATGATGATTTAAGAAAATAAATAAAAACTGAGAGATCCTCATACAAACTGCAAACATCACTGGCTTGCTAGAAGCAGCATTGGGACTTGGGACAAGAATTTCCTATGTTATTGATGTTGAAACAAATTTAACGAAAAGAGACCAACAGAAGAACCAACTATTATTTTACTTTTTAATCCTGTATCAGTCTTATTTAGTTCACCCTCTGACTAAACTTAAGTCAAAATCATAGCAACTTCAACTTCCTGTTCTTCCTCAGATGTAGTGAAGGCACACACAGGAATGTGTAAAAGGAACATTTAAAAAAAAAAAAAAAAATCTGATTTAGTTAATGACTTTAATTGATGTGTCTCCTTATTTCCTGAAAGTATTTGGTTGAAAAGAATCACCAGCAAGCAGTCAGTCAAACATCTCCATTAGTATTCAAGAAAGCAGGCAGCCAGATACGCAGTTGGTCACTCAGTGAGCCTGTCAGTTTGTAATCAGCCTCTTCCTGATGCTGATGGGATTTAAGCATCCAGAGTTCAGTCTTATCTTTGGCATCGGCAGCCTCTCCTGTGGGTCCAGTCCTGTACTGTTGCCACACCGACCCCCTCCCCTGCCGCTTAACTGACTTTATCTCATCTCTCTGTGTTGACATCATCAGTCCGTCCTGTCCTCCCTGCTTCTCTCTGACTCCATTTAAAAACCCTCTTCAGCGCTAAAACCCATTACTGCACTATCAAAACACACTGGCATGCAGATACAACCACACACAGGCAGATCAACACACACACTCTGATGCAAGAATGTGTGTGGACACACAACCATGCACAAATGCAGTGATACCTCATATAAAGTAGTCAAGATAAACTTGGTTTCAAACATACAAGTTTTGATATACTTGAAATGAACATGTGGCTCTACATAGTTTGATGACAGTTTTCCCTCTTCCCCCCACCTTCCTCACCTTCCTTCCCTCCATCCCTTTTACTTCCTGTCTCTCTCTTTGCCCTTGTCATCACACAGGCAGTAAGTGTTGTGCATGAGTGTGAGTGTGGGTCCAGATAGGAGGTTATTCCGAGATGCCAGAGTAGCGAAAGATAATGATCTCAGTCAATCTAATAGAGCTGAAGGGTCCCACACACACACACTAAGACACATGCACACAAGCGCACACACACTTTCTCTAAACTACTTTAATCCGTTTAGGGAGCATGCTCTGTATTTGAGGGACAGAGGAGTACAATAGGATAGGATTTAGGAAATACCCTTATCTCATTGTGTGTGTCCTTGTGTCTTTACAGTAACCCTGTCTCTGTTCTGACTTGCCTGTCTTGCATGGTTGATTTCATCAAACCTGATAGCCCACATAGATCAACAGATCTTACTCATGTCCCTCTGCTGTATGAGTTGTTTCACAGCGATGCTTCCATCTCAGTGGTCTCTGCATGGCTATGGATTTCTCTAGTATAAGATGCACAATACCCCTTTTTTTGGCGAAGGACCTGTAGGGCAAACACATTACTTTTTAGCTCTTCCTCTTTAAGAGAGAAGCTTAAAGTAATAACAGGCAGCTTCTTCTGCTTCTCTCTATCGCTGCTTGATACCATACAATAGTGATTTAACCTTTATCCACTTCATGAAAGCTGTGTTTGCTGTTCTAGACACACGTGAGACAGTTCATCTTCCCTGGAAAATCCTCTGCTGAACAGTAAGTGATTTATTTTACCTTACAGGGGCAATAACAGTGGCCTGTTTGGAAGAAGTATAATACAGCAGGAAAAATATAAGAAGTTTGAGTACAGTGTATAGATGCTTTCATTATCACAGCATGTTGGGCATGTGCCTGAAATGGCAAATGCCTTAAAGCAGTGACCATGTAGGCTGTCACAGGTGCCACCACTATCAAGAAAAACAATGCATGCTATTACAATAAAAAAAGTTGGGTTAGATAGAGAGGTAAGTTAAAGGTGAGAGTGACAAGATTTACTTGAGCTGACCCTCATGCAGATACAAGGCACAATGCTGGCTGGGTTAAAAGGTGCTTTAGTGATTATTAAGTAGGAGAGAAAAGAAGGTCGGTAGCTCAGCGGGCAGTGGAGACAGGTGGACTATAGAGATTTGGAAGTGCTGGCTGACAAAGAGGAGGACTAAGGGAAACAGATGAGGCTTGGCTGTGGTCTGAAGAACACTGGCTGAGGGTGCGCCAAAGAATGTAGAGGGTGGCGGTGGAGACTGAATACAGGGAGGAATCTGAAAACTGGTACTGGACAGAAGCAGGTTACAGGTAAGTAATCGGGCAGGTATTTCAGGAAGTCTTGATGACACATTGGGAGCATGTACGAGGAGTTACAACAATGCCAGGCTCCTGGGGCTGAGGCAACCCAGGGACACTCCAGGTATACTCTAGCTGAGCAGGGTGCTGCTATTCGAAGTTGGAATTAAAGGTAGCATCCAAGAGATCCTGTTATGGATCCAGTCTCTTGCTACTGGATGCTAGCTCTTACGGTTAATCACATAGCAGAGGCTGCTAACCTTTGCAGCAGAAAACAAAGAAACACTTAATTGTGTTAGTGGCTCATCAAGGCAGGAAGGTGGAGTGGGACTTGGATAGGGGACAGACAACTGTCCACAGATAGGGACTGTATAGACTGGATGCATATACATGGTGTAAGGTAAGTTGAGATGAACTGCAGAGGGGCTAAAAGCACTGGTGTGGGGGAAGTGGGCTAGTTACATGTGTCGACTCAGAGATGTAATTCTTGGCCAGACATTCCAACTTTCAATCCTGTACTGCAGTACCATGGAAAAGTATGATGGTGGTGAGCTTGATGCTGATACCACAAGCAGCACAAAGTAGATAAAACCAGATGACAGGCTGGCAAAAGAATCAAGTTTGAGAAGTCTGCAAAAGGCTCTCAGAACTGAGGATCGCAATGTTAATTGAACAATGTTGGAGGAAAGGGGAATGAATTGAGGGTCTCTGAGACTCTATCCACAGTGAGGATGGTGGAAAAGCCATTGGTAAAGAAAGCCAAATGACAGAAGCAAGAGGTCTGGGGCAAGGGATAAGGTGGAATATGGAGATATTGCACTAAACTAGAAGGAGCTTGATGAGGTGATCTGAAGGTGAATTGATCAGACCATGAGAGAGTCAACATGAAGGCTCATGTATGATGGATTCCAAGGTAGCAGGTTTTGGTAGATGCTGCCCCACTGAAGAAACTGACCACAAACACAATCAGAAATGAATGGTCAATTATCATGACAGTTGTCTCGGGATTTATATTGGTGGTGGGCTCTGACAGTAAATTTAATGTCAAATGTTCAACAGCGACCAGACAAGGATTAAGAGAAATTAGGCCAAGGTTGGAGCCTCTTGAGTCTCTCAGGATGTCTCGGCTGCTTCAAAGGGTCAAGAGAAAGAAACTGAGCTGGAGGTGAATATGCTGAGTGGGGCTGCCACTGTCGCTGATAAAATGGCAATAGAACCCTGCGACATAATGAAGCTGCTTACTGTATTGGAGTCAGGGTAAGGCGAAGACTATAAAAGTTAGAGGGGCCATACAAGCCAAGAATTTGCATTTCTTTAATTTCTATAAACAGATATCTGTATGTATGCAGAATCTGTAAGCAACAGTACATGGCTTTGGTATGGTAAGTGTTCTGGTTTCGGTTTATAGTTTATTTGTAGTCCGAGTAGTATTGACCAATTATGTTTGAGTGGCAGGTAAACGGTCTGTGGTTAGAAAAAAAGTCAAATGCATTTGCCACAAGGCAGTTTGGGAACACATTGGCCATCAATTTCGCTTATCATTAGCTTTTTCAGGATGGCATGGTGGTGTAGTGTTTAGCACTGTTGCCTCACAGCAAGAGGGTTCCTGGTTCAATCCCTGGAGGGAGCCCTTCTGAGTTCGCATGTTCTCCCCGTGTCTGCATGGGTTTTCTCCGGGTATTCCGGCTTCCTCCCACAGTCCAAAGACATGAAGGTTGGGGATAGGTTAATTGGTGACTCTGGATTGGCTGTAGGTCTGAGTGTGAGTGGTTGTCTGTCTCTATGTGTTAGCTCTGTGATAGTCTGGCGACCTGTCCAGCGTGTACCCTGCCTCTGGCCCAATGTCAGCTGGGATAGGCTCCAGCCCCCCGCAACCCTCAGAAGGATAAGCGGTTACAAAAATGGATGGATGGATTAGCTTTTTCAAATTCGTGCAGATATGTGTTCATAGAGATTAGCTGAAGCTGAAATATATATGCACATTTGCCCCCAGAAGCTTATTGTTGTCAGATCAATATGGTTTGCAAGATTAGCTTTTCTTTAACTTGACACTATTCTCCAGTAGCAACAGCAGAAGTTGTCACTGATAACTCAAGCCTCTCTGAAAACTCAGCTTTAAATACACCAGAGCATTTGGAAGCAGCTGGCAGTAAGAAGGTCAATGCAGGACATCCGAGGCACAGGTAATCCAGAAGGACCAAGGTGCTGCTGTGTGGCACAGAGCACTGTGACTTATTCAAGATACCTTGGCTATGTGACTCATATCTAGACTGCATGACTTATTACGATATATAGTTTTTATACAGTGTCTAGTATATTCTCACAATGAGAATTTTTCTGTGCCGTTGTTCATCTGGTCAGTGGAGCAACAATCAGTGTGCACTTAATTACGACGATGCTGCTGCCATGAGGTCTGTGCTCTGTGAGTTTGAAGTTCCACTCAGTTCTTTCTTTTGATGGTCACAGCTCAGTTTTCTGCACACGAGCTTTTTAAAGACTCCACTAGGACCCGTAGGTAGCTCACAGGAAGGTTAAATTGGGTCATGGAATTATTCTGGAGAAATAAGTATAGTGGAACGCTACTGTATGCTGCCGCTATCTTTGCAAGGTAGTAGGTTCAGTAAAATACTGTCAAATGGATGGTGAGAAGTGTGAAATAAAATTCAGCTAAGCCTGACAGTGTGTCAAGCCTGGGCAAAGTTTTACAGCAAGCACACTTAAACAAGTGTACAGATACTATTTCTATTACACAACAAGAGAAATAAAAGTCTTTTTAGTTTAAAAAAAGAAGCTAAAAATAGCCTTTGATTGTTAAAATCAAATGGTGTAAATAAAGATGTTTTTATTTTGCATCATTTCATGCACATTCCCCCACTAGATGTGTCTAGTATCTTTGGAAACTTTTGGATCTCCACGTGAATGCAAAATAAAAGTTCTGTGGTTTTGGACAATGTTTGGTTGCACAGCATGAGTTTGAAATGGTAAAGAGTTACAGCTAAACCATATGGTTTGTGAATAACACACAAAAAGATCTGAACATCCAGTCCAACAAAATGCACAGACATGCTGACAAATCACCACACAAACCTCAAATCCACTCATCCATATTAAATCACAATGCAATTTTCTTTTCAGGGATTTGTGTTTGTGCAAGTTATCTTCTCATCTTGCAGCGTGTGATCTGTTGGCTCTCGACTCTTTTTAAGTGTCAAAATAAATCAGCCACTCGTGGACTTGCTCGCATATTTGTAGCCATATTTAGATTTATTTCTGCTCATGTCTGCATTAGCTCTCCTAACCCTCTCATGTAGGAAAGTTGATGATTCAGAGATAGTTCCCCCTGCACCACTTACAGCTAAAAGCACACGCTAGAAAAAATGAGCAGACTTTTGAAAATGTTTTTAACTTGCAACATCATCCACAATTACTAAGCCTTGGTAGCATGGGTGTAGAAATTGAGGGGGACGCAGGGGACACGTCCCCTTAATATTTAGAGCATGTCAATTTGTCTGTTCTCACACTTACATTAAAGTACCAACATTCTTTTATTTTTGACAAAATTGATGACATTTACACCATAAACTGATGCAGAGAATGCACAAATTGGTGTGTTAAAATTTATCAGAATGCAGGATTCCCAAACCAGCTGTTTCATGTGGGTCCCCCAGGGTTGACACTAAATCTGTGCCTTTGTTTGCAAGTCAGATGGTCTTGCAATCTGGTCTCTAAACTGGATAAACATATCCCATTGGACATCCAATACATTGAAGCTAAGGTATGTTTTGGATAAAAAAAACTGCATTATGTGCAACTTTTTTTGTGCACTGTACTGTATTGCAAATTGCATCTGAGGTGGTTTTTATTTGGACTTTCACATCTACAGTTGGGCTAAGTTATTTTTGTGTTTAACTCATGAAGATTTTTTTTTTTTGGCAGGTTGTTGCCAAGGAGCAAACTCTGGGGCTGAAAAAGTGAAGCTAATATGGTGCCAAAAACTGCAGTTCTTAAAATGGCCACTTAAGGCTGGCTCCAAGAGGAAGTCAATCTCCATCGACATCCCATGTTAAAATGCCCAACCCTGCAGCAGCAATAAACATGTTTACAGACTGGTACAAAAAAATGTGTTTTGGTCTCTGTAGCGAAATTCAACATTAATTCAACTGTACAAGAGATGAATTTTATATAAGTCACCCCTTTACGTTTCATTAAGGCGTAAAGTCATGCATATTTGATGGCAGGGTATCTTGGGTGACAGGCTGTCTGTGAGGTGTTGCTACAGTCTATGAGTTAGATCCACCCCTGGCTCCTCCACAGCTCCACCCTCTCGTCCAAATATGGTTACTTGTGGCTCCACAAAACCAAGATGGCAATGGCTGAAATGCAAAACCTTGAGACTTCAAAACCTACGTCCACAAACCAATGGATAATGTAACGTTAGCTATGTCCATTATTTTATACAGTCTGTGGTTGTTTCATAAAGGATCAAATGAGTCAGTTTTAGAATCATGTGATGATGTCTATATTCCCCCAGACCACATGAGGTCTCCCTGCTGGTGCAACAGACCAACACATCAAGACATACAGTGTAGTGCTCAATTTAAACATCCTAGAAATAAAGTTGCTAGCTTTAAATGTAGGGTGAAATAGCTTGCTATGGTTTGTTACTTTTTGCAGTGTGTGAACCTTGTTCTACTGAATAGTCAAGTACAGAAATCCACTTACCCATCAACTGGAGTTTAAATACGTAGTCAGCATCTTCAGGTACACCTCTTTCTCTCATACACGCACACACATCCAACCCACTTCCTCTCTGACACTCTCACTCCCTGTCTCTCTCCCCACGTCTCTCTCCATCTCTCTTCCCACCTCAGCTCACTTTGAACCCCTCCAACTCTATCGTTCTCCCTCACCCTCCCTCCCTTCCTCTCTACCGAGCTGTGGTTTTCCTTTTCATTGCTAGCTCAGCTGTCCAGCAGGGTGACTTGCTGTTTTAGCTATTGGCTCACTTTGCCTCGTCATCCATTTTCTAGTTTTCCTCCCTTTCATATTTATTAAGCCTCCCAACTGACCTCAAGCGTGCCTTTAAAAGCAGAGCCGACCGGCGAGGTGAGAGATCACTGCGTGTCGACTTTATAGCTTACCACAGGGAGGCAGAGAGGAAAAAGAACTGGAGGAGATGCATTTGAATAGAGTTTAGGGCATATTTTATCACAAAAGAGTAAAGTGATTCGACTCACATTTGTACATTAACACCAAGCATGTATCGTTCTGCTTGTTGAGCTGCTCAATGACATAACACCTTAAAGATAACTCCATTGTTTTACCCACCAATACCTTTTATCCACAGACGCTGTGGTAGTTAAGTTCTTGCATTTTTTTTAACATCAAGAACATCAGAATTGTGAGCTGATCACACATGAACAAGCTGGTTCAATGCCAATTGCAATCAGTAAATCCCAAACCTGACAATACCTATGGCTGCATATGGAGACCCTGTGAACAACTGATGGCAAAGTACCAGTAGCCTATTGTAAGTTGTGTATTTGCATCAAAGTCATCAAAATCATACAAATGAATGGGTAGGTTAAGTGTGTATCACCAACAGTATAAATCCTGAAAGTGTAAGAGAGTGCTGTATGGATGTTATGTTGGATAAAGTCAACAAAAGCCACAAATTTGAAGTGGAGAAGAAATCCAAAGGAACTGACTGTTAACCCTGACACAGAGGTCTTTTGTAACATATTTCAGGTCAAGGAGCCCTTAGCTGAAAGACAGACTGAGCAGGGGGCCCAAACTACAATTGTAGAAAATTGAGTTGCACTTGAGAAAAGTCTCTGAGTATTTTTGGGTCTTCTCTTGTTTCTGCTTGCCTGTAGCTCATAAGCTAGCAGCAGTTGTAGCATGGTGCATTAGCCCCTCCCTCTGCACTTAAGTTGGTGATTTCTGAGGTGGATGGTGAGGCAGAGTCTCTTGCTCAAAAAGTAACAAAACAATCCATTGTGGCCCACAAGAAAGTCTGTACACTTGGATCAGTATTACAGCCAATTGGCCAATATGTTTCAATAGTATTTAACTGTTTGCAAACTAGGTCTCCTTGTCATTTAGGATAGGGGCCGCACAGTGATTTAGCATTAGCTAGCACACATGACTGCATGAGGATTTATGGGTAACAGTTGGCCTAACATTAATGTTGTGTACATGTACTGTCCTTCATGAATAGACCGATTTATCTTTGCCGATATGTTGGATTCATGTTAATGTGTATTTTTAGACTTATCTTAATTTCTACTTAACTTATCAAACAATAATTTGGCAGCCCCCCAGCAGTAATTCTGAGGGCCCCCTAGGGGTCGCACACCCCATGGTGAAGACCCAGGCCCTAAGATATAAAACCAGCAAAAGTTTCTAGTAAAATAAGTTAATTTCAATGGAATCGTCACAGTCAGTGGCAAAGTAAAATGGTGATTTGTGGTTTTGTGGTTTCACTTTGATTAACTTTGACACACAAATTTGCATCGTTGACCAATGAATAGCAAACCATCTAGACAATGCTGGCATTTGAGGGACCAGAGAGCTGAAAAGCCCAAAAGAGAAGCTACTCTTGCTCATTACCATTGCTGCATCTTTTACTTTTATTTGACCCTGCTTTGCCAGAGGATACACTGCTTCACCAAAGAGGTGGTTTGCAAACAGTTATGAGGCATGAATCAATGGTACAAATATGTCTTTTGAATTAAATGTGTGAGTCTATTCTCTGGTTCCAAGCTAGTCTGGAAAGTTATTGTGACTGACCAGTGCAAGCATGTTCCCCTCTGGCTGGTGTGTTAGTCCTCCAGCAACACTAGCCCTGTGAGTGGTTCCTGTGTCACCAAGCTTATAGCACCACCTGTTTAGTGGGGAAGCTTGTACTTTGTTGTGCCACTCTTTGGGGAGAAAGAAGGCTTTAATCTGTTGTCCTGAGCCAGTTTCTTCAGGTAAGCTTTTTACACTGAATACACATGGCTGTCTGGCAACTGTTAAATGAAGCTTTGCAGAAGTTCAGTCAGGGAAGCTGTTTCTTTCTCTGCTGCTGTCAGTTGTTATTTCTGTGCGTTTCAGTGTTGTTGACTGTCACGACCCTCCTCCACCCTGTTCACTTCCAGTTCTCATCACATCCAGCACCCAAGGTTCCTAACACTGAGTTTATCATAGGCCCTGCTTCACATCTTATCCATCCAAATCTTCAGCCAACTCCCTTCATCTCCTCATCACTACTACCACCAGAGTCTAGACTCCAGTAGGGGATGTTCTGGTACTACCCAATGTAACACCACCCCCAGTTGCCAAAGACTCAACATTTCTCAACCTTATTGTGCACCATGTCAATAAACTTATGAGATTACTATTAAAGATTAAGCTGATTGAGGTGTTGTGAGGACAGAGAACAAAGCAGGTAAGATGAAAAGGAGTTTAAGTACAACAAGAAGCTGGCAGGTAAGACAGAATTAAAAAAAAACAGGCAGAGATCATACAGAGCAAGGCAGACAGAACAACAAAGGAAAGAGTAAGTAGTGCACTGGTGTGCAGGGCAGGCAGGTGTGCGACAGAGGTTTGGTTAAATAACGTTAGTTTGGAACAGGAAAAAGCTCATCGTCAATTAATCAGCTCATATCCCCCACACTTCACATCCCAAGTGGAAAATTTGACAGTGTCAGAAATGAACAATCTTTGACTTTATTAGAAACGAGATAACTGTTGAACTGAACATGTAAATCAAATTAATTAATACCTAAATAAATAAATATGAATGACTGAATGTCAAATTCAAAGTCATAAATAAATTATCAGAGCCAAGTTCCACCAATAACAATAATTTATAAAACGTCCTATCAATGCCGCTAATTGGCCAAACTGATAAATCGATTAATCTCTAGTGTGCAAGCAGGTGACGATCAAGTGACTGAGGACTGAGGGACAACTGCTGGGTGGGGAAGGAATGACACATCTGCTTTTGAGTGTTAAAGGTCTAGTGTGTTGGATTTAGCGGCATCTATAGGCAGACATTGTATATATATTCATAACTATGTTTTCATTCCTGTGTAATCACCTAGAAAGAAGTGTTTTCGTTAACTTAGAAAGAGCTGATGTTTCTACAGTAGCCCAGAACAGATAAACCAAACACTAACTCTAGATAGGGCTGTTCGTGTTTTGCTTCAGACATCATAGTTTTCTTACACGCTTTGCGCAAGAGAGAAGTTTTGGTTATATGACCTAACCGCTAGATGCCAGTGAATCAAACACACGGAAGCTTTAGGTTACATAAAAATTGCAATATCAAAAATCAATTTCATCTGCGTGATCATCAGTATCTTTAAGATTCTCGTGATCATTGGAAAGTGGTGCCTTCAAAATGACTTGCAGTTTGTGGTAATGTTTGTTCATCATGTTGACAACATTACAGTTCAGTAACATTAGGCCTCATTTCATCAATCTGCTTTTCTAAGTAGGATTTCCCATGTCAACTTAAAAGGAGAAATTGTTTCTTAACTCAGAAGCTTGTATCTCCCATCTTCTCTGACAGCTGAAATTGAAGGAGTGAAAACTTGCACTGGCTGTATGGAGATGTTTTACTTCCATAAGGGATTAAAGTTGGCCTGAATTACGAGTTTGATGACAGCTACAGTTGGTGACATAAGCAAAGAGACGCTTTAAAACCTTAAATGAGTTGAAGGAGTTAAAAGAATCTTCAAAGAAAAACGCATGACACGCCACCAAGTGTATAAGCCTACATGTGATAACACTGCCATGCTTCAGCCCACTCCAACATACTACAGTCCCTTCTCTAGCATTTCTCTCTAATCCTGCAATAACTTAGATGAAGCGTGTTCCAATTCACGCCAAGAAATATGAGCATGCCCTTGTATTTCACATGTTTGGTGTGCTTAATCTGAACTGAAATGATTTTCACACATAAAAATGCTCTCACACACTTACTGGCCCTGTGGGCTGTGAGGAGAACGCAGTATTAACTTAACACACACACATACACACACAGCTTTACTTATTCCTATATTCCTAGTTTTGCATTTATAATCAAGTGCCTGAGGAAGTACATGTGCAGATTAATGGCCCTTCTTTGGGAACAGCTAATAGTATGCAGAATTTATGCATTCAGACTTTGTTTTAATAGGAAATGTGTACATGTCTCATTTTGGATGGGGGTGGGGAGTTGTGCACTCTCTACACTTGTTTTATGACATGAATTAGATCGGTGTGTTAGTGTGGGTTTGTTTATCATGAACAAATGGCTTAAGACCAACCAGAGGTTTCCACTTTGTGGGTGTCATGATTCAGGCTGTTCTCATTCACTGTTTGTACTTATACCTATGAAAAGTAATGCACTGTAATTCGTATAAAACCCACATTACCATGCACTACAGGCTGCCCTCCCTCATATGACGGGAGCAAAGGAAGAAGTCAGGTGACATAGTAAAACCAGTGACAAAGGCTGCATGGAGAGGATAATTGGGTCAGTGAATGGGTCACATACAGGACTTTGACCAAGGAAATGAGGGTTTGTGTCGCATGTGACTTATTGATCCTTTTTCTAAACCTAACCTAACCTGTCAAGGCACTAATTCTTAAGATATACAAACCATGTGCATAATTTTTCAAAAGATATCAAACAAACCGTTGTGTTAGGTACTTTGTGTGGTTTTGCCATGTGGACCCAACGCAGACACAGACTGAGTGGATAGGTGGCTGGCTAAGGCTGAAGGCAAGAGGGTGGTGAGGTATGGCTGGACTGGCTGGAAAAGTGTGGATGAATGGGGGAGAATGGTGTGGGCAGGCCAGATGTAGCAGGTAGTAAGTTAGTTGGAGAGCAGGCAAGTAGGCAGGTAATAAAGTCCCCGTATATGAGTTAGCATATTACCACTCCTGCTCCCCTCGTCTCAAAGTCAATGGGTTTTTTTGAGAGAGTTTCTGGTTAGATGCCCGGAATAAGATCTTTGGTTAACACAAGCTGTAAGGCTGTTTTGTTTTCCGACATAAAATACATCAGTAAATATCCCACTCATGAACTGAGAAGCTTCTATGTATTTTTAAAAAAGGTGGTTGCTATCAAGTGGCTAAATGAGACTAAAGAACGTCATCACGCCATGCTGCGATGAACATGGCTTTACAGTCTTGTTATGGTGGTGACGCTGTGCAAACGTAGTGTAGTTCGTTTATAGCCAACATTAGCTTTTTACCTCTGGCGACTGCATTTACGCATCAATAATCATAAAGTGGTATTTATTTGTGAGGATTATCTTGCTGAACAAAATGTGTAAGTATCATAAATGTTTGTTTGCTACAGAGCTTATTTTCAGCAATAATCTAAAATCTAATAGAAAATACCATAGGCTTTTTGACGAGGATCAGGACGAATCAGTGTGATGCTAACTGCAGTGTGGGCTTACAGAAAAACATCCTCTCTGGAGCGCTCAATGATCCTGAAGGAAAGGAAAAAGAGGCAGCGATTAGCTTGGAATTTAACACAAGAAAACAGTTACTAAGGACTCTAGAACAATTGAGAGACCTAAAGCAGGTGTGTCCAAAGTCCAGCCTGGGGGCCAATTGTGGCCTTTTAACCTATCATATACAGCCTGCAACTTGTCTTTCAAAATATATGTGGCCCACCTCACAATATTGGTGAATCAAGCAAGATCACTTTGCATTTTTTGTTCACCTCACAATAGCGGGACAATTGTGCAGTTTGTACACATGCATAAAGTTGGAACCACACAGGCAGAACGAATGTTTTTTCATAAACAGACATTAAACAAGCAAATGAACAGTCACCTAGCTACGCACATTTCCTGCTAGGTAGCATGGTCACAACAAAGAAGTGTAAAGTTGACAGCGAGAGCTGCAGCTTTCAAGAATTAATAATTAATAATTAAGTAGTAATTTGGACAACCCTGGCCTAAAGCATTTGTAACCTCTGTAGCATAAACAACAATCTGATGAAGAGATGGTGAAGAGCCGCAGTAGATATACTGCAGATGATGAGCTTGATGAAGGCAGGTGTGCATAATAAGTGTAGAACCTGGAGCCAGCAGAGTTAGGGAGGAAGCACAGGAACACAGGAAGGGAAAATGCAGGGAGGCATAAGGGAAAACTAGAGGCACAGCTGTAGCCATGACAGTTGACCATTTCATCACCAGTGTTTTGGTCTGCTCTATTAATTAAGCTTTATTTTGAAGGGTAACATATTTCTGGAATACATTTCAAAATATGATTTTTTTAATACAAAATTGCAGCAGAGGCTACATTGGACAAAAGTAAGAAAAAGCGACTAATTGCGATTGCATCTATAATCCTTATCCTAATACACTTTATCATTTCTCTTTGTTGAGTGCTTTTAATGTCTTCAGTCTCCTGCTGTTACTCTAAACCAGTCTCAGCTTCCTTAAGGCTGCACTTAGAAGAACATGTTTAATCTCTAGACTGCAGTGTCACGACAAGAAGTTGATTTGGGATGTACATCTTTAATGCTTAGTACCATCAGAACTTCAGAGCAGTCCACCCTGATAGAACTTATCAATCTTTTACAACAGTCTTTAACAAATGAAATAATAAAACTCCTATAATCCTTCGACTGCACTGCTACAGAGTAAGTGTCTTGCTAGGGGGCAATTAGATAAGGTGGATGCTTGCTGACCAACCCTGGCTTCCAGAACTTAAAGGTTCTGTATGTAACTCTCAGAGAATCCTTATTATTAGTGAGGCCATTAAGTGAACTGCATTCAGCATCCTGTTGCTTGTGTCTCGGTACTCGCACTCCGTAGCTGTAAGCGAGAACCTGGGCATCAGCCAAAACAGTGACAAACTCTAGGCTGATGGTGATTGACCGCCATCATTTGATAGTAGGCTGTAAGATTATTTTATTTGGATCATTGGCTCCATGATACTAAGTTGCTTGCTGTTTGCAAATTATATTGTCAGCTGATGATACAAAACAATCATCTGCAAATCCTTGTAGAATAGCTATAGGCCCGATTACACAGAAAGCATTTAAGCAGCTGGAGACACCTTTTTGTAATTGTTTTAGATGAAAATGAAACTTTTGCTCATGATTTTTTGCGTTGTGATATGCCTCACGTTTCTGCGCTCTAGTTGCCTAGTGTCTAGACTCCTCCAGTTGAAAAAATGTCATCTCAGAGCAGAAAAATCTATCCATTGTCCAATCAGATGTTTTGAGAGGTGGCTTAGTTTACATTTGGTAAACAATTGAGGAGAAACTGGTGGTAGTGGTTGCTGGATACCCAGAGCTATACGCTCTGACAATAGACAGCAGGTTGTCAAACTGTCCCGAGCAGCGCATGTGAGCGGAGCGGAGCTGAGCGGGGAGCGGAAGGATTTTGTGTTGAGTGAGGAGCGGCTATTTTTTTTTAAAAGGTGGAGCGGAGCCTTATCTCTGGCTCCAATTTCGCTCCGGTCGCTCATGCCCCACCCAGATTGCATCTTTGCACCTGCGCACACCCACACTATTTTCTTTCAAAACTATGGAGTTTACTGTGTACTTCAGAAAAGAAACTGAGAAGAGAACCTTGTACCTTGGAGAACGGTCCCTAACTGCGGTGACAGGCGAGAGGGCTTCCCCCAGAGAATCTACCAAGCTCATGTTTTATTTGTGAATAGAAGATTACAGGTTAGGGTAGTATGACGCAGTTTTTTTGAGCGGAGTGGTGAGCGAGTGGAACGGGATAAAATTTATGATGGAGTGGAGTGGAGCAAAGAATGCGCAGAACCAAGCGGAGCGGACGAGCGGTGCAAAGTGACAGGTCTGTGAGCGAGGAGTGGAAATTTTCACCCGGTCCGCTCCGCTCACATGCTCTGGTCCCGAGTCATCCTCAGTATGCCTGGCCGCTCTTGCATCGCTCTTGGCTAGTATAAAGTGCTTTGTAGCCTACTGCTACATTATTTATTGATGGCCAAATCAACACTTACATTCATCATACATAAATTAGTATCATGTATCACATTAGCTGGGGAGGTAATTTAGCAAGCTAGCAAACTGACATATCCACTCTGATAGAATATAATGTTTGTGAGCAAGCAAGCTAAGGTAGTCAGCTAGTTGTAACTAAGTTATCTGGCCTTGGTTGCTTCCTAATGTTAGCTGATAAAGTAATTTTATATGGCAAGATAGGCAATTAAATGGCATTAATCACTCAAGACAGTATTTTACTACATTAGCTTGCTGTCTGCATTAGCAAGCAAGCTAATGTTGGCCAACATTAGCCAGCTTTAACCACAATTTGACAATATATTTCAGCATCGGGGGGTACTGAAGTTTTGAAATGGCCTGGGCACTGAATTAGATGGATTTACTGTTTATCAGACTAAAAATGAGACAAGAATTAGGTAGCTAGCACAGCCTGTTGACCCTTTGCCCCACTGCTAGAACACCTTTCTAAGGAGTGGGCGATACCACAACATTTGGTTTCAATCTGATACCAAGTGATACAGGGCTAGAATCACTGATATTGATACAATACTTATTATTATTAAAAGTGGCATTTTTTTATGCAGGGGAAAGCAGTGCACCATGATTTATAAGGTCAATAATCAATCTACTAAAGTAACAGCCAATGATGACCTATTACAGTCTGAAAATGTAACATTAACCAAAACTGAATATCTATTTTGACCAAAATATTAATTTCACAAGGCTACTGTTACCTGGATATTCCTCGTCAGATCCCCTGTGAACAGACTCTGCCTCTGTGTCTGTGTGAATGCTGTCTCTGTATCAGAGGTCTGGATGTTGAGGCATTTCTCTCCTCCTCCCTTTTCAGTTTCAGCTCCAAGTTCTCTTTCTCTTGTTTTTCCTCTTTCATTAAGCGATCAAAGCTACTATATGTCTGATTAAACTAGTCAAGCTCGCACATAATTTGCATATTGAACGTCCGCAGACAGCTTTGGTCACGAGGTTCTATTCAGCTAAGGGTCCATGTAAGTTCCCAGCAGTAAACAGGACAGCTGGGTGAGCTTACCATCCTCCTACTGCCGACATCTGGTGAAAGTGAAACTAAGAAGAAGCTGCTGGATCTGGAGTAAGTTGTGTGAGTGCAGACAACACATGCACTAGAGTACATGCACTAGATGTGTTAAGGACAACTGAATGTGTTTGCACAGACAGTCTTACTCCTGAAATACAAAAAGGTATGACAAAGAATAGGAAAAATTGATCCCTTTTTTGGTATCGACCCTACTGACGCTAGGAGAGTGGATGGCAGCTTGGACCTTAGCAGCTGTAGCATCTCAAATTCAGCCTTTGCAAACTCAAGGGACAGCTTGGGGTCTAATCTGTGTAACAGCGCTCAAGCGCTTTAGTTGAATTCAAGTTGACACAGGGGGCTAAGTGGAGTTCCGTCTCTACTGGTCTGCCACTGCAAAATTTATGTCAAGAAACACAGCATTTGTGGACTGCTGTGGTGGGAACCAGTCATTTGCAACATTAGCAGACCCTATTTTATAGCTAACCTTAGTCACTGTTGCACACTTTTTGCACTGTAGCAGAGCTGAGAAGAGGCAAGACACATCCTTTGGATTTACCATAGAAAATTTGAAAATGTCATAATAGAGAGTTATAATTGAGATTGTTTGTAGTTTGAGGTGTCCTGTCAACAGTTTTACAGACGTCTCTTTACAATGGCGGCCTATGGAGAAAATGCTCTTCAGGCTGCAGGGGATGTATGACTTTCCTGGGGGCCTGAGACCCCATAAAATGCAGCCCAAGTCCTTCGCATATAGAGGTCAGTCCACAGGCTGCTAGACTTAATCAAGAATGGTGGGAAGAGTTACGTTAAGTTACAACTTGTTCACCCATTAACAATAAAACATTATTAATACTGGTTACATACTTAACTTTTAATATACTACAAATTTGTTTTACTCCATAAGTCTTGAGGGAAACAAACTGACCATACATGGGAATTTGACAGTCCAGTTCATATCCAGGATCCTTCATGTGCAGTATAGGCTACAGAAACATGGTTGGTTACAGAAATATCCTGGGCTTTGTTAAATACCAGAAAAAGTAAACACATCAGTTGACTTCTGAAATAATCCAGCAGGACCAGAATCCTTCCCTAACCTAAACCAAGTGAGTTAACATAACCATAAAACATCAATCATGATAGCCCAAATGAAATTAGACTTCCTTTTGCATGACTGTGTACGAATACATGATTTTTTTTTATAGTGAGATAATGAGACTACATTGATCCTTTCATGGGAACCTTTTCACTCCACAGATAGACGGTCCTATAATTTTTAGAATTGCTCAAGAGGACTTAACCAAAATGAATGCTCTCTGACATACCAGCCTGATCTCTGAGCTTCTTACTGAGGGGCCTAGTTAGAAAATACTGTGATGCTTGTTTTGTAAATCTGACCAGACGCTGAGTGTACAGCTCGAAGTAACCTATAAAGAATCAACAGGGAACATGTAAGCATACACTGGTGCAAGATGTGGATATGAAGGCAGGTGCACTGAGCACATTTACATATGGTTCATTTATTATTTAATGAACAAAGAATCTAATCTTTATATACACACACACATGAACCCACACTTTAGTACATATTTTATAATATTTTATTTGCCCAGAGAGCCACATAAGCACATATGTGCGCTCACTCACAGTTGACATATAGCACATGCTCAGTGATTACATGCCCACACATGTACTGGGAACTGAATTCATTTGCGCAGGCATTAGCACTTTATCATTCTGGGATGAACACACACTATTTCACACATACACATGAAGGCTTTCACTGAAACACACACACACTCAGAGAGATATTTCACTTACAATAGGGGGCCGGGGCTCTTATTAAACCTCTCCTCTTAACTTGCACAGATAAGAAGCTGCTTTATTAAATGTCTTTCTATTCAAGCTGCTATTAATTCATTTTAGGAGGCATTTCAAAAAGTCTTCAGCTCCTGCAGCTTAGAGAGACTTTGACTCCTGATCTGTTTCTTCTTCTTTCTTTTTTTTTTAATTGATTGTCCAGCACTTTCCTCATTTCCTCTGCCCAGTCTGTCCGAGCAAGGCTTTTTGTTAAATGTGTAAAGTGAAGAGAAGCGTGAGATGTGCCATTAAGAGCTCACATGTGAAAATGGAATATGGTAATTATAAAACTATATTTAATTTTTTTTTTAAAAATGTGCCTCTGTGTGTATGTGTGTGTGTGTGTGTGAATCTAATTCTCACGCTTCCCTGGTCCGTCTCTCTTCTCATATCAGTCTGTTACCTCTATGTCTCTTTCTGTTTCTTTTTCAGATCTGTTTGAGAGTCCTGGCACTGTTTTTTTGGGCTGCTTGTTAAAGGGCTCTCTGCAGAATTTTAAAGTTTCCAGTCATATTTCATGCGAGGACAACATGTTAAAATCAGACATAATTCTCAGTGCGTTTTCTGCCTCATGAGTGCAAACCCATCATGTCACTGTTTGACATTATTTGACATGTCATCTCTCTGCCTTTTTCCCCATTTTCCCTTTTCCACTTGTTAGCGTAGCGGAGCACAGTAGCAGCCTCATGAGTGAACTGATAAAAGACAGAGGGCAGAGCAGTGCTGGGACGAATTTTGTTGGTGTGAGTGTTAACAAGCAACTCTGGGAAATCCAAACTAACACTTTAAAATGCCAAAGTCGCACAATAACACAAATGATCCAACTGATCAAGGCAGCGGTAGACCAGTAGCTTCTGTGTTCAGCAAGGTAAAGTTACTGTTTTTGTCACTGGAGTCTGGCTTTATAAAGATAATTAGCAAATTTCAATTTCAGTTCAATTCCCCATTGCAGAGGGCTGTGCTTGTTATGTTAAGCTTGGGGCGGCAGGGTGTTAAGGAGCCTGACAGCTTAGGGGAAAAAGTTATTGCTGAGTCTATCAGATCATTCAACGAGAAGTGAAAACACTAGAAGAACTCAGGGCCCTGGATCCAGAAAAGAAAAACTTATAGAAAAAGTAAACATTGCTTCTTAATAAATTCTGCCTCATTACACATCAGCTACTTGAAGCTTTTTAGGGGTATCAGTATCATTCACAGCAACCTGAAACCTCACAGCATAATCCTTGTCAACCACCAGGATCAGCCTTTTAGGGTAAAATTAATCAACTTTTGTTTGGCCCTTCCAGCCTCTGAACAAAATTTGCCATTTGCTTGGTCAGCCAAGAGACCACCTGCTGAGCGCTGGGAAAAACACTGCCAGTATTTCAATAGGGATTTTCGACAATGTTTGAAATTTGAATGACACAGTAGAGAGACACTCAGAGGGAGATGACAATGTTGAGTATAGAAACAGGAAAGCATTTCTAGACCTCCTAGAACAGTTGCACAATCTGGATGCTGAGGCAAAAATTACTGCCAGTTCACTACATGGACACTAGCTCTAGAAGATGCCTTTGAGTTGATGACCGTGATGATTTAGATGAATCAAATGACTCGGCATAGGGTCAGCCACACACCACCACCATCCAAAGCCAACCACAAAAAGCACCACCAACCCTTGCAACATAGACAAAAAAACATACATTCAACATAAATAAATTTAGCACAAATTTAGCAGAGCTGACAGGGAGGCAACTGGAAGTGTCCGCACCTTTGTCCTGTGGTGGCTGCGTAGGATTGTTTCTGACATTTCCAAAGAGAGTTGTCAAGTCTCAAAAGTGACAGATGTTTCAAAATTTCACATTTATATCCAACTCAATACTTTGAACTATTCTGAGTGTTTTAGCATCTTTTTGCTTATCACTTTGGTTTTACACACTCATCCATCTTGTTTCTGTCAGCAGCAGGAAGCTGTTTGTAGTGAAACACCGGATATACTGTACACCACCTGCTCAGCACAATTATAGACCAGCTGGTTGACTTTGTGGAGAAACTTATCCATATAAGCTTCATAATGCGACATGTCAATGTTTTGTTTACAGCTTGTCAAATAGTCAATTCATTTAGGATTTAAAGATCCAGATTGCAACCAGCTGAAACTTCCCCTAGTTAGAAATCCTTCAGTGTTCACTGGTCAGGAGGGATGTATTATGAGCTGAATTACCTGCAGAGTGCAGAGGTCTCCTCTTCTCTGAAACGTATGAACAAGGTGATTAGAACCGGAAAAAACACACTGTGAAGCACTTTAACATTACAAATCAGTGTTTCTCCTACATCTCCTTTCTCCTGCTCACCCAGCACCTTTAAATATGTGTTCATCTATATTTTCTCTTATAACTTAAAGTGTCCTCACCTTTTTCCCGATTCAGATGTTCAAGAGGGTTTTATTTTGAGACAAATAATCTACAGAGGTCTCCTTCTCCTTAAAATAAATGTACCAGGCAATTTAAACCAGTTAAAACACTGATCAAAGCAGTTTCATGCAAAAACAAGAATGGCCCTATCTAGAATCAGTGTATGAGGACACGCTCCCTAAATGGCTCATTATAAGATAATGAAAACACAAAGATTCTTCTTTTCAGGTGATTATACACTATAGAAAACGTAATAATATTGTGTTCCATTTCTACCAATATATCCCCCTAACACCTACACACTGGACCTTTAAATAGTGTTGTGATTGCCTGTTGTGGACCTGTTATACTCAAAACTTTCTCATTTGTTTTATCTTACATTCTCTCTTTCTTTTTTTTCAACAGCAATGTGCTGTTGCAATGAACTTTTTCCCCCACAAGAATCGTTCCTGTTTCACCTTATCTTACATTTCATTTCAGCATCTAAGTGCTCACTGATATTCCCTACCTGGGGAAACATTAGTAAATTAATCATGCAGCCTAACTGGATCTAAGCAGATAATGAAACCTTTTCAGTTTGCTGTGTGTCAACTTCTGTTACACTCTGCCTGCAGTGCCGAACCCACATGAGCTCCCCATGACTTTGATCACAGCGACGAACAAGGAACGGAAAGGAACAAGCACTGTGTGGGCCACTGATAGACTAAATGAAAGAAGCACAGAGGAGAGCTGAGAGACTTGGGAACTCCAGGTGCACTTCTATCCAGAGAGAATTATGAAGCCATTAACTCATGGTGACTTATGGAGAGTTTCAGTGCTAAATGGCAGAAATCTACCTGTGATTTCACATTCATTAAATTATTCCATTATGTTGTTTTTCGTCTTTTTGGCTTGTGTGGTGACTTTAAGGTCAAGGGGACTCTCCGGTGTAAAACAAAGGTGTCTATCTTGGACATTATCTACCCTCCTGTTTTTTTATTCTTAGTGACAGGAGCATTTGGTAGAACACTAATTGCATCTCGTTGGGATATGTGGGAGGATTGAGAGAGTGAGAGAGAGGCAGAGAAAAAACAGAGAGAGAAGGAAATGGGACAGGTGACTCAGTTTTTCAAAGGGATAAAGTTAATCATGCTCTCTGAATTTTGGTATCAACAGTAAGTCGCATCATTAACTTTAACCTTTTCCAACTATTTTTCAAATGATGTCTTTATCCTCCTCACAGCAAATGGCTCTCCTACACTGCACACACAAACACTATCACCACGGCTGTGACAGCATTTCACTGGCTTGCATTTTTTTCTTTATTTTGTGCTTGCATTAACCTATCTTTACGCTCAACTTACCAGGTAAACAAGCAACTTTTTTCTATGGTTTCACCACGATTGTCTGCAAATAAAAAGCCTGCATTACTGCGGGAGCTACTTTTGACTTACCATCTGTGTCACAGCACCAGTTAATCACACTCCTGAAAAAGAACTTGGGATACTTGAACTCTTCCGGCTGTATGAGACAATCCTCTTGTTTCCAGCAGAGAACACAGCTAAATGTAGAACAAATGACTCTATAAAGTGGCTTCATACTGAAAAATCTTTTGCAGGGTACATTGGTGAACATATTCATAAACAGCACATGTGTAGGTGATCAGCAGCTCAGTTACAAGGCAAAAGTATGCAACACTGCTGTGCAACCATCCTCCTTACATAAAGCTGCAACAATCAATATTTTTTACATTATCAGTAGATCAAATTACTATATAATGTAAATGTCTTTTGTTGTGGAAAAACCCACACCTGGCTTCAGTTCCCCTCAGCTCCAGGAGTGTTGTAGCATCAGTTCATTGTTTTGGCAACTTTACTCTTTGTCTGAGTCTCACCATGTAATGGTTTGACTTTGGGTTTCCGAGGTGCCAGTCAGGATGAGGTCTGACAGCTGTCAAAATCTACAAAGTCATGTCAAACGCTACACAGGGTACATGTAGAAAACACCTTATGAATCACAAGAATTCTTTAAATACCGCAATGTGACTCAAATACCCCGGTTAATTTCCACCCTCTAAAACAAATCACAAAACCACATCTCTTCAAATGCAACAAAAAAAATACGTTCATTATTCATTACTACCATTACTGTGTCGTGGTGAATGTATGTGTGAGTCCAGCACAGGGCCCCAGGAAAGCCACTCAGCGTTGCAGTCAATTTTTCCCATCAGCCACTCACAGTATTGCAGCAAAAAAAAAAAAAAAAAAAAAACGTTTTCCCATAGCCCACCATTATAAAAGAGATGTCTGTAAAACTGTTGACCGGACACCTCAAGGAAACAAGGCCAGTTATGAGTCTTTCTATTTTAAATGTTTGAGCCATGATGGCTTGTGGCATGATGGATTTGTAAAACTTTCTTGGAGCTGAGAAAAGCCATTTAAAAATCTGTGACAGCATCACAGTGTAAAGTCTATGAGCTGAGTGAGAAATCGCGGGCGGGGACAGTGGGGGAAACTGGAAGCTAGAAAACTTTTTGGGCGTATGCCAAAGAGAGCGGCAATCTGAATCAGTCCAAACCTTCTTACCACAACAGCTCATATGTTAGACATTTTACCATACAATACTAGAGGAAGTATTATTGGAAACCATCTGGAAATCTTGTGACACACCATGGGCGGGCATTTCACCCCAAAGTTACCCTTGGGCAACAGCAAGCCTTAACCAAAAGGGTATGCCTTCTGGTAATTCCAAAGTTGTCCAATTTGCATTTTAAGTCCTTTTAGCTTGATAGTTAGCCATTCTTAAAAATTCACTGAGGAATCAGCAGAATTTTGTTGTGGAACTGGAGGGTATGTGAACCTCTTAGCTTGACTAGAAGGACAGGAATTCCGGAGATCTGCTTGCAGTACCTTGGACTAAGCTTGCTGTTGATGCTCAGGTAAGGAGCAAGTACAATATTATTTGTATCTGTTCAATCCATGGATGTAGAAAGAGAACTGGGTTGGAGACAGGGCCCCATTCATTCCTATCAAAGTTGCTTAGTGGCATATAAAGCCTAAGATACTTGATTTCCAAGGGTTGTTCCACATCATCCACAGAGCAGGCGCAGTGGAGATGTCTGCCTGGCCAAGCTGCTAAATCCTGGTTTAGCCCTCCGCCCACTTGAATGGGGATAAAATGATTTAATAATGTGGCTCTAGACTTTTAAAATGTTGTCAGACCGAATGGAGTAAATTCACTCAGATCAATAGTTAGATGAGTCAATTTGTTTGACTGTCAAAAAAATGACCTACTGTAATTATTTACAGATGTCTCTTTCACAATGCAAGTCAATGTGAACAGTCTTTTTGTTCCCCAAGGCATCATGTGACAGACCCGGACATTGTGTCTCCATGTTTGTTTGTCCAAATTATAGGTGTACATATGCATACTTGGAACAGGCGAGGTTTAAATCAAAAGTCGGAGCCTAAAAGTTGTTTTAATTTAAGCCTGAAATTGATATAGGTTGATCAGAAGTTGCTTCATTCATAATTTATTAGAAAACTTTTTGCAGAACAACCTCAGAATTGAGCTTCCGATAAATTTTGATCACAAGAGTAAGAGACTGAAAGCAGCTATCCAAATAAGGATTAATATTACTACACATATGGTCAGCAGATACGTAAACTGTGCTGCTGCTGTAGTGCTTTAAGTCATTTTTCTGATGTGAAAATTTCCCTTTTTAAATCAATTGCAACTTACCAACCAAAGCTGCTGGTTCCTTTAAAGGAGAAACTACCATTTTTCCAGCTGCCTTTCAAGCCTACAGGGGAAGAGTGTTTGATACTAAAAAGACAGATTTAAGGTAAAGCATCGCTTCAAGGCCTGACCTTCGAATGGCAGACTTACAGACATATGGTGCGTACATACAGACACTCACACAAACCTCCCTGATGAGTATATACTTTGAAGTACTACATGCTTCTCACACTTGTTCATCCTTCGCTGCAAAGCAGGGATCTCTCTCTTTAGCTCCCATAACAACTCCTCTAAAGGCTCTTCCTCGAATACCTTGTCTCTGCCAAAAATCCTTCCATGCAACTGTGCATCCAACCATTGCTCTCTAATCCAGTCTGGTTTTCCTCCTCATTTTGTCCTCCACTTGGCACACTTTTATTTGGTCCTTCTCTGGTCAACATCATCCTTTTTCTTCTGCCTCTATTTGTTTATTCTGGTTCACCACTCTCACACCATTTCTTCTTGTTCTGCCTCCCTTTTCCTCTCGCTTCCATATTTGAATCCGTTCATATTTTGCGTCATATCCCCTCTTTCTTAATTTACTTTCCCTCCATCCCTACTTCTCTTTGCCCTCTTTTTTCCATCCATCTCTCCAGTCTCTAACCATCCCCCATGATGAAGTCTCTGTCTAATCCTCACTTTCTTTTGAAGCACTCCTCTGTGGTTCCATCTCCTGTCTTTCCTTTAATTGATCTGTCTTTTTTACCAGACTAATTTCCACAAGCTTTGTCTTAACATAACAGCATCTCGGGTGCCTTTAAGACATCTGGCTCGTTGATCACAGGGTGTGGCTCTGTAAAGACCTCTCCAAAACTTTCTATGTTGATGTGACAGCTTTTTGACACATCAGCAGTGAAATCTCTTGTTAGCATTCATTAGCCGTGTTAGAACAAGTCAATGGGGACCAAAACCAATTCTCATCAAAACCAAATTGGCTTGCTTGTAATTTCATCATGCCGTTTCCACTTTCAGTCGTCCTGGTGCAGGTTTAACCTTGCAACACCAAACATTTACTGCACTCTGGTTTGCATACTGATGGGATCACCAGAGTCTGGTGTATTTGATGAGGCACAAATGAAGTGGTACTTCACTTAAAATAACTTTTAAGGATTGGAGTGAGACAAACTTTTGAAAGATGAAATAACACATGCTCCCTCTTACACATAAATGAATTCATCAGCAACAAAACACACCCTTACTCAAGTTAATACATGAGGTTTTTGCTGCAACAACATTACTTGGTCTGATGTGACTAATGTTACGAGATTTTAGATACATGTCTGACATCACTGAGTCACTTTGCTGACTTTATGACTCCTGCCTTCTACTGCCACACTTTGTTTGACTATTTCCCTTAATTGTCCAGCCTGGTCCATATGTAAACAGGTATTCTTGAAAGCAAGGTTTTTCTTTCTTTGTCCTCCATAAATTAAAATCCTATCCACACAAGCAGTGTCTTAAAAAAATCTCGATGCAAATGAAAATGCACAAAACACAATTTAAGAGCTGTCAAAAGCATGCCAAACCAGCGGGCAGCAACATCACCCTTACCCAAAAGCTACGCAAAAAAGATGTTGGCCAATCAGAAGCCTGAAAAAAAACAATAATGGAAATGGGAAGACTTCACTATGTAGCAGTGACCTCTGCAGTGCATTCTGGCACCATCTGTTACTTAACATAGTGGAAGAGTAACTGTACATTAATATATAAACATGTAAAAAGTCATATTAGCATGGTTAGAGCCAGCACTATTTTGGCCATGTCTGCCATTGCACGACAGGTCACCTCATTTGGGATGCCCAGAATGCAAACTATACAGTAACAGTTGGGGCTGGGTGGGTGGGATAACTTTTTCTTCAGGGCATGAAGGGAACCCAGTATGCTTCAGTAAACTGAAGTCTTACAGTCCTTACAGTATCTTCTAAATGTCTGCAGTCTGTAAGATGATGATAAATCAAACCCATTACACACATATTCCATGTGCCACACAACAGCTTTTATAGTCAGGAGTCACCAGCAAAGTATTCAAAGTATCCCCCCCCCCCCCACACAAACACACACACATAACACAGATCCACACAATGCTGTACCAGAACCAAAGACACAATCAACATGCCAAGGTAGGTAGGCAGATATGTTGCTACCATACAGCCTCTCAGCCTGTGCCTGACCACTTAATAATCTAAATTTGTCAGCTGTTCTCTGACTTAAAAAAAGAGTACTGTGACAGAAAAAAATAAATTAACATTCCACATTGTAGATCCTGTACTGGTCCCAATACCAAAATCAGTGGATGATATAGGACTCAGTCTATGGGCTCAAAGCCTAAGCTAGAGTGACACCTGCTTTGCCACTCCAAAAATCCTGTAGAATATGACTTTACAAAGAATAAAATAGAGTCTATTATTTTCTATTTTAAGGTAAGAAAACAGTGGACAAAGTTTGTTTTTGGGATGGTCTGTGCCTTAGCAGTAGCTGGGCTAATGTTTCAGTCTTCAAAGCACATTCAAGGTAAAACTCTTAAGGTAAGAAAGTAAAGTGTATTACACTAGCTAGATAGCTAGATTAACCTACAATGCCCACATTGGCTTGCGCAATGCTCGTGAGCATGGATCTTAATAAAGACACGACCCACTATAATAATAGGTATGAGGTGGTGTAGTCTTCCTACAATCCAATCCAATCCCATCCAAGACTCTTCCTGGTATAAAAATGGGAAATATATTGAAATATTTACAATTACAGGTAAGAAGGACACCTTATGGGGGGTCCACATCTTGGTTGGCAGTGTTGCCTAGTTGGTTCACCACTTTGGTGTGGCCCAAAATATTGAAACAACTATGGAATGAATTGTTAGGAAATTTGGTGCACACTCATGTTACCTTCTTCAGTGATCCTTTACCTTTTCCTCCAAAGTATATTTCAGATAGCTAAGATAGAACTCCGAAATGGACTGTTATTTTTTAAAGCAAATTTTGGCAATCGGATGCCAAAGGTTTTAAGGTGGCCGTAATAATCCCCAAGAGCTGTGTGCCACAGCCACTACTGCAGTTACAACTCAATCAATTAATTAATGAATTTATTTGTCACATGAAATCATATCAGATACAATTGAGCATAGCGTTTGTTCAGGCAGGACACAATGTCAAGCTCAGCTCACATCCCAGCTACATCAGTTGATCTCAAACAGCCCAATCAACTGATGGAGCAGCTGACTGATAGGAGAGAGTCAGCTGACAGATCACATGATTCCTTTCTATGCAACCAATTTGCGAATCTCATTCAGGGTGCCCTATTTAAACTGCTCTGGCCTGCCTACTGTTACTGCTTCCCCTGCAAGCCACTTTGCCATCCGTCTCCACCCCAGCTCCTCCTTCTCATGTTGTTTGACTTATCAGTGTCATCTCTGTTTGTCATCGATGCTGGCTCTGTTCTGTTCCCAGGGGGCTGCTGCTCTCTCTGCCTTAGGCTTTCCATGTAGGCGCATGGAAGGGCAGGGAGGTTTACTCTCTCTGTCTTAGGCTTTCCTCATTTGCACGTGGAAGGGCAGAAGGGTGTGGCCCCCCCCCAACGCAGGCACACGGAAGAGGGGCTCCAGAACAGAGCCATACCGCCAAATAGAAAGTGGGATGAGATCTTTTGAGAATTTGTGTTTTTTGTATAATGTTCCTAAGAGCTCTTTTTCTTTTATCTTAAACTCAGACTAGCTATGTGCACTTAAGGTGTTCCATGGGGTGTAAATCTGGCAACCCATCCATTCTTTTCTTTATTAGATGCCAGAGGTCAGACTAGAGGGTTATCATCAAAAATTTATGTTTTTCTAAACTCTGTCTGCAAACCTCTAATTATTAATCAGACGTGGAGCAGAGATTTTGGCATTTCTGTGGAGGATATGTGTTGGACAACTATTTGGAAAAACTTAGATAATACTTCTAAAAACCCTAATCATAAATTGATACATTTCAAATTTTTACATAGGATGTATCTTACAGCAAGAAAGCTTCATTTAATGAAACTAGTATCCTCCCCGAACTGCGAGCTCTGCCCAAATCATGATATCGGATCTTTTATGCATATGTATTGGCACTGTCCAGGAGTTGTAATTTTTTGGAAAATGATATCGTCTACATTGTCAGACCTTCTTGATGTTGAAATTTCTTATTGTTCTAAATTGTTTCTACTGAATGACACTTCTGCCTTAACTCTATCTAATTGTCACAATTGTTTTATTTGCTGGTCTGACAGCTGCCAAAAAGATGCAAGTACTTCGCTGGCAACCGCCTCACATTCTCTCTCGGTCTCATTGGATGAATTCTTTATTAAACATTGCTTACATGGAACTGTCAGTAGCAAGGATGCACAATGCCAAGCAAGCCACTATCTCCTCCTGGTCTTCTTCTATAGAGAAAATCAAGACCATCTTGTGTGCGCAAAATGGATTCTAGAGTTCTTTGCATTTTTATTTTTATTTATCTATGGATTTTATTTATTTATTGTCTTAAACCTGTCTATATGTGTTACATCTTTAGCCGCTTGAGGGGGGGACGGGGGAGGGTTGTCTGTTTTGTATTTGTTTTCTTTTGTGTATTTGCTTTATGTATTTGGATTGAAACTTCAATAAAAAGTTGAAAAGAAAAAAAAATACTGCAAATGGAAATAAAGTTTTCTTTCACTAAAGTGTTCCTGACTGAGCTGTAATAATAAATACATGATTTATTCTTTAATCTTAGGCAGTGTCTTCATTCAGAGTCCTTGTGGCTGAGACAGAAGCTTCTCCTAACTGTGTGTTCACACCGAGCGCGAGTGAAGTGAATTACTCACGAACACGAGTAACACGCCACGCGTAACGCGTGAGTTTGGACGCCGGACCATTTTGTTAATTCGCGTTATCGCGTCAGTCGCACGAATAGCAAGCCCGTCCATTTTCACTAGATAACAACATCTGGCCCACCATTCTCTCCTCAACCATGGCTGAGATAACCACCATCACTGCTTTGTACCTGCTCTGGAAGTCCCAGATGCATCGGAGGGCCAAACGCCGTCGTTTTTGGGTTCACCCTTATCCTGCAGAATCCAGCTCGGCGAGTTTCACCACCTCCTCCAGGAACTCCATCTGGATGATAGCCGCTTTCAGCGGTACTTCAGGCTGACTGGGGCCCAGTTTGAGGACCTGTTGGTGAGGGTTGGCGCCAGGATCTCCTGGCAGGACACCAACTACAGGCGCTCTATTTCAGCTGCGGAGCGCCTGTCCATCTGTCTCCGGTGAGTAGCAGTTTATTGTTGTGTCAACAACTGGACGTCAGGGCGTCAAGACATCACTGATGTCATGACGCCAGTGACGTCGGGAGAATCTCAATGCTGATTGGCTTTCGCGGCACAGCGTCATGTGAATTCGCCTCAAAAGTTCAATATTTTCAACTCGAGCGATGAGGCAATGGACGTGAATTTTGCGGCTATCGCGCTGCCTGGCGCGAATCCGCGTCTAATTGCGTCTTTGCATTGACTTTGTATGTAATCTCGACGCGTGAATTTACGAATTCGCGCTCGGTGTGAAGGCACAGTAAGCCTCTCAGTGCTGTTCAGCACTATTTCTGTACCAATTCTGTACAAGCTCCTAAGTATTTGAGGGGGTACCTGGGAATTTCCTCAAGGATCTAAGTTGAAATGGTCTTTGCATTGTCTTCCTTTCAAATGAGTCAGTATGCAGAGCCCAGGTCAGGCTCTTGTCGATGTGGACACCAAGGTACTGAAAGCTGCCCACTCTCTCCACTGAGGACCCGTTGATATTAGGGGGATAGTAGTTCCTTATCTGCTGCTTCCCAAAGTCCACTATAATCTCCTTAGTTTTGCTGACGTTCAGGAGTACCTTGTTGTCTTGACACCAACCAGTCAGGTCTTCTACTTCGTCCAGGTAGGCCTTTTCATTGTTACCTGTGATCAGACCACCACAGCTGTGTCATCAGCAAACTTAATGATGGTGTTTTAGTCTTAAGTAGCTACACAGTCATGTGTGTACAGGGAGTACAGCAAGGGACTCAAAATGCAGCCCTGGGGTGCTCCGGTGTTAAGAATAAGCGAGGAAGAGGTATGTTCACCCATTTTCACCACCAGGGGTCTGCCTGTCAGGAAGTTGATAATCCACATGCACAGTGAGGTGTTTAATCCCAGCTCCTTGAGTTTTGTGACCAGCCTGGAGGGAACTATGGTGTTAAATGCTGATCTGTAGTCGATGAACAACAATCTCACATAGCTCCCCTTCTTATCCGGGTGGGACAGGGTGGTGTGGAGGATGTGTGCTATGGCGTCTTCTGTAGATCGGTTGGGACAGTAGGCAAACTGAAGTGGGTCCAGTGTGCTGGGTAGTGAGGAGCAGATGTAATCCTTAACAAGCTGTTCAAAGCACTTCTTCACTGCAGAGGTGAGAGCCACTGGGTGGTAGTCATTCAGGCAGATTGGTCTTTTTTCTTTGGCACAGGAATGATGATAGACTTCTTCAAGCACGTGGGTATGCTGATTGTGTTGATGAGCTGAACAAATCATCCGGCCAAACTAAAAAATTAACTTCATGTTGCTTTCAGAATACATGAAAGGACAGATGCACCTGTCCTTTTCACCTCACATAGTAGAGTATCCTTGCCTCACACCTCTTCCACGGTGCCCCACTTTTTCAACTCTCCCATTAAAATCATATTTAGATTATGTTCGCATGAACCTTTGATAAACTGCTACAGAACCCCCCTGTTGTCATTAATAAACCAGTTACTGTAACATATTAGTTCACTTTCTTCGACTCAGCAATAGTAGCTTGTGTTTAATGCAGCGGAAAGACATTAATGGGAAGTACGCTTCTTCACAATATACTGTACTATGGTGACTTGTTTAATATGGAAGCAAGCTAGGCATGTTGAACAGGTTTCTGATAATTGGAGCATAGTTTTAGCTAAGTGGATTTGACCATATAATTAGGCTTGTGTATATATATGCAGTACATAAACCTCAAACTAGATTACGTGTGCAATAAGGCTGAGAACAGAAATCTCTGCAGCATAACACAGCACTAAATGTATTGACAGAGAGCTAAATAGAGGGGAGAGAGGATGCACAGAGAGAAAGGAAAGAAAGGAAGAGAACAAATCAGGGAAATACTGGATATTGGAGGCACAGGAGATCTCTTTCTGTGACTAATTCTCTCCTGATCTCTCATTCTCCCCCTCATTTAGAAAGGACCTGTTCGCTCCCCCTCTCTCTGACACACACCCACACTGCTACCACAAATCTCACACACTCTCACACACACACACACACACACACGCACATGCACGTACACACTCACAAAATACCGCATACACCCACACTCCCAGTTCCTCTCTTTCTCTCTTACACACACATACTCTGGCAGACACACACATGCATACTCGCACAAGCAAAAAAAAAAAAAAAGGCGGAATCGCCCGGAGTGTTTGCAACCCACACTGTTTCCTATGTGTGGATAAACCTACACGCACTCACACACACACACACACACACACACACACATAGTGATCTGAGACAGAGGAAAAATTACATTTTGTCTTTTGATCCAAAGCCGTTTGATTTTCTCTGCCTCGCTTGCATAGCCACTTAGCAGCTGTATGCTTGTGTAACCAGTCTGTGCCATTTTGTACTTACAGCGTTGATTTCTTTTAGCCTGAATTATGTTCTACGAAGCCTTTTTGTTGTGTACATTTCTCTATGTCATGGATCACAGATACTCCCAACGTTAGGCCTCTGACCCCTACTTAAGGAGATTATGACCCAGGGACCCACACAGACAGATTTGCTTTGTCAATTTGATATATAATCATACAACTTACCACACAGAGAGAGATTACAATGGTGAGAGTGAAGGCTGTGTTGACTTGCAGTGAGTAACTTGGCTCTGGGCCACACTCTGGTTAAGGTCTTATTCATTTTAAGCTGTTTACATGAACCTTTGATACCCTGCAACTAAGCATCCCTGCTGCCAGAAATAAAGCTGTTAAAGGAATATTTCCTCCATGACTGAGCAGTAGTGGGTTACTTGTACTGCAGAGGGAGTAAGCGGTGATCCCAACATTAGTCTATGCAGTTCTCTTGGAGCTTTAACAAATGGCTTGCAATTATAGTACCCATAGCACTGTGAATCAGTTCGTGCAGAAAATGAAAACCAAATGTAAAAGAAATAAGATTACTTACAAGGACTTGATATTACAATCCCTAATGGTTCAGCACAGTACTTGAGTTGAGACATCATCCTAGTAGGAGTGAGTTTGGTGAAGACCACTTAGTGATGTTTCCTCCACTGCAAAACATCTTTAGTTGTGTACCCCGACTTCATTGGGTGTTTCGGCCAATTATCACAACACACCCTCCGCCGAGGCAGGCCCACCACAGGCTGATCAGACCTGGGTGTGTGCTGCAATGGGACTAAGTGGTCATTTAGCTCCCCACGCTGTCTCTTTTCTTCTCAGCCACAGCCAGTGACTGCTCTTTTCAGTGACCGTGGCGAGTTCCTTGATGGTCTTCCTCTGTGCCTGCCCTCTGATGCCCACTTCCTTCAGGAGCCTCGCAGTGGAATTGGCAACAAAACCCCTGCAGCCCACCTCCACTGGGCGAACCTTCACACTCCAGCCCTGCTCCTCTGCCTCAGCTGCCAGGTTGGAATAGCGCATCTATTTCCTCTCGTACGCCTCATCGATTGCATCTTCCCAAGGGACCGTTAGCTCACTGATGAAGACACGTCGGCAGGAGTTGGACCAGAGAACCAGGTCTGGGCGCAGGTTGGTCACAGCGATCTCTGATGGGAAAACGAGTCTCTGGCTTAGGTCAACGCGCATTTCCCAGTCTCTGGCTGCATTTAGAGGGCTCAAGTCTGAAGGTAAGGGGTTGGTCTGCTGTTTTTACCCTTCCTGGATGAAGGCTGTTGGTTCTGTGAAGATAGTCTGGGCATTTGGTGGGATAGCATTAGTTGTGACAGACACAGAGGGCACGATGGGTCCTCTCTAAGCCAGAGATTTAGGTTTGCTGGAGAGGGCAGTTGCTCCACCTGTTCGGCATCTTTTAGTTATACCAACGACCCATCCTCTTGATGGGTTTCTCCAGGACCGTTGGTATTGGTTCCCCACTGATGGAGAACCTCTCATTGGTGAGTTGGCCTGTGATGATTGAGATGCTCCGAGACTTACTGGGCTTGATCTACATTCTTGCCCACTTGATGTTTGCCTGGAGTTTATGCATGCGTTTGGTGCATGCTTTTGTAGTTGTTATTGTCGTCATGTCGTCCATATACGCCCTGATTGGAGGAAGCTGCAGCCCACTCTCCAGGCGTTCTCCTCCAACCACCCATCATGATGCTCGGATAATCATCTCCATTGCCATGATGAATGCCAGGGGAGAAATAGTGCAGCCTGCCATTATTCCAACTTCCAGCTGCTGTCAGGCAGTGGTGCCGTCCTGTGTTGTAACGCAGAAGTGGAGGTGCTGGAAATAAGCCTTGACCAGGTTTGTTATGGCCTCTGGGACCTGGAAGAAGTTGAATGCCAACCAAAGTATCTCGTGTGGCACTGACCCGAAGGCATTGGCAAGATCTAGAAAAACCACATGCAGATCTTTCTTTTCCTTCTTGGCCATTTGTACCTGGTGCCAGATGATACTCGCGTGTTCCAGGCATGCTGAAAAACCACTTTTCCCAGCCTTCTGCACTGAGGTGTCGACAAGGTTGTTTTTCTGCAAGAAAGCTGACAGCCTTTGGGCCACCCTGTGAAGAAAATTTTTCCTTCGACATTTAGCAGGCTGATCTGGCAAAAGTGGTTAATTGTTGAGGATTTCTTCTCCTTGGGAATAAAGATCCCTCCTGCCCTTCTCCATGCCTTTGGAATGATGACCTTTTTCCATACCATTTTCATCTGTTGCCAGAGGTACCGCAGGACACCAGGAGCGTTCTTATAAACCCTTTATCGAATGCTGTTCGGCCCAGGGGCTGATGCCGATCTTGCCCGCTTCACCGTATTCTCAACTTCACTCCATGTAGGGGGCTTTGTATTCATCTGGTGTGCTGGTGGTTGGATTGGTGGCATGTCATCTGGAATGGTGGCAGGCACCTGCCTCTGATTATCAGAGTAGGTGTTTTTCAGGAACTCCTCCAGTTCCCTCACAGGTACTTTTAGGGTTCCAGTTTTCTCCTTGGTAAAGAGGCTTTTGACAAACTTGTATGGATCTTTGTAGAACATGGCCCTTGCTTGCTCCTTCTTCTTATGTTGCTTCCTCAAGCACTCTGCTCTTCGCAGTGTTGCTAGGCGCTGCTTGATGCCGTTCTGTAATGCTTCAAGACCAGCCTTCTCTGCATCTGTGGCCTTCTTCCACTGCTTCCTCAACTGCCTTCTTTCCTTCACAAGTCTCTCAATCTCTTGCTGTCTTCTTGACTTGCTTTGAGCTGCTGGTTCCTTTGTTGTTCCCGTTTTCTTGCTTCTCACTCCAAATCTCTCCACTCAGATGATTGCCTGCTACTTTACAGCGCTGTTTTTACATCACATTAAACGTTCCGGACTAATTAGGCAAAAAAAAACAAAGTTAAAGTGTGATGAAGAAAATTGACTGATTACTGTATCTTACTGGCAACATAAGCAAACAAACAGCCCTGTGTCATGAGAACCATATATTGCTGAAGTGTGATTAATGAAAAGACGTACATGACATCATCTTTTTCCATCTAAGCCCTGCCTACTTTAAACCAATAAGAGGAGCTCATACAAAACATGAATACTGACATCTCTCATTCAGAATTACTAGAACTCTTCTAACTTGGGCATAAAATGCTGTCATTTATAAACCCATTGCTCACAGTATGAAAATGAGAAATTTGGTTTTCTGAACCTTTAACAGAATTTTGATGAGTTATAACATTTACTTTTATCAAGGCAAATTCAGGTCTCTTGAATAACACCTGGAGGGCTATAGGTTTCAGGTTACAAAAAACACTTATGTCCCAGAATGGAAATTTGCATAGGAAAAGGCTTTCACAGTATTCCTATGCTAGTTTCGGTGACAAGTCTGAGTAGCACTGTTGAATTACATTGAAGTAGTTATAGGACTGATGCTGTGTTCATGCTCTGAGCGTCAAAGGGACAGGCTTTTTTAATAGACACTTGTGACATCAAACTATAAACTGACACCTGGCACTTGTCGCTGTGTGACGAGTATGGCACTCTACAAATCAAAGTCGTGCTGGCCTTAACTTGTTTCAGCACTCCAATGGCACAATGAAGTGTCAGCCAATCATATGTTTTGATTTCCAGCTTTGGTATTGTGGTATTTAGTTAAGTCAGCTGATGCTATGCGAGCTTTATGTATATTGCGACGCACTTAGGGATGCAATGGGGCGGCGAAATTTGATATTACAATGGGGCTCTGACATTGTTAAAAAAATAAAATAAATAAATAAAAATACAAATATTAGAAGCTGTTCTGTTGAGGTGCTTTATTAACGCACTGAGCAATAATGTAGCTGGCCATGCTGTAGCTTTGTTAGAATGCAGGTGTGTGTTAGAGGTGACACTGCGAGTGTGTCTCGAAACCGCACAATTTTATACGGTGAATTGCAAACAGACAGTGGAGCATAATCACCAACATTTGACTGCTATCTCTACCCACACATAAACCAAACTCGTGTCACAACATCAGTGCTGTTAACATATGCTTTTGTAGCTAGGGACAAGTTAGCTAACTAGCAAATGCTAATGTTAGCTAGCAACCTAATGTTAGCATACACATTATTGTTCACAGTATACCAAACCATTAAGGACCCAACAAACATTACTGATAGCTTCCATTTGACAACAATGTCGGTACTTAGTGCAAAAAATATGTTCCACTCACATCTGTATAACATGGCGGTGTTCACTGCAGCCAGCTCAGGTTACTTATTGTCCCCAGTCGCCATGTAAAAAGTTGAGAAGAAGATGGTGACCGTTCACTCTACACTCAACTTTTGGACTGTTTTTAGTCAGTGCCAGTAGTACACTACATTTTTCTGTACTATGCAGTGTGAATGCACTTAGCGCACAAGCACTCAAAATACTGTATGAATTTGAGACACACTGTGTCACGTTTGAAAGTTCCTCCTGTGATGATGAAAACTAAAAGTTGAATCAATAAGTCAGACAAACACACTGTTGTGCAGTACACTAAGGGGGTTTCCTGCTACAGTCTTACTTGTTCTGGTGTCAACAGTAGTTATGTTGGCTAATATTTGGCTAATAGTTGGCTAATATTTAGGCATATATTGCTGTATAATGCACATTACTGAGTCTGTTTGCTGACTTTATGACTGTTCCTTACTTGTTAGTATTTTAGCTAAATATCACATTACTGTCGCTTGCAGTGTTTTAGTTGAAGTTCCACAGTTGCACTGTAAAAGTTATTTAACGCTGGCTGGTTGAAATATTCTGTCTGTGGCACCTCTAACCACACCTAGAAGTGATGTCATGGTGACAAACCCTTTAGTGCACTTCTACATCACTGCAGCAAGGTGAGAAGTTAAAGGCACACTGTGCCAGATTTTCCTTAAAAAAAAAAAAGATGCATAGATTCATACAAAAGTAATCCCTCTCAATCATCATTTATGAACCACTAGAATTGTGTGGCGGTGAATAAATCTGCAGAGACCCTGCCCTCTGCCTGTATTTCCTTAATTTCTTTTTCTGTTGCTTTTATTGGGACATTTCTGGGCACAGTGTGAGGGTTAGGTGAAATGCATAGCAGACAAAGCTTGTTCCAAAACAAGAGTGAATCTGGGGTTTCCTGTCACTTTCGCTGGTGAGCACTGAACAAGAGTGATGGATAAAGAGTGACTCAGATTTAGCCTGTCTTTTGTTAGACAGGTAGGTACCGGCAGTTAGCTTAGACAGCTTGCTAAAATATATAGCTTTTTCATTACAACAAATGTAACATCCCTAAAACAGTAGCTTGCATTGTTCTATTAACAAACAGTAACTGAGAATCTGTGCTTAGTATATCTTTGTACCACTGGAGGTCAGCAAAAACAAGATTTTTAGCTACTGTTATATTACACTTTAAACTGGGCTGAAATGTCTTTTAGATCCTATAATTGTGTTAAAATTGAGGTAACTGTAATGAAATTTCAACTGAAACAACGGCAAGCGCTCACTGTGATGGATTACCTCATCTCAGGCTAGTGTCAAGTCCCAGAAAGTTCATTTTCACAGTGTAGGACTTCAAACAGCCATTGGTTTTTAATGATCTCAAACCAATGGTGTGGAAGGTAGAACAGTTACTTTAAAAATGGTCAGCACTTAACATTAACAGAAAGGTCGACTTTACGTTTAATTTATTTTTTCGACAGTTATTATTTATTTATTTTTTATCATTTTGCACAGCATATAGGCTGTATCTGCTTGGTGCAATGTTTTTAAAGCAATATCACATAAAGAAAATAAATATTTTATTAAAGATATTTTTTGCATCATTTTGTTCACTCTGATGTTTAGTATCACTTTTAACAAGTGGATATTTTGGGATCTTGACAACAGTTTTTCTGAACAAAGCACTAATAAGATTTAACCCAGGGGGAGAAAGTAGCCACATATAATGCAGTGGAGAAGGTTAGAGAGTAACTTTGAATGTGAAGTATAGATATAGTCTGGTAGAAATGATTTCTGATGGATTTTAGAAGTTCAACAAATAAAACTATTACGTATTTTAAAGTTTTCATTGAGAATTTAAAACATAGTTTGAAGTCCATTTCAGGAGTGGGTTTTTAAACATGCATTTTCGTTGTACCACGACAAATTACTGGAGGGAGGACTCACAAGATATGAATGATACCATATCTTGAAAAAAAATAAGCTTTGCAAAAACTGCAGTATTGTAATAACTGTTTTCACTTTCTCCCCATTGTTCCCTTTTTTAGGGCCTAGGAGCCTGTGTGAAGCTTAGATTTTCCTGTGTGTAAATCCTCTCTCTACACACTCTCTGGCTCTCCTTCCTTCCCACTCTCATTTCACTCTCTGTCTCGACCTCCTCTTCTAAATGAAGCCATTTATGTAACACTAGAATGGTAATGCAACAAGCAGATGCTTAAGCAAATTTACATAACATGATCAAACATGCTCTGTTTTAGTACGTGTGTGTGTAACACTGGCTCACATATCTCGAAAAGAGGAGACAGGTGAGGTCAAAGCTGTCTTCACTTTAAAAAAGCAGGTTTTCAGTCAGCAATGTAAAGACAAACAGAGCAGGTAGCCATCAGGAAAGGAACAAATGCAACAGTTTAGACCTTTCATAGGATCACTGTCAGCTGGGTGGGTAGGTGACTGGGTCAGTGATGAGCTTAGGCAGGGAGCTCACTAGTGACAGCTGGTGGGCAGGTGAGGAGTGGCAGGAGAAGTTAGTGTGAAACTGTATATGCATGTTAGTGCATGTGTGTGCGTGTAAACTTTATGTTTAAAACATATTTTTCCTCTAGTATACATCCTCTGTCCTCGGGCACAATTTTTCTGGAACATACTGATGATACCGGCTGTCTAGGTTTGTGTGTGTGCATCTGTGCACACTGCTTTGCACATTTATATGCCTGTTAATCGTACTGGCCCGAGTCTGAGGCGCAATTTTATCTCCAGAGTACTAATTGTAGATTAACAGACTTAACTCGGTACAGAAGTACAAACAAAGCCTCAGGCAACAGATTTTTACAACCATCAACATTCAACTGAAACATTAAGTAATGGAGGTAAGAAACACCAAGAGAAAGCTTCTGTGACACAGAAGTAATGGAAAACTAATGGAAAAATACCCAAGACACATAATAAAATAAAATTTTTGTCATTTTATTCCACATAATTTTTTATTGTAGGCTGCCAGGTAGCTCAGTGGGTAGAGCACCACCCCATGCACAAAGGCAGGCAATGACCTTGCTGCAGCAGCTGCAGGTTTGATTCCGGCCCACCAACCCACAGCACTTTGCTGCATGTCTTCCCCCCTTACACTGTCCTGTCATTAACAATTATGTGAAATACAGACATACAACAATTCAAATTTATCATATTAACAATGAAAATAAAAGAGAACATATAAATATTCATACTGTAAACAAATACAGACTTAATTCACAAATCTAGTATATTCATTTAACACATCACATACCTGGCAGTGACCAGAGACACATAAACAGAAGTTTATACTCGCTGGAAGAATCAGATCAGACTTCTCAAAGCTTGACATAATCCAGTTTGAATCCCATTCATTTTTAATTTGTAATTTAATCTATAACAGAGTCTGTTTTTCAGGAGCAAATCATTTTTAATCACCAAAACATTGTCCTCTGTATATACAGAAATAAACCAATAATCACGCAAAGTGTGTGGGAGAGAAAGACAGAGTCAAACTAGTTTGTATGTAAACAGGACAGTGATGATAATATAAATTCATATGTGATAGTATTATATTTAGTACCTTAGTATTTGTCTCTTTTCAAAAGAAATTCTACCCTCACAGGCAGAGGATTGATAAATGATGAATACACAGCGTCCCACACCCAAACCCTTCATCATTAGCTGCTACAGCACAACCACTACCACACACACACACACACACACACACACTTATGAGAAATTCACAATGAGAAAGATTTGTCCAGCAAAGATGGCTGTATGTGCATCAAATATATTGTCATTTTATCCAGCAGTTACACATGCATATGCTCCTGAAGCAAATCAAATGACTTCAAATTAAATACATATCAGAAAACACAAATAGTGATAAATGAAGAGGGTAGAACCTAATTTGGGCTGGTACTTACCAATGCGATGTATGTGTTTGGTAACCGCCCAAACAAGCCATGACCAGAAGCAGATATTCAGTGGTGTGAAAAAGTGTTTGCCCCCTTCCTGATTTCTTACTTTTTTGCATGTTTTCCACACTTAAATGTTTCAGATCAAACAAATTTAAACATTAGTCAAAGATAACAGAAGTAAACACAAAATGCAGTTTTTAAATGAAGGGTTTTATTAATGAGGAAGAAAAAAATCCAAAGCTACATGGCCCTGTGTGAAAAAGTGTTTGCCCCCTAAACCTAATAACTGGTTGGGCCACCCTTAGCAGCAACTACTGCAATCAAGCGTTTCTGATAACTTGCAATGAGTCTTTTACAACGCTGTGGAGGAATTTTGGCCCACTCATCTTTGCAGAATTGTTGTAATTCAGCCACATTGGAGGGTTTTCGAGCATGAACCGCCTTTTTAAGGTTATGCCACAGCATCTCAGTAGGATTCAGGTCAGGACTTTGACTAGGCCACTCCAAAGTCTTCATTTTGTTTTTCTTCAGCCATTCAGAGGTGGACTTGCTGGTGTGTTTTGGATCATTGTCCTGCTGTAGAACCCAAGTTCGCTTCAGCTTGAGGTCACGAAAAGATGGCCGGACATTCTCCTTAAGGATTTTTTGGTAGACAGCAGAATTCATGCTTCCATTTATCACAGCAAGTCTTCCAGGTCCTGAAGCAGCAAAACAGCCCCAGACCATCACACTGCCACCACCATATTTTACTGTTGGTATGATGTTCTTTTTCTGAAATGCGGTGTTACTTTTACGCCAGATGTAATGGGACACAGACCTTCCAAAAGTTCAACTTTTGTCTCGTCAGTCCACAGAATATTTCCCCAAAAGTCTTGGGGATCATCAAGATGTTTTCTGGCAAAAATGAGACGAGCCTTAATGTTCTTTTTGCTTAGCAGTGGTTTTCGTCTTGGAACTCTGCCATGCAGGCCATTTTTGCCCAGTCTCTTTCTTATGGTGGAGTCATGAACACTGACCTTAACTGAGGCAAGTGATGCCTGCAGTTCTTTAGATGTTGTTGTGGGGTCTTTTGTCACCTCTTGGATGAGTCGTCGCTGCGCTCTTGGGGTAATTTTGGTCGGCCGGCCACTCCTGGGAAAGTTCACCACTGTTCCGTATTTTCGCCATTTGTGGATAATGGCTCTCACTGTGGTTCACTGGAGTCCCAAAGCTTTAGAAATGGCTTTATAACCTTTCCCAGACTGATAGATTTCAATTACTTTTTTTCTCATTTGTTCCTGAATTTCTTTGGATCTCGGCATGATGTCTGTAGCTTTTGAGGATCTTTTGGTCTACTTCACTTTGTCAAGTAGGTCCTATTTAAGTGATTTCTAGATTGGGAACAGGTGTGCAGTAATCAGGCCTGGGTGTGGCTACAGAAATTGAACTCAGGTGTGATCAACCACAGTTATGTTTTAACAGGAGCTGGGGGGCAAACACTTTTTCACACAGGGCCATGTAGCTTTGGATTTTTTTCTTCCTCATTAATAAAACCCTTCATTTAAAAACTGCATTTTGTGTTTACTTCTGTTATCTTTGACTAATGTTTAAATTTGTTTGATGATCTGAAACATTTAGGTGTGGGAAAACATGCAAAAAAGTAAGAAATCAGGAAGGGGGCAAACACTTTTTCACACCACTGTATATGCTGATTCCCTACACTGTATGAGGTGCATTATGTCTGTCCAGATAGCTAATGGAGTTTTTGCCTTTGCCTTAGACTGTATATAGTGCAAGTCTTGTGGTAGTGCAGGCAGGAATGAATGACATTTTGTAGTCACATGTTCCATATACCCTCTAATCACATGTATCTACAATATGTCTCCCACAATCTGTGCTCCATATAAACACTCAGGTGGTCTTTATACAACGTTGAGCTCTGCAGCCTTACAGCTACTCTGCCGCCTGCTATCAGAAATGTACCTCTTTCCACCTCCTCTGCCTCATCCTTTTATTAGACTCAGTTGTATTTAAATTTATGTTTCTTTTCATTAGTGTTCATGTCCATCAAATGAATCTCAGGCTCTGCCAGGGGGATCTGTGGGCTCAGGGACAGTCGGTGTCAAGCTTGCTCAGGTTTGGTACAGAGCACCACATGAGCAAAGCCCCACTGCCAAAGTAAAATCTCTGAAAGCCTCTGAACATTTGCTGCCAGGAAGTGAGGCATTAGCCCCTTTTACACTGTCTGTTCAGAGCGGGAATATCCTGCCGTTTTGTCGCCTTGCTGTGCTGTATATAAGGTACGGTCATGGAAAGGGTGAGCAGAGTAGTCTTGCCTACTTGCCTGTAGTAACAGCGCTAAAACGATTCCTCTTCACTGCAGGGGGTCCGCAGGACAGGGTGGCACGGGTGTGACTTTTTGAGAATGTGCAATGTCTGCAAACCGCAGTGGGCGATTTAAAAAGTAGCTGTTAGCATACAGTGGCCAACTCAAGGAAGAAGATAAGCAGCAGCAAAATTGGGAAAACAATGCGTTCTGGGAGCTCCTTACTCTCCTTGCAGAAGACGAGATCATCTGCCATATAACAGGGACAGCAAATAATTGTTTTTGCCATGTTATGCCCTTGTCACTGTTTTTAAAGTGCTGCTGATGTGCATGTTATGTCACAATAGTGGTTGATACCAGTGTTACCTGTCACTCCTGTCATGCCTCTGTCATTGCGGTTGCGTAATGTGGTGTTAACAGCACACTGATATATTATGAAACGATACAACCTAAGGCATCCACTGGTACAGCATAGCTTGTGGGGAAGGGGGAAAGTAACACTGTAAAGTTAAAATAAATTTTGGTGAGGGAACAACTGGCGTGGCCATTTTCAAAGGGTTCCCTTGAACTCTCACCACAAAATATCTATATGAAAATAAGTTCTATGGGTACCCACGAGTGTCCGCTAAACATAAGAGGATGTGTTCCCAGTAGATGTTTGTTCCTTACAATTAATGTACTCCTTCAAATTAAAGCTTTATATTTGTCTATTTAAGAAAACAAACAACCACCCTGTTTGTAGCCTATCTATATACTTCAACAGCGTTAGTAAATTCCTGAAATTCAGTGATGACTTTTAGTTTTGGTGTGCCACCCAAAGATTTCAGTGGCCCCATCTGGCCACCCCTATGTGTCACTAATTTTTCCCTGTCATTTCATAAATGAAATATCATACCCTAACTGAAACTTACAAAAATGTGAACATATACATGCGAACCAGACTAACTTTATCAGTATGCATCGTGGTGCAATGTGGAGAAACTCAACTGGATCAATACGTCAATATAAAAGTGATCCACTGTGCAAAAAGGTTTGGAACACCTGCAGTAGTTTGGCATTTCTAAAACATAGTGGGTACAATTACAGTTAAGCAAATAGCCACGAGAGACTGTGGTTTTAAAGCAGCTGAGGGGTGTTTAAACCCTGTTAGCTGTTTTTAAATCACTGTAAATCACAGCCCCAAGTGTCTTATTGTTTGTATGAAAATAAATATGAAATCAAATAAACGCACGTAAAAAAAACAAACAAAAAAACAATAATTTATTGTTAACAATAATTCTTTCACCTACCTAGTTCTTCACCGACATTTAACAGAATAGTTGCCAGGCAAAACACAGATGCAATGGAAAGCATGCAATCGGGCTTGTCAAGCAATTTCGTCAACTAAAACTAGACTCAAACTATGAAGGATAAAAATGACTAAAATGTTACTAAAACTATCGAGTATTTTCGTCTCAAGACTGAGACTAAATCTGAAATAGCTGTCAAAAATAACACTGCATTAATGACCCATCACTGATCTGATTTCTCTTGCCTCTGCCAGCAGGGGTAGGGGTGTAGTAGTAGGGGTGGCTCTAGTGTACCTAATGCTAGAAGAAAATAAAAAAGTTCTCATCATGTTGCAGTGACATTATAACCACATATGTATCTACCATCGGCAACTCTCTTGCTCACTTTACCCGAGCTGTTGTCACTTGCGAGTGACATCATTTTTGTGACAGTGTAGCCCAGTTAGCTGTCAATTTACAACATAGCTAGAGAAAAGTAAGGATAATACGCTTTGAATGAAAACATGCAAGCTAGCCTAAGTTACACTGTTAAGTTACCATGGATCATAGGTGTAGTTTGCCCACTTTAGATGGAGATAAAAGCTCGGTGGATTGGACAGCAGTGATAACAGTATTTCTCAAGCAACGCGACAGGACACTGTGGGTTCCCTGGCTGCTCAAACATAAATCTCCATAGGCTCTCTCTGTTTCTTTTGTTGAATCATTCTGGGTTTTTTTGTGCAATCATCGAATGACAGCACTGCATATTTCTCACCTTTCTTGTCCTGGTGGATGATAAATGATTCAGGCTTCAGTTAGCAGTTGCCCTCTTTAGCTCTGAGACCCATACGCAACTGCACATTGAACTAGACTTTGTTGACCCTCAGGTGTGTTTGGATTCGGTGCCTTGGTGGTGGGATGTTTTGTTGTGCCTTACTCTGCAATGTTTATTCACTACTCCAATGTAAAGGTGCTGGTGAAGCTCTGGATTTTTCAATAGACACCTGGATAGGCTGATAGGTGGATTATTAATGTACTGGCTAAGTTCCACAAGTAGGCCAACACAACTGCTGAGTATTCACCTCTTCCATTTTTCACAGTGGCATAAAACTAATGGAGAGTCTGGTTTAGCTTCATTTTGGTGATTGTGTTTTTTTTTAAATCAATAGCCAGATTGTTCTTGGCACACCAAGTCTGAAAACAGCAAACGGCCCACATAGTCTGTTTAATGGCCCTGGCTTTGTTTCTTTTATGACTTCTCCCAACTCTTTAGTTTTTCTCTTGTAAATTTCAGCACAACTTCTTCTTTTTTTCTATCTTGCTCCTTTATCCTGTCCATTTCTTTCAACCACTTATCCATGCTTAGCCCACCCAGTATATCAAAATTCACAACAAAATCTGACATCTTGAATCAATGTTTAAGTGGCACAGGAAGAGTGCTATAGAAATGAGTTAGCATTTGTGCAATTTTGGCTCCCTCGTCTCAAGGAGGTTTTTCAAATGGGTTTTTGGTTGGATGACTGTAAAAAGTGGTTAACACAAGCTTAAAAGACTTTAACATTTTGTTCTACCACATAACATACGTCAGTAAAAACCCTCCTTGTAAATTCTCAAGTTTGTAGGTGTCATAAAAAAGGTAGTAGCTAACAAGTGTCTAAATGAGACTACAGAATGTCATCATGCTGGACATGGCTTTACAGCCTCATTGTGGTCGAGATGTTGAAGTCATGCGACTATGGTGTAGTTTGTTCATAGCCTAATGTTAGCTTTTCATGTATTGCATTTACATTAAAAATCATACAAGTTGTGTTCATTTCAGAAGATTATCTTTATAAACTTTTATAAACTTTTGCTTGCCATGAACTTATTTTCTTCAATAATCTAAAAGGGTTCTGATGGAAAACCAGGATGACGGTAACTAACATGTTGGCCTACAAATAACCATCATCCCTGCAGCACTGTGTACTGTGAGTATTTTACAGTGGCTTCCTACACAGCTCGGTCAATCATAATCAAGAACCAGATATAGAAACTTTATGATCGCAAATTTAGCATCAACAATTATCCAACAAGGTTGGACTGAATCCATTCCAGTCCAGGCCAATCAGTGTTGACGGTTAAGAGGTAAAGTCATACAGTGTAAAATACTTCCTGATCCAGTTGCTGCCAGTTGTTCCCATTTTGAGTTTAATGGTGGAATCAGGACAGTTGAGATTAAAGGTCACAGGAGAATTAATATTTAAAAAGACCTGAATGCAAAGAGGGAAAAATAGTGCGGTTTGTATGAAACCTGGATGACCATGATTAAAAAATAATACTCTGTCAGTGTAAAACCACAGCTCAGCTGGAGTTCACTTGAAGTTTACGCACCTCCAAATCTGTCTTCAGTCCTGGTTGCCCACGTCCCTCCACCCACCAACTCACCCAAATTTGGCTTTTTCATATTTTCCTTCACATTTTACATGCAAATTGAAGCATAATTGAGAAAGGTGATTTGATTTTTTTTGATGAATGTTTCTGTTCTTGTACAGTCACATGTCAGATATGATGATGATAATGAGCTTTTTCTTTCAATCCAAGCACTGATATGTGAGATTAAGTACATGCATGTGGGTGTGAGAAATAGACACAAGGTCTGTGTGAGAGAGCGAGGGACCTGCCGTAACTGAGTGAAAATGTGTGTGGACCTGTGGTCTTTTGAAAAAGGATTTTAAAATCAAAGTTCTCCTCTTCCTACTCTCTGTACCCACCTACTGGGTGATAAAAAGCAGTGATTGATATATTAGACTAGTCTTCTCCTTCCACCTCTCTCTTTCCTTCTCTATCTCTTGCTTTATTCCTTCCTTAATTTCCCTCAGTCCATGTCTCTCTCCTACCTGCCTCCGCTCTCTCCTCCTCTCTGTCTACCCCCTCCATCACCCTCTTTCCTGAGTCCCTCTGCGCCTTCCCTCTCTCCCCAAATCTCCCTCCATCCACCCATCCATCCCTCCCTCTCATCTCTCTCTTTATCCCTCTCAAAGGGAAATATCATAGAGAATTTGGCAGGTACTCCAAAGATAGAGAGTGGGCCGAGAGAGAGAGAGACAGAGCAGAAGAGAGGGTGAGCGTTAGAGGGAAAAAGAGAGGTAAAGAGGAGAGGAGAGCCAGGAACAAAAATGCTCTCACATCTAATTTTCGGATGGTGGTTTTTGTTTGCTGTGAATAATTTATAGTCTCCTCTCGTGTGCTTGTTCTGCATCTGATAGACATGTTTATTTAATACTGATGTCCATCAAATATGTAAAAAAAACCCAACAACAACAAAAACCATGCTGGTTGTTCCAAAATGACCGTGACAAGATGCAAATGATCACTGCTGAGAATACATAACCTCTCTTGTTACATTTGTCTACTGTCAGAAAACACCACAATAACAGTGTCACACTTCGCTGATGCCTGCAGGAGGCCTCTGCAGGGGCCCTCCGCAGGGGCCAAGCACAGGGAGGCCAGAGGTCAGGGTCAGCCGCACAGCAGCAGCACTAGAGCCCGTAAGGGGTGGTTTGACTTGCTAAATGAAACAGCAGCAGGGGGACTCTTGCCAATATGGTTGACTGATCTCAACTCCTTTGATTAGGAGCCAGAGTCTTTAAGCAGCAGTCGGGGGTTGGACCTGATGGTATCAAAGAGGCAAGAGCATTAATTTAACTGTGGCTTTGAGCCAGATTTGAACCAGTTACCAGTTCTATGAAGATTGTTTTATCGATTTCTAAAATATCAAAGACCCACCCACAATCAAACACAATTCATGTGTTTTTTAAAATTTAGATGATAGTTTAGAGTAAAACAGAAGGCCTTAAACTGACTGGCATGAAATGTATTCATTTGAACATAAAGCCAAATCAAAAACTTGACTTAGGGCCTTTGCAAACCAATTCCATATTTTTCATATGCGTTTTTTAAAACCCGCCACCTGATAAACTTATATATATTTTTTTTTAAATATTTAAAATAATAATTTCTTGCCATGATCATCTGGGGACAGCCCAATTCCGAAGCCCTGTTATTCCACAAAATGTCCCATTGGACCAAAAGCCCATTTCTCCAACAGCTCGTTATCCCAAAAACATACGTCCATTGCTCTGAAGAGGGGGGGGGGGGGCGACTCTTTCTATATCTGTGTTCAGAGGCCCATTGTCTCATAATCTGCGAGCAGGAACTATGTATTTTTCAGAAAATGGATATCAGTTTTTGGGATGACAGGCTGCTGCAGAAATAGGCTTTTGGTCCAATAGGACATTGGTTATACTAATGGGGCTTCAGAATTTTGGGTCATCAGAACAATGGCATGGCACAAATAATTGACCTGAATGTTACTATCTGACCTTTTGAAGCTAGGCTAAGTTAAAAGAGGATGCCATGCACCTGTTCCTCTCTCTTGTTGTGGATGCAGCTATGTGTCTCAGAGGTTGTTCTACATTTTCTTTACCGCGTCTTGGTCAAACAGCTCACTGAAGAGCTTCTGACGAATGCAAAGAACGTAGAAACCAAACCTGCTCCAAAAGCTTTAATGATGGATGATAGTTTCTGAGTCAGTGTGTAAATGGGATTGACACCACAAGGTTGTATTTATTTTTAAACATGCAACAATTTTAGATGAACTTGGTGTGCAAAGGCTTTTACAGATGAAAAGAGTCAGTATTTTGAGATAAACTGATCATAAGCGAAACTGTGTGTCTTTATAGTTATTGTAGGACGTCCCGTCATGTATTAAAAAATCTGTCAGTTATTTTACAGCAGGTTCCAGTATTGAACAGTTTTACACTCTTCTCACCTCATTCTTTCCTTCACTCTGAAAATACAAAAAGCCTCAGTTTAAGAAAAGCTGACATTGCATGAAGCAGCACTTTACTTGCATTGTGTTTATTAAATCAATTGAGGATTGACAATTTATGTCATGGGAAAATATATGAGCTACAGAGTATGATACTGTGGGCATCCCCTCAGAGAAAAACAAAGCCCCACAGTAATACTGTACTCTTACCATGTACAAGATATCTTTAGCTTCCCATATCAACATCAATGTGAAATATTTTTCAATAGTATGGGTCCTTCCTGCCTTTGCAAAGCATGGTACAACTCATTATGACTCCTCTGCTGCATTCAGGTTCACCTTGCTAAACTTCTCCTCCTCTCTCCTCTCTCCTTGAAACGCCTCGTTAGCTAACACATTTTTGCAAATCACACACTAAGGCTGTTGACCATGAGTGCCTCGAGCCACTCCAAATAACTCCTGCAGTTTTAGGCAGTGATGCTCATGGTATCAAAAATCTGCTTCATGTTTCTATTCCAAGTACCTTCATTAACTTCATGAGCCGTATTTACAGCCACTGCTGCTGCTGTTGGTGAGTCAACAGGCCAGACTTCAATAACTACTGTAACTTAGCCTTCTCCTCCTTCTCTGTAACTCTGTAACCTCTCTGTACCTCATCCCACAGAATCTTTGCCTCACATCTCTCCACCGTGCCCCTACATTCAGCTCTCACAGTTTGAAAACCTCTGCTGTAGCTTGAACTGTCAAGCTTCATTAAAGATCCAGTGTGTAGGATTTAGGGGGATATATTGGCAGAAATGGAACATAATATAAGAAATATGTTTTCTTTCGTGTAAAATCACCTGAAAATAAGTATAGCGTATTGTCATTACCTCAGGAATTTTGTGAACATTGTCTATGGAGACTGCCAAGTTGCACCAGTGTGTTTCTAGCCCAGAACGGAGAAACCAAACACTGGCTCTTGAGAGGGTCATTTGCGTTTTCATGTTTTCATATCGGCCACCGTAGTTAGCAGCCCCTCCATGATGAGAGTGTTGGAATAACACAGATTTTTAAAATTTTTTATTTTAGTTTTTAATGTTATGCTTTATTCAGTGTTTTTCCAATTTAAATCACCAGGGGCCTCATGTACAAAGACTTGCGTGGATTTCCTACTGAAACATGGTGTACGCTTAAATCCAGAAAACGTCGTACGCATAAAAATATCCAGATGTATGAATCCAGAGCTGCCAAGTGTCACGCTTTGAGTGTGACAGTCACGCAATTTGACCCATTCTCACACCACACGCCACACTTGACATTTCTCACGCTTATATTTCCCCATTCAATACTCTATATTTTTTTCATGATAATAAACTTTGGTCCTCGCAGCTTGCTGTAGTTCGAGTAACTCTGATTGACTGACCGAGATAACCAATCCCAGACCAATCCATCAGTCCTTTGTGCCTAAATCTAACCAACCATGGAAGGCACCACGCAATATAAACCAATCAGAAGCAACGTAAGGCGGGTCTTGGCGTCTCTAACTATCTTTCACACACAACAGCGCCGACGTTTAAAACCCACTCGATGTTCTCCTGCTTGCTAGAAGACGGACGGTAGGTAACTACCCAATTTTGTTCACTGTTGATTCGCTGTTTCTCCTTGAGTTTCCTAGTTAATATGTACTGTTTTAAGGCTGCTATAAGTCTATCATTGTCCTGTATTTGTTGCAGAGCTGTGTAACATTTATTTGCCTCTTCTCTTGGCCAGTTCACACTTGAAAAAGAGACTCTAACGTTAGTCTCAATGTGTGTGTGTGTGTGTGTGTGTGTGTCAGAGTTACAGACTTGTAAATATCAATTTAGACCCTCCTAAACCAGTGTTTCTCAAAATTCTAAATTTTAAGGTCTATCCTTAACTCTGACAGTGTACAAATGGAACCAAATGGACCCCAATGGGTCCATTTGGTTCCATTTGTACACATTTGTACAGACCTTGTAAGGGTCAATTTAGACCCCCCTAAAGGAACCCACAGAGTCCCTGGAATCCACTTTGAGAACCACTGTAAAACTAGCATTAGGAGGCCACAGTGCAGGGAGAGCTGCTGGCATGGAGGTGAGGACATCAGTCTTAAGGTATAAATCGACGTTAAAACAGGCCAAATCGATGTTAAAAAAAATGTTTCCGAACGCATCATGACACTAAAGTCTCACTCTTGTCATTTTCTGAAACTTGGCAGCCCTGTATGAATCTGTGCGTACACATGAATCCAAGCACATTTCCTTTGTACATCCCAATCAACGCGGAATTGAGCTCACATGTTGGGAGTACCCGGCCCCTCCTTGTCCACGCCCCTATTTAAATATGCAAATCATATTTAAATGAATCCTGCACCTAAGATTCCCCTCTCTGCACGATCAGAAAACTAAAACAAAAGAATGAGTAAGGCGGGAAAAAAGAAAAACTTCACAGAATGCGAACTGGAAACGCTCACTGAAGTGGAGGCGCACAAAAATATACTTTTTGGCACGCTGTCCTCCGGCATCAATACAAAACACAAGATGAGAGAGTGGGAGAGAGTGTGTGAGCCCGTCAATGCTGTGGGGACAGAAAAGCGTACCCACGCAGAAAAAAGAAGTGGTCCGACATTAAGGTGGACGTGAAGCGGAGGAGGGCTGCCCACCGCCAAAGTGTGGCTTGAACAGAGAGTCGCCTGGGGTCAATTGAAAGCAGACAAATAATTATGTGAACTGGATTTACAGTTTCCATTTGTTAATTTTATACACCACTTACACGGATCACACACTGTTGTTGTAAATTAATGCAGAAGTGCACCGGGGAAAAGGTGTGGCTGATTAAGAAATTTCACACTTTACACACGGGTTTATTGACATGAGTACTTTACACACAGAGACAATCAGGGGGCTTGTTAGAAAGCTCTGAAGCTGTAGTTTAACCAGCAAAAAACAGCAAGTCACTAACTTTAACCACTGACTAGTACTGATGCTGTGAAGACAGGATAATATTTGGGGGCGCACATGTTCAGTGCGCATCAGGGGGATTAATATTAGGACAATTAAACAAATAAATTACTCACCAAGAAGGCACCCATCGCGCACAGTGCCAGCCAGTAGTCTGTTCCCAACCATGCTGTTACTCAGAATATATCAATCGTGCGTTGAACCAGGACACCTCACCACAATGTTGATTAATAGCATTTGCGCATCAAATATGATCGGTACATTGATCGAATGAAAATGCTTCCTGTTGACATAAACAAATTCATCCTGTGATTGTGCTTTTATACTGTAGTCATGTGTGTGCAGTCGATAGCTCCGATAACGTTAGGAAAACCGGCTGTCGTTGCAAATTGCGCTTTAATGTTGGCCTGTTCAGCTATGGGAATTTCATATACCTGGCTGACATGCGGATGATTCTGTCCCACACAGCTGGGATGGCTCAGCTCAGGGTCGACTGGCACAGTCCCGATCGGTGGGCCAGCTCCCTCTGGAATGCCCCTGGAGCTAAGGAACCCCAGTGTGGTCAGAACCTGTATGGATACAGGCAGACTGCCGGCTGCAGCCCTGCGCACAGTTCCAGGAGGATAGGCCTCAGGAACCTAAAGCAGCTGATGAGCCAGTGCCATCTGTCTCTGAACACACGCTCTCTTCGTATTGCACCATTTACAAATCTTCTAATACTGCTAAAGCAGCCATTGTTGTATTTTCTGCACCACTTTGCGCATGCTTTTATATCCACTCATCTAATTGCAGACACGCGGCTATGTTAATTGTTCATCAGTGTTAATTGTTGATGTTTCTCTGATGTGCACATCACTCTGAGGACTAATTGTTTTCACATTTATTTATTCTAACAGCTTCTCAGCATCACCTCTGTGTCGCCCAAATCAACAGCTGTAGAAACGTGCGTACGCCAGCCATGAAGTTGGTGTGAGGCACCGCACATTTCCACGGCCATTTCACTCTTGATACATCTGGACTTTGCCGTGGAAAAGGACGTACGCCACGTTTTTGTGCGTACGCACCCTTTGTACATGAGGCCCCAGGTCCGTTTGTTTTGGAGAGGAAGAGACGTACAGTCTAGGGTTTCGTAAATTCAGTTTTATAGATTTGGGATTTTATTTGTTTATTTTAAGATATATTTTCAACATCCATGAATATAACCATAATTAGAACCATATAACATCTAACATGAGTTTAATGCTACAATTTATCGCAAAACACAAATTTCAATGGAGACCCATTCAGTTTCCCTGAGACCCACTCGCATGCCAACCTGTGGGCCACAGGGACTCACTACATTGAAAACCTATCAGCATCACCGCAACACTGCTGGAAAAATAACTTTGGGGTCATTAAAGACCTCATAACCAATTATTTACTTTGTGATCTTTTATATGACAGATTACTATTTGAATCAACACATCTCAGGTATTGTCATAGTGTGCCCTCAAAAGGTCTTATTCATTCATCTCCTCCATAGAAGTGGTTTCAGTCAGTGTTAACAACCTGCCTGTTAGCTTCAGCACAGAGGATTTGATTTGTTTTAACTGCTGTGTAGCACGAGTGGGTGGTTGGATGATGGTGGCTCCATGTTAACAGGGTACAATGGTGCTGACACGAGGACATAATGTTCCAGTGGAGATCAAAATGAGTTTCCTGGAATTTGCAAAACATACTTCTACATGTAGGGCTGTGTTAATACAATTTAAGAATTGGAGAGGTGAGTTAATGTCGGTTACGTGTGTGTAACCTCCATTACAGCCCTGCTTATGACCAGAATTCTAGATCACATGATTTAGCCAGCTCCATTCACTGAAGAATACAATGATAAGGTTGAAAACCTCCAAAAAGCCAGTAAGCTGTACTTTCGATGGTTTTGTTGATGAAATTGTGCTTCTCTTGCATGTATGAACTCAACTTTAACAATAAATATTAAAGTCTCAGCTGCAGGTTTTACCATAACTTCAACATCCTCTCTTCCTATTACGAAAGCCACATACATCACTGCTTGTGCTGTGAGAATGACTGGAATGACATTCATCTCAAAGTTAATGCAATCATATTCTGAAAACTTTTTGAATTACTGGCATCTGCTTGTATATGTAAATTAAAGTATAATTTTGCTCTGGTATGAGATTGAAATAGTTCTTTCAGATTGATTTTCTATAAACAAAATTGACAGCCATAACTTTTCCATTTGCTTTGAAACTGTGAAAGGTGTCATAGTAAAATGCAGCAATATATTAAGCTAAGACAGTTTAAAATCTTCCACATCTACATGTCAAACTCAAAGAAAATGTGAATATTCCCAAAATGTATATACTTATGATGCTGCAAAGTGGTAAATCTTTAAAGCTGAAGCAGCATTAACATGAACAACTTGTGCATAAAGAAGCATTTTTCAGCCTTTATATCCTATTGCAATTGAAAATACAGATTTTTCTCCGAAGTAAGCAAACTGTGCGCAGCCTGGAAATACATTGGAATTCACATTAAGTCATCACATGCTGTGCTCGCATCAACACATCAGGATATTTGAGAGTGGATAAATGTCTCTGACAGTATAAACTCAGCAGTTAACTTTGCCGCTGTGTTTCCTGCAAAGTGGCTGTACTGCGGTAACATAATGGCAGTTATATTTTACTCACTGAGTCAAATTACATCTAAAGAAGTATCAGGATAAAGCCAGAAAATAAAACACTGGCTAAGGTTGTATTCAGAATACTGAATATCATTTCAGATGAACTGATTTAGTATACATCTGTGGTCACCACCCTGGGGGTCAGGACCCCTACAAAGAGGTCACAAGATGGATTCAAATGGGAAACAAGACAGCTTGATTACTGCTTTTTTGTTTTTCTTGTGAAATGGTCTTTGACCTCTTAAGTCAACTAAAGCCTGACAAGAGAAATCACTCTTCCATTGAAGCTAATCCCTAAAGCACCTCCTAGAGAAAGTGCAAAAAGAAAATTACCACAACTGTTGCAGAAGTCCCAGAGATATCGTCTTTTATATTCCACGCATTCCTCTTCTTTGTCAAAACTTGTAACCATTACTAACAGTGCAACACTGCCAACTGTTTGGTTGTAGATTGGGTTAGATATAGTAGCTCCTAATGTAGCGTTGGTACCATCAAGCAGAGATGAGGCTACAGAGGTCTGGTAAGCTCACTTCTTTCAAACTTCACTTTTCATCCCTTCTGTCTTAATCAGCTGACTCAAGAGACATCACTTAGGACAATAAATCAGATTCTTTGCAGCTCCCCTTAGAGGCTGTATCCAACTTTTTTTCCACATATACAGTCGTACTCCCCAAGACCTGTAAACAGACTTTGGTGTAAAATTCCCCTTTAGCTATCACTGAAGTGTCATGAGAAGACATTGTTGCATGTTAAAGATGTGCTGTAATGCTCATTGCCAGTCTTCAGTGATTCGTCAACATTTCCAGGTCTTCCACACCTCAGTGTCTTTGCACCTTTATTGTATTGCAGCTGGGGAAAGACTGTAACTGTAACTTTCTCCAATTAAAAATCACCAATAAATCATTCTAAACACAACCAGACATGTTCCAGCAGGAATATGGGTCGACATCAAGGAGAAATAAACAGCACTGGCGACCAAGATTATATGTTTCCTCAGTATTAGCATGTAGCTACATGTAGCAGTGTGGGCTACGCAATGTAAATGCTTGCAGTGGCGTGCCTTGATCTGATGTCAGCTTGGAGTCAAAGTAGAAAAAAACTTTGCAAACAGAGTATTCAGAACATATGACACCTGCAGGTTTTGCTCACATCACCTCTACATGCATTCACATCATTATTTTAAACTTTGGCTGCATTTAAAATGAACACCTGACATTGTAACATTATATATGACAGTAAGTAATAAAAAGCATAATAAGTCCCCTTTAAAGAGCCAGAAGAAAATAAGACTGGTAACCAAAGTTTCACACCATGGAGAAGTTTCTCAACTTCATCTTCAAGCAAGCAGCAAACTGCAGGTGTGTTTTTGAACTTTTCAATGATTAAGGTGCACAAGGACTCCCATGATGTAGGATTGCATTTAACCAAAAATTGGGGTACTTGTGAGGGAAAGAGATTAAAAAAGAAAGGTTAAAAGAAGAGCAGCCGAGGCCAACATGTCTTTTAATCCCGAGTATGGATCAAGCACCAAAACCACTGGATCTCACACATTTTGATGATGTAACTAGCTGTCATCTGTTACACCATTCCTGCTTGCTAAACATACATGTCTTTAAAACTCCATATCCCCAGTTTCAAAATGTGGCTTTCAGTTAAAACCTCCACAGTCACAAATACAGTCTGGAGTAGGGCTTATTTAGTATGATATACAGTTAAATCTTCTTTCAGCAATAACAAAACATACATTATTTGAACAAAACCTTACAATTTCACATATGAAACCCATTTTAAGATCTCAGTATCGCTGCAACTACTCTTGCTTATTTTGCAACCTAAATGAATGCACAAGAGAAAACAACCATGACTGTGCCCCTGTCCATTCGGTTCAGTGTCACATAAGCTGATATTGACTTTTCGAAGGGTTCTATATGCAACAGTTAGAGTATTAATATAGCTGCAAACCAATATTTGCTTTGTAAGGATGTAGTGGAGTAATGGCATCCAAAGCAAAATTTGAAGTCACACAACCTCTGCATTTGTTGCAATCCTTGGATGTTTGTAGTAAAACATGGCAAAATGTTCATATTAGTGCATATGTGTATCCCACTGGCCAACTCATCTCTGCTGTTTGCACTGCACTTATACAGCAAGTACAGCAAATACTGAGAGGACAGCCTCCAGTTCCCACCGGTTATCACTGTCAGTGCTTTTGCTGTTGTCTAGCACTGTCAATGGAGTTAGCACTGTTAGCTGCTAGCTGCAAGCTCAGCTACCTCAATGTTGGGATGATTGTGAAGGGATGACTGAGGTTAAAGTCCCTGTGAAACGGTAGTTAGAGCAGCTTTGGCTTCTGTACCGTGAATTTCCTAATAAAACAGAATATTTGATCTGTGAAGAGCTGCAAGAGGGATTTGAATCAAATTCTTCACATTTGACTGGACAGCTAAAAGTGGGCGATTTTAGAGTTTAGCAGAGCTACAGCAGATTGTTGGCTCCACACGCACCCAGCATTACATCAGGAGGGGGACAAGGTGGAGATGAATTTATGAATGAATTAGATTAACGGATCAATGAATTAGACTTAAGCCAAATTGTTTTGAAAATGGAAACAAAGGTTTTGATTGTTAATATCGTCATATCGTCAATCGTCATATCAGTGAAGCCTGGCGGTGTAATGTTGACAGGATAGCAGTATCCGTCAGGGAGAGGGAAATGAAGTCCATTGTATGCTCTATGCAACATTAGTTGCTGAAGCAGTCCACTGTAACATAATAATCTGGAGCAATCACAGATACCACTTTTCTTAAGTGAATAAAATCTAGCCTGCGGCCTGTTAACCACAGTATTTTGGGGAAACAAAGACACACTGATATACCATACTGCAGCTAGCTAGCTCTGTGCATCTTAAAGGGATGGTGCACCCAAAAATGAAAATTCAGCCATTATCTACTCACCCATATGCCGAGGGAGGCTCAGGTGAAGTTTTAGAGTCCTCACATCACTTGTGGCGATCCAAGGGGAAAGTGGGTAGCAACACAACTCCACCTAATGGAGGCTTACGACGCCCAAGATTAAACCGTCCAAAAACACATCATTGAAAAAACTTCATCTGAGCCTCCCTCGGCATATGGGTGAGTAGATAATGGCTAAATTTTCATTTTTGGGTGCACTATCCCTTTAAGGGTGGAGGTTGATCAGGGGGTGGATGTTGTGATAATATTAGTTACAGTTGGTTCGTACTAGCTTATGTAAGCACACATTTGACACTGTTGTTTTTTTGTACTTTCTTTGACATATATTGTTTAATAGGTGCAGAAAATATCTGGGGATGTGATCAAAAAGGGTTAAAAAGGCATTTTTCTTTTTATCTCAACTTTAAAATTGTAATCTCCCTGATGACATCATCAGTTGTTTTTTTCAGTCCTCTGTAGCTCTGGAGGGAGCTTTTTAAAGTCTGTTTTCACAAGTTCAGTAGTACTCTGCATGATTAGTAAACTGAAATTGATGTGTCAAACCAGCCAAGTTCACTTTAAAGGTAAAGCATCAATTTGGCAAAATGTATTACCTCTATTTTACACCATTAGCAGAAGAATTTAGATATCTATCAGCCCTTATTTAAATTACTTGATCTGGACAAACATACACAAGAGAATATGATGCATTTGCAATTATAGAAAAAATAGTGTTTACAGTTTCTTCATTATATGTCATCAGTGTAAACTGTATGATAAAAATGGATGACATGACAGCGCTCAAGAGTGAGTCAGAACAGCTTGATTGTCCCCTGGTGGCTGGCTGCAGTATAGGTTATCAACCCTGCCCCCTCTGTGTTAGCAGATAGGACATCGGTCAAATTAAAATCTCAAAGTACACATCATTTATATTTTTCCCAAAGATGGTTTGTATCATGTTAGGTATTTCTTATCATGCTGATGTTTGTTTAAGTGCTTGTTTTTCTTACAAGTTTGGATATAACTAGTTATTTGATGTTATAAAAGGGGGTTTGACATCATGACTGACAGCTGTGTGTGCCAATTGCAATGGCAGTGCTTTTAATTGGTCAGACAGCGAAACTCCAATGCACAGACTCTGGCTCAAAATGATGTAACCACTGTGAGATGACAGCAGCCGTATCTGGGTATTATGGCTTAATTTTTGTGTAGTGGGAGGAAGTGGAGACACGTACATCTTTATATACAGTGACTGGTCATCAGTGAGAAAATAGGCGCTCTGTAAACATGCAGCTGCTGACTGGATGTGGACCTCAGTGTTGTGTGTTTTGATCATTGAAGCCATCATCAGTCTTGTTTCCTCTAATGATGATTCTGCTGTTTTGTTATTGTCATCACTCTTGCTGTTGATAATGTTATTGGGGCTGCCTTTTAGTTGTTCTTTTTATTTGTTGTCCTTGTAGTTTGTGTATATGGCTGTTTGATCCACTGTACCAAAGGAGCAGCTCACAGACAAAATGAGACACATCCATCACACACACACACACACACACACACATACACACACCAGCACTACTGCAGAGTATTAGCATGTGTGTGTGTGTGCACGCTCATGTGAGAAAGGAAGCATGTGCCTGTGTGCTTGGCATAAAGCACTGAGTGCTGCAAACGCCTTTGTGCATGCATGTGTGCGTGCACGTGATGACGTGTGTTTGTGCACGCCTACGTATTTGGCATGGTGTGTCAAACACTGTAAGCCCATTTCCCAGAGCAGGATTTGATATACAAAGCACCATCCAAACACTTCCTGGAGCCTATCCAATGAAATGGACCGGGAGCAAAGCGCAGTCCCCCATTGGCTATAAAGCAGGAAGAGCTGGTTTATCGGGTGAGATTGACTCCTGACAGCTTTATTGTCCAGAGCCTCCCTCGATGGCTGGATTATAGCAGGCAGGAGAGAGAGGAGAATGAGACAAACAGAAAAGAAAGACGGAGAGAATAGAAGAGATCAACAGACAGGAAGGTTGAAGTTAGTCATGAACAAGTCTAAAACTTGAACTTGAAAATATCAGGTTTAGTTACTAGTTTTTCATGATCACGCAAGTCAGGTCTCTCCTCAAGTTGAACAATTTACAAGTCACGCCATGAAAGGAATTTAATGATTCAATCCCCAATTTCCACATCTGTTTAATCCAGTCCTGAACTGACCCCTCACTAAGCCCCGTCCTTTTTACTTACTGTTGCTACATGTCAAGCTTTCTAATCTGGCAAGACACATATTCTTCATGTGGCTAAATTCCTTGTGTTATTTTTGTCATTTGCATTATTTATACTGTCATTTTCTTATATTGGTATTTCTGGAAAGGAGGTCAAAAGACAGAGGGTGTACGTTGTACAGATTGTAAAGCTCCTTGAGGCTAATCGGAAAAGTAATTTTTGAAACAATAAGTCTTTGATTTCAGACAAAGGTGGACAAAACAAGGTCTCTTATTACGAAGCAACCACTCCATTAAATTTGGTGGCTACAATGACAAGTGTTGCTGACTGACTCCATCAGCTGTAGTTAGCTAGCTAGCTAATTCAGGAAGTTTTAGAAGGCACCATGGAGGTCTACGAGGATGAGAAAGGTCAATCTGACTAAGACAGTGACCAACAAAGAATACCCTACATCACAGAAGAGGCAGACACCTTAGTCATGTTAGCATCAGGTGAGACAGACCACTGTCTGCCCTGCAGCGTCACCATTAGGTGAGGGAGAGTCTGGGATCTGGATCCCAGACAGCTTCAGTGTCAGGTGAGAGATAGCCTGGTGTGCATTCGACAGCTTGACAGCAGTTGTGACACTTTATCGTTCGTAATGTTAAAAAGCACCAACAGTTACTCAACATGGCAATCTATCTCCAGTGTTCTTAAAAGGTCTGTTAAATTATGTGTTGCATTATAAATGATGAGTTTCCTCCAACCTGATCTCACAGAAATACGTGAAATGACCACGACCTATTAACACCGCATTCCGTGGTGGCAGCACGTAATGGGTTGAAATTACGCGCTGCCACCATGAAAACAATGCCAATGTAAAGTCAATTAGGGTCCTCTCCCGTAGTGGACACACGGATTCAATCACGTCACGTCAACCTCGTTTTCCTCAATGATATCTTTAACATTCCTGTATACACACAAAAATGCGGAAGTGTCCTTGATAACTCAACAATATGACAGGTTAATGTCAAGGCCATAAAATAAAATAAATGTATTTTGCCAGCTTTTGATAGCGTGGGGCTTTAAGAGCATTGTGCTGTGGGCGGATGGGGCGCATTCCACTACTGTTTTGTAGCTGCTGTCTGCCGTCTGTGGGCTTCATTCCATTTCAGATTGCCATCCGTCTGCCGTAACTGAATCCAAACGCCAGTAATAAATAAATAAATAAGAAGATAAAAATAAGGCTGAGCATGGAAGAACCAGAGAGGAAACACCATCACATGGAGCCGTCTGCCCCTGGCAACCCGGCCACCCTCCACTCCACCAGGGGAGAGTGGACCCTAAGCCAGCGCCACAGAACGGCTGCCCCGCTGGTTATACGTCCGACCGTGGCAGCTGTCACACAAACCGCTGCTGAAAATTATACATTTTGATACAGGTAGGCTATATACATATTGCAAAACTCTGTAAAAGTACACCAAAGCATATTTTCGTTTCCAAATATTTATTTGAAAACGAAACCATTCATACGGTCAATATAAAACATTTTGTTAGTAATAAAAAACAAATGTAATCTCAATGTGAGCCAGCTGGCGGGACTGTGGCTGAACCACTTCCAATGTTCATTCATTCATTCATTCATTCATTCATTCATTCAATCGCGTGTTCAATGTGTGTGTGTGTGTGTGTGTGTGTGTGTGTGTGTGTGTGTCAGAGAGGAGTATCAATAAAAAAAAAGTAATTATTTCGGTGTTTATTTCTTTTATTCTTCCGTTTTTTTTTTAATTAAAATGCGTAATATAGCCAACAATATTATAGACCAAATGTTAATCTAATTATTATTGTAGAATGTATTGAGCAAATCACCACTCTCAACTGGAGACAGCAGCAGCAAAAAAAAAAAGGCATTATAAAAAGCCGACAAATAGTGTTAATTAATTGACGTGAGACACTGAAGAGGTTGTCTCCTATAGTCTGTATTTTTTTTTTTTTTTTATCATAACTTCTCGGAAATTACTCAAAAGTAGAACATGCTAAAAGTAAATACAATAATAGGCCAAATAATATCTAAACAATAATAAAGTGTCTAAACAATAATAAATATTATCTAAGTTATCTATTAGGCTACCATTCCACTCTTTAAATAGATTTTAACATTTCAATATGATTTTAATATTATTTTTGCTTATTTCATTATTGTTATTATTGGTTTTACTTTTTAGTAGTATTGTATTGTCTGAGGATGACTCATTTTAGTAGCTATCTACAGTAAAAAAGATAAAAACAAGCAAAGAAACAAACAAAACTCATTTTATACACGGGGCCTTCAAAGTGCTCTCTGAAACTACACCTGGCATGGGTTGTGTCCAAAAAATGAAAAAATCTAAACTTTGTCGTAGAGCTAAACCAAATACATCATTGGAAAGGTCTCAACCTGGAGAGTAACATATGTCAGTATGAAGATTCTACATGGCTCCTGCTTTCAGCCATTGACCTTTGAACCTTGACCTCAGTGCATGTTTGAGGGCTTATAACTCAGCAACGAAAGGGGGTACAGACATGGGACCAACTGTTATAGAGAGCTCTTGACCTCAGCTATTATGTGAGTGTAGTCAACAACTGTGGGTGCTGTCAGATATGGATAAAATATGGATAAAATTAATTTTCACCCATTTAGAAATTAGATATTTAAAATCTGATTTCACAAATGTGTTTACCATCCCCTTAAAGTCCACAGTGTACTCTCAATTCAATATTTACAACTTCCAAATCTGGGAAAAACACTTAGATTTTTAAAAAACTACAATTCCCTGGGACCGCGCCATGCAGTTTGATACATGTCAGCAACATACTTGTAGTTCTTCTGATTTGCAAAGTAGGGCTCTAAATATTGTTGTAAAAAGATATATCTACTGAATATATCTAATATCAAGTAAAGCCGAACTAGTTATTACACTCCACCTAGATGAACTATGGTAAGAAAAAGTAAAGATGTCCGCTAATTTTCGATATTTTAGCTAATACACTAGAAACGGCGTTTTTGGGACAGTAGGTTCGTTTGCGGCTTGTAAAACAGGGTCGTAAAAAGATACATCTACTGAGTATATCAAATGTCTAGTAAAGCTGAACTAGTAATGACACTGCACCTAGATGAAATATGTTAAGAAAAAGTAGGCATGATGGTTCATTTCAGATATTTTAGCAAGTTCTCTAGAAACGGCGTTTTTGTGATTGAATATTTGAATAGGCTATAACAAATATCTAGAACAGCCGAACTATCACGTTATTATCATTATTATTATTATTGGTGGGAAATTATAACAGGGGAATGTATTTGCCGTTTTAATATCAAGAACACTTCCGCGTTTTTGTGTGTATACAGGAATGTTAAAGATATCATTGAGGAAAACGAGGTTGACGTGATTGAATCAGGGAATCCGTGTGTCCACCACGGGAGAGGACCCTAATTGACTTTACATTGGCATTGTTTTCATGGTGGCAGCACGTAATTTCAACCCATTACGTGCTGCCACCACGGAATACGGTGTTAAGAGGTCGTGGTCATTTCACGTATTTCTGTGAGATCAGGTTGGTTTCCTCTCGCTGCAGGAAAGGGACCCACTCTGTGTTCACTAACGGGGGCTTTATGTTTTCATTTCACAGCTGGCTAATCCTTACATCCTCACCCCCACCTGCGGATGATCCATGAAAAACACATGGAAACAAAAATAAACTGTTGAAGTGTAGTTTGATCTATTTTCAAACAATAGGCTATGTTTCACTTTTAATCTTGCAAGACAAGAGTCTTTCAGAATGAGGACTGACCAATGTATTTGGCAAATATACCTGGGTAGTATCTTAGGTAACATGGGCACAGGTTGCTGCCATATAAGGTTTCCCAACGCAAAACAGAGCAGGACAGAGCTACTCAGAGAGCTGAACATTAGTCAAACTCTCCTAACATCCAGGGCTGGCTTCCCCACTGTGCTACTCGTGCATGGGGCTTTTTTTTAACACAACCTGTAGGCTTCCCTAAACTAATGTAACTAATTAGCTAATTATATGCTCTTTTGTCTTGGAAGTAACACTTTGATACACCTACACTAGTTAGCTGGTAATGCTAACCCCTGCAGCTTATGTTTTAGCACAGGGGACTTAAACATTTTTTAGGCTAAGAACTCCTTGGCCCAAAGACAGACAGCAGGGACATCTAGAACGTATATTTTTAAAAAAAGAGTTGCACTTGAGATAGTTCTGAATATTTTTCAGGTCTTCTCTTGTTTGCCTAGCTGCTAGCTAAGCAGCAGTTGTAGCATTGCTAGATGCGTTAGCATCACCCTCTGCACTTTGAGTGGTGGTTTCTACAGTGGACGGTGTGTCAGAGTTAAAAAGTTATGAAACAATCCATTGTGGCACAATGGATGTACTGTACACTTGACATAGTAATACGGCTAACTGGCTAATATGCAAAAACAATTACAGGTGCCGCACAGTGATGTAGCGTTAGCTAGCTCACATGATCGCATAACGATTTTCTGTGTAACAGTCAGCCTATCAAAAATGTTGTGTACTGTAACTAATAGGTTTTATGAATAGGCTGATTTATCTTGGCTAATAATATGTTAGATTCGCATTAATGTGGATTGTAATCAGGATCAGACACATTTTACTTACTGAAACTTTCATTAGTTAATTAGATTATTTAGAGGTCATTTGGTGGCCCCCCAAAGGTAAATCTGAGGACCCCCAGGGGTCATGGACCCCCTGTTGAAGACCCAGGTTTTAGAGACAAAAACATTGTTTAATCCATTTCGTACACTCTTTTTTATTTTTATTTTGAAAGGCTAAAAAAGAAGATAACAATGTTAACATATTAAAAACAACAAAAAAGAATTTAACAGAATTGAGTTTGTAATGACTGTTTTATAAGTCTTGTTGTAGATGTACCTGCACAGACTTCAGTTTACTGCCTTTGTATTGCAGGTCAGGAATAGACATGTTTAGTTATATGTTGTTTGAAGTGACTACATTATTTTTGACAACTTTAGAAATATAAAAACATAACCAATAACGCAATCACTTAAACTATTTTAGCTGGCTAATGTAATTAAGTTTTCCTCTCACCAAACAATCTTAGGCTGTGCCTGATTATTGTGTCCTGCTGCAGATTAATTGCAGTTTACTCAACAGCAAAACATTAGAGCAATATTTGGGATTTGTTGACATACACTGCCATGATTTATTCACCAGTATTGATATTGATGCATGTATTAGCTCCAGCTTCGAGTCCTGTGTTCACATATTTCCCTGCCAAACAGTAACTGGTCAGACCAAATAAGATGCATCATCATGGGGAAAATAAAACAAATCTAGCCACACATGACATGTAATAAGATGTGGACAAGAATGTATTATTCAGTCCTGTGCCTCATTCATTTCAGCAGTCTGAAGGGGACAGCACATCAGCATCTGTCTCACAACAGAAAAAGAAAAGTTCTTATGCAAGACCTGCATATGTGCACACATTAGATCTTAAAAAGTTGTTACACACAAGTTCAGCACATATTTCAGTTGGTAGTCAGTGTTGTGGGTAACACGTTACAAAAGTAATGCATTACAATAATATATTTAGCAGTAGCAAACCAATATAAGCAATTACATACAGGATTTCTCTTATTATCACATTTCCAGTGTCACATAACACATTACCAGCCAAAATAAACTGTTCATTGTTTTCATTTTTCTTTTATCCACACTGATCCACGCCGCTTCAGTTCTACCAGAGTGACAGCAGAAAAAACATCCCCCGAAGGTTGTTGTGTTGTCATGTTGTTATAGGCTACAAGAAGGGTGCTGCCGGTAATCAGCACGTGGGTCATGCTGTCACCTTTTGTGTTTTATTATGTTCAGTGTGTTTTCATTAATACACCAGCAACGTCTTCAATGTATCCTGTTCTGCTTCTGCGGTGTATCAATTTACACTCGTCTTAGCAACTCAATCCTATGCCATTCTGTTTGTTGTGCTAACCTCAATATTTGTTTGTTTTTCATATCATAGGCCCACAAATATTGATCCATATGTCATAATTATCCGAGTTTGTCCAAGGCTGTTCATTTATGTAAAAAAGTCTAATCTATCATCATCACGCTATTATTGATATAAGCAGGGGATTTTAACACAAAGTGGTAACCACTGTATGTGAATGCATGACTGGGTCAGACCTGAGCAGCACTGGGTTTGAAATGAACTGTAATAAAGTGGAGCTTCTGTGCTTTGATTACCTGCTGGGAAACAACATGACCATCATCCATTTACAATCAAAATTAGTTCTTCCGATTTTGGTGAAAGTAACGCAAAAGTAATGTAATGTAAAGTAAGTTAGTCTACACAGAGAGTTATGTGTAATATATTACATTTTGAGAGTAACTTGCCCAGCACTGTTGGTGATACATTAGCTGGGCCATTATTACTGGCTGATTTTAGCTGATTACAGATTAACTGTATTGTATTAATACATAGTGTATGTCAGTGGAAAAACGAGCAATAGACATGTTTTAGAAACAGCGTCTCCATAGTTTGTCCATCAGAGAGCACTGCCAAAAAGTTTTTAGCTGCAGAATTTCTCGGAAGTATTAAATTATATCCTCACAATATTGTAGAGATTAAATAAGATAACTTAGGGCAGTGGTTCCCAACCTTTTTCCCCAGGGGATGCCTTTTGAGTCAACTTATGAATATGTTTAATGCATAATAATAACTGTACGTAACAAGTGATAAACTACATCAACCCAGATAGTTAACAAGACAACAGAAAGTTTGTGTAAAACAACGGTTGGATGAATTTTGAGCAGATTATTTCCTGTTAATATTGTATCAGAAATTAGTTTTCCTTGTAGGAACTTTTTATATAATTCTCTGGATTGTGCATTTTTAAAATGTTTGACAGTCATACATCCTTAATAGACAAACTCAGTGTTTTCTTCTGCCTGATGCTTGGCTGTGTTCTATCAGCTCTTTTGTTGTTTAAACTGTGCACCTTTCTTATGTAGGACGAGGCTGTTTAACAGAGAGTGAATACAGCCTGTGTTCATGTCTTCATCATGCCTTTATCCTGTGAGAAGTTTATATCTAGAATTATAATCAAAACTTTAAAAATAACAATTTCATTTAGTTTTCTTCAAAGAATGAATAAAAACTGAGATTTGGCCCACTGTTCACATTCTTAAAAAGTTTTCTTAAACCCCTTTTAATTAAGAAGACTGGGTTGCAGGGGAAGCAGCCTAAACACAGTTCTCCAGACATTCCTAACCCCAGCAACATTGGGGAATCTTGAGGCCAGATGAGATAAATAATCTCACCAGCATGTTCTGGGTCTACCCTGGGGCCTCCTACCAGTTGCATCTGCCAAGAAAACAGAACCACCCAGAAGGCATCTTGATAAGATGCCCGAACCACCTCAACTGAAACCTTTCAACGCAAAGGAGCAGCAGCTCTACTCCAAGCTCCTACATGAGCCAAGCCATCTTGCAAAGGGAAACTCATTTTGGCCACTTATGTCCACAATCTCATTCTTTCTGTCACTACCCAAAGCTCACAATCACTCGTGAGAGTCAGAGCGTAGATGGAATGGTAATTTGAGAGCTTTGCCCTCCAGTTTATTTCCTTCTTCACCATAACAGACCAGCACAATGCACAATGCCCACATCACTCCCTGTCCACCTCACTCTCCATTTTACCCTCAATCGAAAACAAGACCCTGAGATATCTGAACTCCTTTTCCTTTACTAGATGCAGTAACTCACTCCAGACCCAGAGGGGGCAATCCACTGTTTTCCAGCAGAGAACCATTGCCAAGGACTTGGAGGTTCTAACTAATAAGGGCATGAAAAGACAAAAAAAAAAAAAAAAAATCTCAGAAATGTTAGCCCAACTGGAGAGATGAAAATTGAAGAGACATAAGCTGAGAATTCTGTGACATTGTGAGTTCTACAGTTTGTAAAAGAAACAATACTGTACATCTGCCTACAGACTGTGTTAAAGCAATGAAACCTACATACAATTCAAATTCAAGTTAAGATTTTAATAAAAAGGTAAAAACTACAGAAACAGGCAAAGTTAGATGTAATTCTTATGATTTAACCAAACTATTTGTCTAACCCTAAAGTTCTTTTAATTGCTTAATTAGTTGTATGTGAGCTACCATTTTACCTCAGACAGGCGGAAATAGCATCATTCCATGTCCAGCTCTGGGTGGAGAACAAAAGAAGAAAAAAAAAAAATACAGTTTTAACCAACAGCATGCAGTCAGGTTTTGTGTATTTCACAATCTTCTATGAAATCTCCCTGCTTGCTGCGACAAGCATGAGGAATATGTGAGATTGATTTGAAAAGGGCATGCAGGCAGCAAAATAAGTAGGCGAGCTTTACTCAGCTGTAAGGATCCATAATTTGGATGGTGTCTAACATTTCCCTGAGCTCTTCATACAGTAATTGATCCAGCAACGTGTTTGTCTGCTGATGCTTGTTTGTCTGGCGCTCAGTCCGAGGGACAGCTGGGAGTTCACATCTGTCAATGAAACCACTCCAATTATGGCTGCAGTGCACTCATCTGTTTCTTATGCTTGTTTCCTTTCCATGTCATTTTAATCCAAAACCACACCAGCTTTTTTAGTTTGTTTATTTGTTTCACATTAAATTTTAAATTACGGAATGGGATTTTAGCATTTCTAAACATACAGCTGGAGGGTGATGCAGGAGTACTGCTACATACTAAAATCCTTTACCACTGCTGTGAATTCTGAACACTTCTGTCAGACAAACATAACAAGGAGGTTTTTGGTGAGGTCCCCCTGCAGAATGCACATCATGATAATTGCAAATTTCTGTGGCCATGCTTTCAGTGTAAGATGAAATCTGATTCTTCAGTACATTTTAGTGAGCAATAACAGAATGTCTGCCCTTACTTTCTAAATATGACTTTGTGTAAATCAATCAATGTACAATTACAAACATAAAGTACACAATCCATTACTGTGGAATATATAGCAATTAGATAAAGCTGTATTGTAGCCATCCAGAAGCAAATTATTATTGTCCAAGTCATAATTCTGTAAACATCACTGCCCGAATACTTCCATGTGTTCTTTATATTGGCATAGATACAGCTAATAGATGACACTAGAGGGCAGAGTTACAAGTTTCAGACAACAAACAAGGCGACGGTGGAGGAGGTCTTAATATTGTACCTTTAAATGGAAGCATTGTAGACAGGGCTGGTCTGTGTGGCCGTTAACATTATATACATCCCAATGTGAATGGAGAGTTCTTTTCATTATTTTACCAATTCATTCTTTTCTGCCATTATTTAAATTTCTTTGTCATCTCCTATGGTCATATCTGGCTTGAACTACGCAACACCACCTCCATAGTTTTGCCAGTAGTTCTGCTCCGTTTCATCCATACCTGAAAGCTTTCAGGAGACATGCACAATACGGATGAAATAAACGCAGTGTAATGATGGAGGGCTCTGTTCATCTCCATCTCCATATCTAACGTTGAACATAAATGAGCCCCTAGTTTAGTGCATGGGTCTGCAACCCTTTTGATATGAAATGCCATTTTAAAATTCACTTGTTAATCAGTTTGCCATGTCAATATAATGTCAATCCTTTGCTGCTCAAAATGCTCTAGAAAAACTTATGTCCTCACTTTTTATTATTTGAGGCATTGCTTTTAAGTAGCAGAGCTCCTCCCTTACAGTCAAATCACATAATCTTACTATTATCACCAAACAAGGTGTCATTCACATCCACACTTTCATCAACTGTAATGCTCAAGTTGCAATGTTGCTAAGTTTGTATCTGTCCATCCCCTTGTATCACCGTGTCCCCCGTGCGAAACTCTTCACTGAGTTCTTTGTTTTTCATCCTCACCAGCAGTTTGTGGAGTTTGAGTCACGGGGCAGATAACTGATCAGTCGATCCGATCAGAGCTGATCAGATAATGGATGAGAGGAGCAGCAATAAACAATAAACGGCGAAGTTTAACTTTCACTGCAACTGGTGTTCTGCTGCTCTGTCTTTGCCCAGAGTACATGTACAATGAATAACCAGATGGTAGGCTTAATATTCCAGCAGCGATCCTCATGAATGGTCCAGCTCCAAAAATAGAAAATCAAAACATGGTGGCAGATGCTGTCAGCATGAGAGGCCACCACAAATAAATAAGTGTTGGAAACCCTGCACTTAAACATTTAAAAAAAAAACCTCTTGCATAGCAAATGCTAGTGTACCATTAGATAAGCTACAGCCTGCCAGTAGTGGCATGCATGTTCAATGGGGCTGGGACGATATGCTTTTGTCCCGATTCGATTCTATCACGATTCTTGGGTCCCAATTCGATTTATATTGCAATTCTGAATAATTGCGATTTTACAAGTATTGCGATTCGATATAACTGTTTACACACAGCTTTGGTTATGTCCAGCTCTAGGTTTTACACACTTCCATGAAAGGCAAAGTGTGTCCACACGGCATTAATGGGCCGCCTCTCTTGATGCAGCCGCTCCACCACACCACTAGGTGGCGCACAAGTTGAGTTTAAGTCGTTAAACCATTTCAGTGTTGAGTAGTGTTAGAAGAAGAAAATGCAGATTTGCAGTAGTGCATAACAACAAGGTTAAAGTTTAATAGAGCACAGGAAACATGTCTGTAAGTACAAATGTATTGCTCTGAGTTTATTTGTGTATGTTATGCAGAGCTGCTCACTTGCACTTTGTTTGTCATTGTAATGCCGTTGCAGCGCAGATGCTAATTTCTGTTAGCGCGTCTATGAAGATTTCCATTATATGTTAGCATTATGCTAGCGGACCATGCGCAAATTGTTTTTCTACATTTGTGGCACTCATGCCAGCTTTACTTTGAATTAACTTCTGTCTTCTTTTTATTAAGTAAAGGAGCTCCAGGTCATGTTCACTTGATGACGATAAGCCTAAATCTTTTCTTTTTGCTGTGGCTCACGGAGCCAAACCAAGTCTGTGGCGCTGCATGTAGAAGCTTCAGTGTTAATTGGTTATCACTTGTGCCTGTAACCAATCAGTGTAACCAATCAGTGGGGGCTGTAGGCGGGACATTGTTACACAGCCAAGAGTGGGGACTTCAGGCATAGAGAGGGCTGCATCAGAGCCAAAGGGGCACGTTTTAAAATAAACGTATTTGATTGGTTATCTGTGAAAAAAACGGCCTAAAATAAATAGAAAAATATCGATTCTAGGGAGAGAATCGATTTTTAGAGAGAAAAAAAAATCGCAATTAATATGAAAATCGATTTATCCTCTGGGGAACTTACATTTCTGTGGCAGATTTTATAGCAATCCATCCAACTGTCCAACAGCAAAAAATTTAGGTAGAGCCTCATGATGTCAGCAGAGACTACGTGCTTCTGTCACGCTTCAAGATTGAAAATAGAACTCACCTGCGGTACACCAGGTAGGCAGGTTTGAAATAACAAAAGAGCAGGCTTTAATGGCATCAAGCTGATTCACACAAAAAGACTAAAACAAGCAGGCAACAAAACCGAGGGAGCAGGCTGAAGTCTAACAACATACAAACAAAACAACAACAACAACAATTAGGAACAAACCGGGAATTGAGGAAAACAGCAGAAAAACTTACTAGGAGCACAAAAAAACAATGCAGAGAGCAACACAGATGGACTGACAAAAAAAGGGAAACACGGGTATGTATATGCAGAGAACTAATCAGAAGAACAAGACACACCTGGAGTAGGTGGGCACTGGCTTGAGGAGGGAATACCAAGTATAGGCTAACAATGAAGACAAGGAGGGGGTGGCAGGTAATACTAGGGCAGAGCAAATGAGACTAACACAAGATGGGTGTGCAGGGGAAATCTCTTGAACAAGGAAGGATTAATGAGACTAATACAAAGCAGGTGTGTAAGGAAACAGACAGGATACATGCTAAACGCTGGGTAACCCAGGTAATGGTTGCATCATTTTGTTTTGAATGGGGCTGGAACAAACGTTGCCTGGAGCATCATGTGTTATTATAATACTGGTTGAGTTGTGGCTGTATGATATGACAGAGATTGTTGAGGTTCAAAACGTTTTAAACATATCCAACCCAAGTCTCAGACAACAATAATTTTCCTCTGAGGAAACCTCTCCCCATGATTCCCAAAACTGTAGAGTGTCACAACACCAGTACATGAATGTCAATCCATTGAAGCAAACATATGATGTTGCAAGACATTGATACAAAAACCCTCTAAATCCAATACTGCTACAAGAAATCCATCACACTGATAGGCAACATTTCAATTTACTGGTCCATCTACATCCCAACCCTCACCTATGGTCATGAACTCTGGGTAGTGACCGAAAGAATGAGATGGCGGATACAAGCAGTGGAAATTAATTTCCTCTGTGGGGTGTCTTGGCTCAGCCTTAGAGATAGGGTGAGGAGCTCAGACATTCGGAGGGAGCTCGGAGTAGAGCCGCTGTTCCTTCGCATCAAAAGGGGTCAGTTGAGGTGGTTCGGGCATCTGACTGGGATGCCTCCTGGGCGCCTCCCGCTGGAGGTGTCCCGGGCACGTCCCACTGGTAGGAGGCCCCGGGGAAGACTCAGAACACGCTGGAGGGATTACATATCCCGTCTGGCCTGGGAACGCCTTGGGGTCCCCTAAGAAGAGCTGGAAAGCGTTGCCGGGGAGAGGAATGTCGGGGGTGCTTTGCTCGGCCTGCTGCCCCCGTGACCTGGCCCAAGATAAGTGAAAATGGATGGATTGATGGATGATAGGCAACATTGCCCACTATAGCACAATAAAACTAAAGATAGCTACCTCGGTATCTGACAGTTTTCTGTTGACTTACAGCAGAGTTTTTCAAACTATTGAGTCGTACCTCCCGAGTGGAACAAGGGAGAGTTGAAAAAAGGTTGCAGAGGGAGACAGGCAAACGTTAAGTTGGGTTGGGCATCTTGCCCTCATGCAGTGTCGTGAGGGCTTAAAATATTGTACATACTCTTAACTAAGGTACATAATATCTTCAGATTCTATTCAACTATATGCAGATATACAGGGTATACCCACCCGTTTTCTGGCCATATATACCCACCCATAATCCAAAAAGCCATTGTAATAAGAGAGTACACCCACTTTCTCCTTGGTAATTTATGCATTTACCTAGTAGTACACCCACCCCATCACCTACCACTGGACAGTAGATTGTGCAAAATGCAACTGAGGGAGCTATGAGAGGGCTGGGGATTCTCTGAAAGCTGCACAGCATGTAACAGTGACCACATAATGTGCCACTGACACCTACTATCACAATGCATTACAAACACCCTGCATTTGCAGACAGGGGAGTTCAATGAGGAGCACACAGGAACAAAAACACTCAGATAATAGTGCAAGGTGCACATCTGAGGGAGAAAATAGAGAAGAAACAAGTCACCATGGTGACAAATAATACAAAGAAAATGTTGGCGGAGAGGGCCAGGGCCCATTTGGCCCTGGATGTTACATTGCTCACACCTTAGATCTGGCTTCAAAGAATGCCCTCCAGGTGGAAACTGAAAAGCTTTGACAAGAGAAAGAGAGAGCAGTGAGGCCTGGCTTACATTTTCATTGAATGATATATTGAAGGCAACTTTTTGATAGGACTGTAGTTTTTCAATCTGGATCAGTTGATTGACACATGATTTTATGAGGTTCCCAACCAGACTCAATGTGGATATCAAGTCTGTTCAGTCAAATAAGATCTCACTGGATAAAAGCAAACCTCTCTGAATTGCTGACCACCATTGAATAACTACATATCAAGAGAGATATGCAAGGTAATATTCCCATCTCTTATTTAAACTGTCAGTTTATTCTGTTTATCCTTTATTTATCCAAGCACAGCTGACCAGGGTTTCTACTTGTAGCCACTGAACAGCTCAATTGAAGCATTTGGCAGTGAAATGTGTGGCTCAAGGGCCATTTAGCAGGCCAGGTTATGAGAAGAAACTCCATTACAATTCCCTCTCCCCTCCCACATTTTTCTATCAGGTCCAGCATTTCAACCTTTCTGGTGACGTGCACAATTTACTCATGTGAAGGCCCCTGCTGCCTCAATCTGCTGTTCATACATTTAAAAGCAGCTGTGAGAAGATTTATTTAATTCTCAGATATCTGTGATGTGCAAATGCAGCATCCAGCTTCCGAGGTAATCAATGGTTTCTGCTCAGGATCACACCCACACAAACTGTTGCATCATGTGCTATTATTATTCTTTTGAGGAGTTTTGCATCTCATATATAAAACAGAGACAGCAACCAGCAGGGGCAAACCAGCTAATATCTCATATATAAGACTGTGCACGTCCAAAGGTTAAATGGCTGCATCTATTTATTGGCTTCAGAGCAATATGCTATCAGCCACTGTTGTGCAACAAGAGAAAAATGAAAAACATTAATAGTCACATCCTGCTGTGAACTCAGCGATATTAGCCACAGGCTGTTGTGTGTGTGTGTGTGTGTGTGTGTGTTGACCCTTGCCAGAGATAGTCAGTGTGTGTACACTAATCCTATTTCCGTACAGTGAGAATGAGAGGTCTTGCTGGAGACATGGTTATTGTTGGGACAAGATAAGGATGTAATTCGCATGCACACACACATGCGCACACACTGCAGTACAAAACAATACTCACACTGCATACAGTTAAAAGACACGCACATACACACACACATACACACACACACACACATAGATCCATCATGGTTGTTATTTTTTGGTCTTTCCCAAACCTTAGCTTGTGGGTATTAATTTGAAGTGAAGATTTAGGTTGCTCTTTCCTTTTTTTGTCAGCACATAGAGTGATGTAATTATTACATCTCCTAATGGAACAATTGCTTTTAAATTGGAACAATGGAATTTGACCGTTTGCTCAACCCTGCGACTACTGGCTGTCCAATCATAGCTTAGCAACCATAACTAGGCACAACAGGCCTGTCATAATTTGGATATATTAACATGTTAATGAAGTGCATAGGGCTGCCGCATGAGCAACATTCCTAAAGAGTATAGAGTTTATTATTCACTCATTTATCCTTGACTAATTGAGTAGGAGATTATAACTTTGCTGTTTGGCAGTTTCAATAAGAGCAGCAGATGCATTCATGTTCAGTCAAGTTTCATCTAAAAACAGGTAGTCAATCCGATTAAACTAAGATTAGTAATTTTTTTGACTAGGGGTCTGATACTCAAAGTGATATTCACAGATTTGCCATCTTGCTTTGATTTGTAAGTGGTTGGAAACTGGATGACAATGGATGGAAGCAAGATTGTTAAACTTTACTCTGCTGTGAGTTTAGTTCTTTTACCTTCACATACTGGAATGGTAGCTAAATTGCAGGATGTGTTTACAAGTCTAGATGTAGTATTCAAAAACAGAAAGTTCCATTTCCATAGGGAAAGCTTAGGAGGTAGATGGTTGCTGAAGAGGTGGTTGAGAAAAATGGCTAGTAACAGGCAATTAAACAAGGCTGGCGCCATCATATTGGTAGGCTACAACACATGTGCAGTCAAGTCTGGTCTGCATTTGCCAAATACTGCTCAATTAGTGGTGGGCAAAGCAGTCCTTTAGATGTTACTGAATCACTAGGATCAGTTCATTAAAAAGATTCGTTCACCGAATCGTTCAGTGCTTGGCAGGAGGAGCCTTGACTGTGTACTGTGAAGTCCGACTTACTGAACTGATACACGGCTGAGCTACTGCAGGGTCTGCCCTGCACTGGTGAGTCTCATTACTGGTCAGCCTAACGTTTTAAGTTTGTTTATCTGGAAACTAAGTCTGTTAAAACAATGGGGAGGTGTGTGATTGTGTTCAAGTGGCTTGACTCCTGGCTACATTAGCCGTTAGCATGGAAAAACAGTCCCTATGAAAGTGTATCGCTGAGAAGAAATGATTTGAATCACTCAGGGATCAGGGTTACATCATTCACCGAATGATTTGTTCACCGAGTGATTCGTCACGTGATAGACAGTCCCTCCCTGCATCCTAGCTGCCTCGCAACTCACGAGTGACTCCTGGCCTGCACACTCCCTGCTGAGCTCAACTGAACTGAGAAATGGACAAATCAGTTCCGGAAGTGATTCAGTTCAGTACGTTCACTCAACAGAGTTGTTCTTTTGAACGATTCGCTCACGAACAACACAACACTAAGCTCAGTAGCTGGTGCACTATCATGGAATCAGAAACCTTTGTACCTGGAGGACAGTTGGGTCACAGCTGTTTTTAAGATAATATTCCCGATGATGGAGTCACTGATGATGAGTAGTGAGAGAGGAGGAAGAGGGGAAAGTGCTCTCCAGTCTGGGGAAAGATCAACACCCCTTGGAGGAGCCTTGATGTTGTCCTACCAGACAAAGATGGTGCGCAGCTTCCTACAGCAATCAGCAGGAAAAGTCAGATGGCATTTCATCTGCTGAGAGCCAGGAAGAGTCTGCTAAAACATTTGGTCTGCTGAGAGCCAGAGCCAGTCAAAGGCAGGAGACAATGGAAAGTGGAAGCATCCCTCAAGTGGAGGAAACTCCTGCATGTCCAGGATGTCAAACCCATCAGCCAGCGAGAAGTCCTAAGTTTGAGGAGTGGAGACGGGCAGTTTGTGCCATGTATACCCTCACCAGCTTCAGTCCAGTGCCTCGTTTGACATGGAGTCAAACTCACCTGAGTGGTCATACTACCCCCAACTGATGAGTGTCTCTGCTGGCACATGACAGGGAATAGAGTTGGCTTTGGGCTTTGCCCCAGGGAGAAACTAAGGATCTTCAGGCTGAGAGAGCCTAAGGCTCTGGAACTCATCTGATGATGGAGCCAGTCCAGAGTAGAGTGGGATCATTGTCCGTTATTGGAATGGAGCAGTCAGTGGACATAGATGGACTCGTTCCAGTAGCCACAGCCAGAGGAGCTCAGGACAGCGAGGTGTTTTGCCTGGGCTATAGTGACACTGGAAAACTCAAAGATTAGCCTGTCTTTCTCTCTGAGCTGAGCTTCCAGACTGAAAAATGCTTTTCTTCAGTTTTGAAATAAGGTGGCATGATCAACACTCAGATCCTCAGCCATCACATTTGCAGTCTATAAAAAGTCTAATAAAGTGCTAAAAGCTTAAGATCAACAATAAAATCCATAAAAGCCATAAAAGGGGATGCCCCCTCCCAATATATATTATAGTTACTGCCTTGAACTAATTCATCTGAAAAAAAAAAAAATCAACTTAAATGGAAAAATCTGGTTAAAACTGCATCATAAGACTTTCCAACCCCATACCTTTATTTTATATAATTAGTTGTCATCCTCCCCACTTACATAAGAGGCCATTAACAAGCCGACATTCTCACCTAAACTACAAGAACACTCAGTGTCAGTGCATTTTGGTAAATACATGCTGTTCCTTTGAATATAAAAAGCAAGTTTTAAAACTGCTGCAAGGACACACAATAAAATGAGAGTGCAAGTACAGGAGGAAGAGGAGACGATTGTATCTTTCAGAGTGAGAAATTGGGCTGTTTCAGAGCAGTTGGTGACCCTTGACCACAAGTTCAAATAGTTACTGAAACACAGTGACACACAGAAAAAGAGAGGGCAAAGAGGGAGATGAGGCCAGAAACATCCAACCAGGGTTGAAAAATACTGTGATTTCCTGCTCAAATTGGAGTGCTGTTATTTTGCTTGCTGACATTTGACTTTAATAAGCAATTACAACCTGCCACTGCCTTGTTTATCTGTATGCACAGTCATATATAACTCAGCCTACAAGAAAAAAAGCAGGAAAACATAGGATTAACCACTCTCATCCGTATCACCTTTACTTTATGATATTACTCTTTTGCCTTTGTACTATCTACAGTCCAGTCAGACAACATGCTTTTGAAATGTTTATTTCAACAGCAGAGCATAGTTAGTGTTTGGCATCTCGACTCCAGCCTCATCACTCCCTGCACTTATGTTTACATGAGATATTGGGGAGTGATGATTAAATATCTTCCCCCCAGCCGGAGGGTGCAGGTGGATGCTGGGGTGGAGGTGGGCCTGAAAGAGCAGGCAGCAATACTGATGCAGAGCAGCAGCAGCAGCATTGACAGGCAGTGGGAGAGCTGGGGAATTTTTGTAGCTTAGATAGACCGCCAAACTGGGAGTGTGTCTTTTGTAGACAACATATATAGAGTGAGGTATGACTTGCATGTATGAATCAGTGCTCACTCGCTCACAGGCTTCACTCCATTAGTGGCACAAGCCAGCCAACAGCCCAATAGGCTAATACTAGATCAGGGCCAAAAGCCTGTCAGCCTGGTCAGTCTAGACTTAAAAGTTGATCGTGAAGCATTTTAAACATAATTTGTTCATTTTCAGCTGTTTGAAATGAGTGCTTTCCATAATAATATGGACAGCACTCAGCCATATTGGATTCTATTAAGTTATTAATTATCTTAAGTGATCACTTCCCGCTGCTCTTGTTTGATTTTGTCTTTTATCTTTTTGAATTTGTCTCATGGGATAATACAAACTACTGATGCTAAGTGTAAGCTCAATCAGAAAGACAGACTGCTTATTCGATTTCTTACTCTTTCTCTGTTTGCCTCAATCAGCTGACTGAGGGTGCTCACTCTTTCAGCTAAACTGAGATGCTACGACCTCTGTGAGCCAATCATCTCACTACTGTCAAAGTTTAAAACTGTTCCTTTCTCTCCTGCTGTCAGCAATCATTTCAGTGTCAGATCGATGCGACCCTCATCCAAGCCCTTCACTTCCGGTCTCCATCCCATCCAGTCCTCCCAAAAGGTCCTTCAATTGAGCTCATCCGAAGTCCAACTCCACATCTCATCCATCCGGGGGCCAAAAGAATTATGTATACAGAAAAACCATGCATACGCCTTTTCCCACACATGAAGTAATATTTATAAAGGCAGGATGAGCGGTAACAATGAGAGAGTTGTAACCTTTAATAAAATATTGTTTTCAGGTTGTTTACCAATTTCATTGATCATGTTATTATTTTTGTGAGCTGCACAACGTTCTGTAAAATGTCACATTTATGAAACTCATTTAAATCACGATTTATCATTCTTTTGGTTACATTTGAGCCATAATGTCCCTACTGATTATTGTTTCATTTTATCCTGAATTGTGAAGCCTGTTTCAACATGAGCACTATGGATACATTATTGATCACCATTCTGACATTTAATAATTACAAGGATTGAGATTTTGTCCCGATGATGATTTGCAGAAATGCAATGAATTAGTGGTACAGATGCTACAAATATTCACAGCGTATGCAATGGCAGCTGTTCAGGCACTGTTGGAAAATCTCGCCAATGCAACACAATCTGTGAAATTGAACTTTCTTTGCTGTATTTCTCATTGATAGCTTGAATAAATGGTAGAGCAGGCACGAGTATTGATATTTATTTATTCCACATCCCTTTATGGCAAACTGGGGGTAAGGAAATGAGGCTCGTGCGCATGCGCCCAGTGCCTCAATGGTTGAGATTCTGTCAAACAGAATCAGGTGTATGTGCAACTTTATAAATCTGACAAAAAGAATGTATATGTACATTTCTTTCTTTGCACACAGTTTTAGTCAAACCTTAGTCCCTAAAATGATGCCACAATGGGGTATATATGCCAAAGACACCTTATTTTTATTCAACTTTCCTATTGTGCATTATGTCAGTATATTCTTATAATTCCTTATGCATCTCCTTAATGAAGTCTCTCCTATTAATCTATGGTTTGCTTTAACGTGGTGAGCACAACATGATTTGAACATTTTCAGTGGATACGCTTTAAAGGAAGGAATTGTACTAAAAGAAAGCCACAGTGAAAACCAGTGCCTTATCCTCATACAAATGGTTCATATGATATCCTTTGAATTAGCGCCCATGAATGACGTTACGTCCCTAACCTAAAGTTATGTAGTGGTTAGGTTTAGGCAAGAGAAGTTCCTGTCGTTAGGTTTAGAAAAAGAAGCATGACGAGGACTTACCTAAAAATGACTCAGAGTTCACTCATAGTTCACATGGTTCAGAGCAGCAGTCTCCTGGGGAAAGTCCTGTGTTTTGTGATCCGTTCACCACCAACCTGCCCCCTAAGAAGACCACTCAGGGACCACTTCCTTCCTTCCTTTTGTCAGCACATTGGTCATGTGAACAGAGCCTTCCAAAATATGTGGGTTATGCATGACTGGCTCATTATTATGAGGGATATGTAAGAATTTTTGTGCATTACTTTTCGTAGGAAAATGTATGAACAGTGCATGAGACAGCCTGACTTCAGTTTGTGTGAAACAGCTCAACTCCAACACATTAATTATATATTCTTTAATTGGTTGTATAAATTACTTAGTTGACCTTTTATCATTTGATTGAATGCAAAATCATATGTAGAAATCTCTAGGATCAAACTGAAATTCAAAGTGTCACTTATAGACAAAGTATATAAGGAGACTATCAGGAGTCAGATCAGAGAACTCTTACATTGTATGTGTCATTTTGGGAGGCAAAAAAAAAACAAAACTATGTCTTGTGTTGCATGAAAGAGGTGAGGCTCTGCATGACCATCTATCATGAATTCCAGTATCTACAGCCTGAATTTATTTCACTACGACTTTGAATTTGCTGCATCTGATTTTGCTTATGCCGCCAGCACAAACTGGTCACCTTCCAGTCACAGGACACTGGATTACCAGCAAGATGCCGTACTGCAGGAGAGGACTTCAGCTACAGGAAGCAAATGTACAACATTTAGTTCCTACTGTGTGTGTGTGTGTGTGTGTGTGTGTGTGTGTGTGTGAACTCATGCGTAGGTGTTGCTCTAATGTGTGTGTATGTGCGCTCCTGCGTATGTGAAGCCTTTCCTGGCGTGAAAATGTATGTGTGATGCTGTATAAGTGGTCACCATTTCTCTAATGGCCACTGAAATAACAGGACTGGAACCCACAGCATGGGGCTGTGAATGCACACACACACACACACACACACACACACACACACGCACACACACACACACACAGAAAACACACCCAAAGTGAGATCTCCATTGAGGTCTATAAAGTTTTATAACTAAACTTTGTTACAAGTTGAAGTATGAACTTTGTTTTTTAAAGTAAACAAAAGTGAATCTGCAGGGAACTGTTCTCTACATGCTTGACACAAGTGCTGCATTACATCTGATTGGCTGACTCCAGGCTGGTGTTGCATTACTTCAGCTCAGGTGATGACAGGGTGTTAACTTGCATAAGCTTAATGTCACCTATGTGGCAATAACAAGCCAGCTAACCATTTGTAATGGCTGCTGGAATGTGAAGTAGTAAATAGATATGTCTGTAGGGAAAAATTAAACAATCTCCTCTCTTATGTGTACCAGTGAAGAAGTGTGGGCATAAATGTATTTACTTCTCTCCTGCAATTTATGTGTGTAAAATTTAAAGCTGTGACAGATTTGTTGTTGGGTAGCTGATACTGTAGCAGTGCTTAATCAACTTTAAATAAGCTTAAGCTTGGGATTTCCTTGTCCTTGTCCTTTTATTCACCACAACCCCAAACCTTTAACAAATAACCTTTAACTGAAACCATGATTCATGGAAGCAGCCTAGCAGTAAGGGCATCAGTTTACTTAAGGGCTGGTTGGATTATCTAATAGCATCTGAAACCTCATCCCCCAACACATTTCCAACATTGGAATTAGTAATTACATCTGACAACTTTCCAAATCTGACCATGCCAGTCATGCCAGTTTTACACACAGTACCAGATGAGTAAAGGTAAGAAAGTAAGCAGGGTTTGAACTTCCACCTCATACTCTCTTCATCTTACTATTCATGTCACTTTTCGTGTGTAAAAGCGAGCGCACAACCATGAATGCCTTTGTGTGGGGACAGTCATTGTGCCTTTATCTCTCCTGTGTTTGTTCGATTGACTGCAATCAGGACTACAAAGACAAAAACAATACTGTTCTTCAGAGAGAAATTGTGCAGGCAGAGGGATGCAGCAAGATGGAAGCTGTGACGGCAGGCTTTTCACCCCACTTCTGAGTGTAGCCATGTGGAACAGATATAAACACTTGCCTTTACTAACTGGATATCTTATTTCCAGTATGCTGAGTTGAGCCTCTCAGTATGTCACTGAGGAAAAGAAAGAGGTCCTCTCTGTTCCAAGTCAGTAAGCGTACCAAGTTTTATTCCTGTGGCTTTCAGGTCTACAGTGCCTATAAAAAAAAGTATCCATCCCCCCTTGGATGTTTCACCCTTTTGTTGCTTTTATACATGAAATCATGATCAATATTATTTGGCTTTTTTGGCAAGAATTTGCAAAAAAAAAAAAACTTTAATATTAAAGTGAAAACAGATTTTTACAAAATAATGTCAATTAATTAAAAATATATAAGGTAAAGTAAATGATTGCATAAATATTCACCCCCTTAAGGTCAGTATTTAGTAGATGCACCTTTTGGCTGCAATCACAGCACTGAGTCTGTGTGGATATGTCTCAATGAGGCTGGCACATCTGGACACTGCAATTTTTCTCCATTCTTCCTTACAAAACAGATCAAGCTCTGTCAGGTTGCTCGGGGATCGGGCATGAACAGCTCTTTTCAAGTCCAGCCACAAATTCTCGATTGTATTGAGATCTGGGCTTTGACTTGGCCACTCCAGAACATTCACCTTTTTGTCTTTGAACCATTTCTGTGTAGCTTTTGCAGGCATGCTTGGGGTCGTTGTCTTGCTGGAAAATAAATCTTCTCCCAAGTCATAGTTCTCTTGCAGCCTGAGTCAGATGATCCTCCAGGATTTGGTGATATTTTTCTGCATTCATGTTCCCCTCTACCTTTACAAGCCTTCCAGGGCCTGCTGCTGAGAAGCATCCTCAGAGCATGATGCTGCCACCACCATGCTTCACTGTGGAGATGGTGTGTTTCAGGGTGATGTGCATTGTTTGGTGTTTGTTGTAAATGTTAAGGTTAATGTTGTATTTTGGAGAATGACAGTCTTCTTATAGCAAAGAGGCACACTCTGATTATGTGGTGCATCATTATTATCATTGGAGAAAAATATGTTTTCATAAACAAGGCAGGACAAATTTGTGCCGGACAAATTACATGTCGTGCCATTCTTTTTGTAGCGCATCCTGTCTCTGTTGGTGTTGGTGTTCTCTGTTTAGATCTGTCCAGATCAACCACATTGCGGATCATGTCTAAACCTTGTATCTGTTTAACTCTGCTTCTGACCCCTCCTTTGGGCTCTTTCAGATCGGGTCTTCTGTTTTTAGTTTATATACATAATGTTTGGATAGTTTCTGAAAAGGTCTGTTTGCACATGTAAAGATCCTTGCTCTCACAGACAGTAGCCTTTAGATATAAACACAGTATAATGGCTATGTTCTGTTCACTCAACCCTTCAGTGGTTGCAGTGTTAAAGGTGTAGTTTAGATTTTTGTAATGGGGTTGCATGAAGTACTTATCCATAGTGTAAGCAGTGCCAACATGAAAGCAAATCAATGTACTGCTGTAGACGGGAGCAGCAGCAAACGTATTTTAGCCATCTAAACAAAAACAGTATCAGTTTAAGTGTACCTTTCCGTCAGACTGCAGCTTCAGTTCCACGTCTCTCTCTGAAGCCACCACAGTCCATTGACAAAAACAGTACTTTTGGCTCACTGAATATGGAACCACTGCCTCAATCAGTTACGTAGTTTGTGTTATTGCGTCACCCTAGTAAATCCAGACTAACCCTTTTAAACACCAAAGGAACACAGTGACAATATTCTAAATATAGCATATATTTAAACTGATATGGTTTTTTAGAGTGGCTAAAATTTGTTTTGTTGCTGCTGTGGTCCACAGCATTACACTGCTTAGCTTCTGTGCCAAACTCAAGCCTTCTCTTCCAAATTGGGAGTGTGCCTAACTACAGGTAATACACTGACTTTGGATAGGTACCTCATACAACCCCACTTCAAATAATCTGGGCTATCCCTTTAAATGTGATTAGCTAGGGAGCTGTCAGCATTACTGAAATGATAAAACATTTATAGTTTGATTAACAAGATGTACATGAAATATAATAATGTAGCCATGCTTTGTTCCTTTTCTTCCAAGTTAGACCCACTTTGACATCATCTGTTTACCTCAGTTTCATGGTAATGCAAATATGTCTTGGGAATGTGGACTTTGAAAATAATATTTCAGTTGAAAATTGTTATATGCGACAGTATAAGTCAGTGATAGCATTATCTTGATATACCTATATCCATATCCACTAACTATTCTGTGACATTCTTTGGCAAGTTATATAAAGCTTATACTTACACAATATCCTCAGAAGAACATTATCTTTCTTCTCTATGCAGCTCCCTTGATACACCTGCCAAACTGCTCTGTTGCTCAGTTCCTGTTTAGAGGAGTGTTAAACTGCCTGAATATCAAAGCAGACATTAAAGGGGTACAGCACTGAGGACAGAGTATAACAAATGTCTTAATAATGGAAAAAGACATTTGGTTTACTCATCTTGAAAACTGTAAGGCCCTGAAGTCAAAAACTATTCTCTTGGTACCCCAGTTTTATGTTTCCTTGTTGGTATTACAAACAGATATTTTCCACAAAGTGATGGTTACAAATCCCTTAATAAAATGAGGAGGATGAACCCAGCAGTGATGAGTGCCCCCAGCTCCCAAATGACAAACAAGGGAAATTTTATTATGTCAGTAACTCAATATACAGATGCACGCAAACTACCACAATACACACACACACACGCAGCCTCAGACACTTAAACAGGAACCACTGGGGAACACTGGTGAGAAACTGGACTCACCTTGAGACAAAGCTTTTATATAGCAGCTTTTATTACTGTGCTTTAGTGGTTTGTGTGTGCGCTTGTATGTCTGCAGCATGTATGTGTGTAAGTGAATGTGTGTGTGCGTGTGTTTTAGTCAATAGGGGCATGTGTGTGTGTGATGTTGAAGCTTTGTTTAATGTCACTGTCTGTGCTGTAAATTGACGAACTCCCAGAGACGCCCCCTTCCTCTTCAGGCTTTCCCAACTAATTAAAAATACTCTGCATTGGAGAATGGATTACTGCAAAGGGCACACATACATACACACACACACGCGCACGGACACACACACACACACACACACACACACACACAATTAGGCATTTTATTCTCTTGTGGCGTGCACTTACACTCGCACTGAGGCTCGTACGTGTGGCAAGGAAAATGTTACTGTTGACATTAAGGTAAATTGCTGCTGGCGTTTGAACGTAGATACGAATGTTAGCACAAGCACCTTTCACTCCATGAAATACAGAATCAGTTTGTGTGTGGGTGTGTGTGTTACAGCGTGGGTGCACATGCTAGTGATAAGCATAGAGTGGGAGAGTATGATTGTGTTTGTGAGAGAAACAAGGAGAGGAAGATAGCGTGCATGTTTGAGAGAGATAGATGGCAGGACTATTTGTGTGTGCGTGTGTGTTTGTGTTCCTCGTCAATTGACATTCAGAGGTCTCCCTATCTCCAGCTCCCTCCATCAGTCGGCCATGTGGACCAATAAATCTCTACGTATCCTCAGAGTGGGATGTTTTATTGAATGCCTGCTGCACCGCTGAAGGAAAACATCAGAGGCAGATGAGGGAGACCCAAAAATGATTTTCAGAAAGCTAACTGGAGGAGGGTGTAATGCAGGCGAGCTTTTCTTGAAATGCTGGTCAATATCTGGAATGGTGTTCAGGGTTATTTGATGGTGAGGCTCAACATGACAAGAAGAGTGCTGCTATGATTTAATGAGTCAGGGTGTCAGTGGTTCAGATATTGTGGTCCTGTCAAGCCTCTGCCAAGACACAATTGGCTGTAAATGGACTTAAAAGGCTCAATGAGCAGCATTTTAGCACCAGTAAGTTACATTCATTTTGGGATGTTAGAATAATTACTGTAAACAAACAGTACCAATTACTGGCAGCTTTGACCAGCCTGCACACTGCAGTGTGTGTCACAGAGTCACTGGGCTGTCAGATTTGTAGAGAGTTTGAGAATGGTAAATATTTGTTGACACACAGCAATGCTATCAGTAAACGCTGGCAGTAGCGGACTAATGAGCTACATACGTTCATGTCCCAGCCTTTATGTTTTTATTAAAGAGGTGACAGTAGATAAAGAAAGTCCTGGCTTTCAGAATATGAAACTTGTGCTGCCATATTCAGAACATAAACACAGTTTTTAAGCTTTAAAAGGCAACTGCGCTCTCTCTCTCTCTCTCTCTCTCTCTCTCTCTCTCTCTTCCTTTATGTCTCCCTGAAATTTTGAATGAATGCTTACAGTAGCAAGGCAGGGTCGGAAACAGTGGGTTTCTGTCTGATTCAAATAAAGAGAATCTTGACTTTTAGAATATTAAATCCTCGTAAAACCCATGGTGTTGCTATTGACCTGCTTGAGCTAGCCAATTTCTAAGCGGCTAAGCGTGGTACATCAAAATATAACGTTTAATGATACAATTTTGTTAATATGGGCATGCGACACACTGTTAGCTCAGTTAGTTACATCACAATTCAGCTAACTACTAAGCTCATTTTACAGATGTATATATTTGTATTGCATCATGCCTGTCAGCAACAACAAGTGTCAGGCGTCAGCTTGTAGCTTCATGTCACCGCTTTCCATTGAAAATGACTTGGAGCCTGTTGCAGTCTCGCTTGTAGTGTGGACACAGCATAAGTCATTCAGATTTACCGGCATGATAAACAAAAGAGACAAAAACAAAACGGTGCCTCCCTACCTTTGAAGCGGTCATAAAGTCCGCATGTGTGTCCATACTTTGATTGTTTATATTCCTTTATTCCAAAAAAAATCTAAATGATTAGCTAAACATTAATCCAAGTTGTAAATAATGTCCCATGAAGGCCATTGTGTACTAACTTTGTTCACCAAACTAAGACCGCAGCTCTACCAATACAAACAGTTTCTCTTTTCCTGCACTGTGTTGTTGGGTATGCTCATTTTTTGTTTCCTTTCTGGCTACAAAATAAAACTGAGAAAAAAGGAGCTTCCATGTTAGGAGGTCAATGGGCTGTGCCATGCATCTCTACAGCCACAGTATTAGAAATTTATAGGGCCTTTTACTCAAAGTCATGGCTTGATGACATACTGTCACATCTAGGGGTGTCCCCGACTAAGCATTTTCATAGTCGAATCTGATTTGACAGATTTTTCCTTTAGCCGACTAATCATCGAATCATGTTGTTTTCCCCCTCATTGATTAATGAGCTCATTTGCGTCAGTTTCCGCTCCAGACAAAAGAGCTAAAACGCCCAAATAAACAAATTTAATTCTTCAGTTGGCATAATAAGATAATAATAATAAAAGTGAAAGGGTTATCATTTTATCTTTATCTTTATTCCTTTCACTTCATCAAGGTATGATACTCTAGGTGAGCGCAGACGCGCTGCAGCCTCATCCATGTCTTTAACAGGAGTCGTTTCTGACTCGTCAGAACTTGCCATTTCATTCACAAATAAACATCCAAAAACAACATCAAAAGGTTTAGAAACAGTTTTCCTTCTTTCTGACTTCAAGTTACTTCATTAATCAACTCAGGTTCATACAAGTTCATCCACACGGACTGTGTGTCACCGCTCTCAATTGTTTGGCCACATCGGACAAAAAGTAGCCAAATAAAAAATCAGAGTCTATCAAGAAAACTATCAGCGTTTCAAGATTACGACGGAGTATTAGGGCCACATTGAAGAAAAAAAAAAATCGGACATTTCGAGAATTAAGTCGAAATATTACGAGAATAAAGTCATAACTGAGAAAAAGTCATAATATTACGAGAATAAAGTCGAAATATTATGAGATTAAAGTCGTAATATTTCGAGAATAAAGTCGTAATTTAACGAGATTAAAGTCGTAATATTTCGAGAATAAAGTCATAATATTACGAGAATAAAGTGGAAATATTAGGAGATTAAAGTCGTAATTTAATGAGATTAAAGTCATAATATTATGAGAATAAAGTCGTAGTTTTTAAGGAAATAACCAACAACAAACAGAATATCAGACTGTCTTTCATGCCGTTGTAAGTAGCCTACTTAATTAGGTTCGGGAACCGGCACCATGCCGGTTCTGTGTCAGTCGAAACTCTGGGCCCAACTCTGCCACTGATTGGCCAGTCTGACATCCTTCATAATACATATAGAACGTTAGTGAAACACATAGGCCTCACAGGAACATGCGTTGGTTTGGGGACAAGTTAGTGGTCACATTACTCGTTCCACAGGCAAAGGACCCTGGAGACATAGCCTACAGAAAATACACCGGTTGTAGCCTAAGTAACTTTTAACATACATGAGTCTTTGTGACTCTTGACTCTTGACTCTTGTCCCATAACTAGGGGACCCCCTAACCCCTAACGCTTGTTTCTGTTTCACTAACGATATTTTCACCCCATTAAGTCACATCCTGTTATTTCCTCTGTAAACCTAACGTTACAGCAGCCTACAAGCATGCTCTGTCAATAAATCAGCTCAGACACTGTTAGAAAAGTAGTATTTAGCCTAATAACATCATGCTACAGCAGTAATAATGTCAGCTTTAGTCAAATGGCTCTAGCTCTCCCGGTAAATGTCATAAACTCTGGACACATTTTCCCTGATAATGGCCGTGTTTCCCAGATCGCTCTGAGCTTAAGAAGATCTTTCACTAAGAAGGAGTTGTAAGATCGAGCTGACCCACTCTTAACACTCATCTTACATCTTACAACTGAGTAGGCTACTTACAACGGCATGAAAGACAATCTGATATTCTGTTTGTTGTTGGTCATTTCCTTAAAAACTACGACTTTATTCTCATAATATTATGACTTTTTCTCAGTTATGACTTTATTCTCAAAATATTACGACTAAATTACTGTCAAAATGCCGAACCTGAGGCTTCAAAACAAGAGTCCATAAACCAGTGGGTGGTGTCACGGTAGCTGCATTCATTATTTAATCTGTCAATGGGAAAACATCATACATGCAAATTAGCATCATCATTGCAAGCATGTTAGCATGCTAATTTGTGCCACATTCACACCAATCCAGTGTTTTGCTGATTGGCCATGGGGTTGAGCAGCAGTGTGAGAGTGTTACTTATATGACCCATTTGTAGGGGGAGTGGAGTGTGGAGAGAAATCCAATCTCCCCATCTTAGCACCTGAGTTTTTGTCTTAAAATGTGTTGATGTTGGCTTTAAAGATCTGTAAAATTAATTATGATTATTGTTACTTAAGTATCTTTACTGCCATGGAAGACACACATGCGTGCACTCACAAAATGAGAGCTCTCCTTTGTAGGATAGTACACAGGAACTGTTAATACATACTTTATTTCTTTGACTTACTATATCATTTAAAGATAAAAAGAGACTTGTTCCTGGACTGCAGGCATCTTCCGGTGTGATGGCCACTTACGTGACTGGCCACCGCAGTGTGACATCAGGTTCTGTTTCTCCAAAAGTTAAATCTGTTTCAATTTTGGCCACAGGCTTCTGCATTCTTTTTCCAGCCCCACCACCGCAGCCTAGACACATTACCCACATTCAAATGAATGCTGCATTGCCAGTTTGGGTGTGAATGCAGCCTTAGCTCAAAGCACCACTGTGCCTAAATTCAGCCTCACACAGCGTGGCTGTATACTTCATTAAGTCTCTAAGGTAATACGCTAATAATTCCTCTCATAATGTTCTAATGACATTACTACAACTTCATTTAGTCACACTTGGGGTCTGATTCAGTAAGTTCACAAAGAAAGTGTGGTAGTAGTCAAATTTTGAAAGTGTGTAGGACCTCCTCCTCTGGTCTTTTGTAAAAGATGGATTTTGATTTTTGGAAGTAAAAGTAAACCATGTTTCATTATTTGTGTGATTAAGGAGTGTTCTTTTTTTCTTAACAGAAATCATATCTACAAGTTTCCCTCCATATTGATATTTACTTTCGACCTTATTCAAAGTATTGCTTTTATACCTTAAACATATTAAGGTGTTCCTCTTGCCATCAGCACAAGTTTCTCAACACAGCCCTTGTTGTGAATGCAGAGACTAAAGTATGACCTGTTATCATTACCCTACTTTTTGAACAAATGGTGTGAAGCCACAGCAGGTGGGGAGGAGACATCCTTTGGATCGTGATGAATGCTGTAAGAGTCAATTTCCTGCTGTTTAAAAGAACTCATATAAAAATATTAAGTGTACCCGAGCTTGGCTGATCTTATTAAAGCAGTCACTGAATAGAAGAGGTGGCCTCCAATTCCTACCCATCTACTGGCAGCCAGTGCTTTTCTGGTATGCATGTGGTGCGCTGTTGCCTGAAGGAACAATAGGTCCTGTGCTTCTTTTATCTCAGTAAAAACGAGAAATAGCAAAACATTCAACATTTAGAAAAACATAGAGCAAATAAGGTGATGCAACATTTACAGTATTATCGCAAGCACACATTCAGGTCAAAGCCTGAAACTCTTGCAATATCTTCCAGACTCCGCAGCTAATATGGAAACACTATGACAGAAATACAAAATCTTGGCAACAAAAACCTGAACTGGAAAACAGTATGGATTCAACAATGATTTGTCAGTGCTGTATGTGACTTTGTGTAGATGCTTCCTGTTCAGGAAACCCACAAACTGGTGCAATTAATGCCAAAATATTAACTTCCTCTCTTAGACTTGTACTATTAATAAGAATCCCACTGAGTAGGTCTAGGGAATGTAAATGGTATGTGTTGCCCTGCACAGTTGAAGCCTGTTCCTTTTTCACCTTTTTCACATTACAGGGAGTTTCTTCATTTTAGCTCACAGATGGACTTGAGGTTGACGGGCACTGCTGGGCTCTTACAGCCCATCTTGGGGCTTTTCTGCTGCTGTTGGATCCCCTGCAGTTTAGCCTGGAACTGTAAAGAGGCCAGCTGTCATCTGGGACTGCAGGGAAGCACTGCACAAGCTTTGGTGCTGAAGAGGTTTGGACGAGCTAAAAGGAGCCTCAACAGTTCCTCTTATCTCCTGCAGGGGACGGGCCAGCGGCAGCAGTGCAGAGCACAGAGTGGCAAGACAGCAGAGAGAAAGAAAGTGAGTGCAAAGCTGCGTGCAGACTAACTGCTAACCCTGTATACTACTGTGAAGCTCAGACCCCACTGTGTGAGTCTGCTTTTCTGTGCACCTGCCTTAGGGGGAGGCAAGGGGCGACCAATCGTTTGACACGTTCAACGTGTGTACTCAGTAAAATGAGGTCAGCCCACTAACCTGAACACAAACTGCATTGATGCACACAGTGCTACAGGCTAATAGATCAAACTGAACTGCTTGTTTCCCTTTTTCCCTTTGTCTTTCTCTCTATCACAGAAATCTTTACCTCAGCTGAAGGATTTCAGAATACATTCTCAAACTGACATCCACAACAGTCACATCAATAAACTATGGAGACTCCTGAGGGTCATATGGTTGAAAAAAATAATGAATAAATACACAGATGATGGACAGACATAAAATATTTGGAGGAGCACTCAGTCAAGTTGCATTAAAAGTAATGATAAGACTTTCAATATCGACATCTGACCTTCAGATTAAAAGGGGTGTTTAGATAGATGGTGTTAGATTAAAATAATTTGTTATTTATATCCATTGATTAAGAGCACTGATTAATAAAAGTTTGAGTTTGAGTCAATCAAATCTGATCAAGTCACACACACTCGGTCCTGATGGAGGGTTTGATGGTCAAACTCCTAATAAATGCTGCCTGAGGGTGTATTTTCTTTTACTTGGGTTTTTGCTTATTTAATCATGAATATAAAATGTTATAGAGAAATACTTTAGATTCAAAGGCGTGTTTTCGGGGGGTTAATTTAGAATTATGATATGGCCATTCAGCTGCAGCTTGGGTCATGAGGATTATCTATCCTTTCATTGGATATACCAGCAAAATTCAGGTGAAATCTATAATCCTCTATCAACTTAATTTGCAAAGTCTACCTTATTTATGAAAGACATGAGCTTGTGAAGAAATTAGGGCGTGTCCAAACAGCGTATTTCTTTGGGAGAAAAGTGTTGTCAGGGCGCTGGGGAGTGCTTCATCCCAGTGCTTTATTACAAAGCACTTTTTTTAATGACTGTGACGCTATCTTTATTAATTAAAAAAAAGACAGGGGCAACTAGAAAAAACTGCTATGTGGACACAAGCCTTAGCTCAGTGTTGAGTTTACAAAGTTTGCCTCATTTGCCCTGAGAATTCCACTTTTAAACTGTTGTCTCGTGAAACATCCACATAAGACTCTAATCTTATCCCTCTTTGATGTTCATACTGTAGCATTTTTTCATGTCACCGAATTTCATCATTTTGCATAACCAACAGAACAATATCTGTGTCTGCACACTGGCTTCTTTTAAACATACCTTACATCATAAGCAAATTATTTTTGTATGTGTATGTTCATTGGGCTTCATGCAGGACGCGTTATACGAACAAATTTTCTCATTTGTTCATACCTGTGATTTGTTCTTATGTAGTTGGTACCCATTGATTTTTGGGATTCACCAGTGTTTTCTTATTTTCTAGAGAAATTTTTATGTGTGGTCGATGGCACTTGTGAGAAAAAAAACATCAAGGGGTTTTGTTTAGGGGGCGTGGTCTATGCTAGTAGGTTACATCTGATTAAGTGGGATTCAGCACACCTGAACATGTTTGGTGCATCTGGAGACATTCTCGGAACCCATCGGCTGTATTCGGCGTCTGACTTCTGGCAGACGCCGAATACCGCCTCTGAGGGCAGACCCCTGATTTTTTGGCATTCCGGTTTGATTTGGGTGGAGGAAGCAAATTTCCGTTTCCGACTTCCGTTTATATATAAGAAAAATGCTGAACCATTGCAATGGATTCAGAGTTTGTAGTGACGCCAATTATGTTCCACCTGATTAGCTCACCGCACGGACCATTTAACCTGCCAAGAACTGCAGCCGGCTCAAACGTGATTGATCAATATCACGCAGACTACAAACAGCCTACAACCGGACACCAGGGCTCTTCCGCTCTTCTTCTGGAGGCAAGTTCTCCGGGGTTTGCCTACAGACTCTACATTCACTGAATGTAGAGTCTGTATATAGAGACTTATCTGGAGATGACTTTTCTTATTTTTTCTCTTAACAGAAAATAAAGAGTAAATCTAAGAGAAATGTAGGAGAATGTCATTGCATAAGGCCTATTGATTTAACAGCTTCCCTCCATAATTTCCTTTGTTCAAAGACAATTGAGTTGCATATTGGCCATTCCTTCATCCCAGCAAAAAGTTTTTTGACTTTGTTCATTTATTTGATTAACTGCAAAAATCTACTGACAGTGTAATCTGTCTTTTCTGGATGTTAGAAGAACAAAAGGAAAATCAGAAGCAACATAGTTGACCAAGTGTTTGTGCTGCAATGCAGCAATTTGCACCTGGTGTTCAATAAACCAATCAACATTAATGGCTGACTCATGAGGAAAAATAAATCTACAGTGCAGTAGTAGAGCACCAAATTATTTTTTGTCTTTGTGCTGCTGAAACATGATTAATTTCTTTTTTATTTTTCCTTTAACTGACAGCTCTTTGTCTTGTGTTTGAATTGGAAAGTGAAAAGGAACATATGATGGCAATTATCTAGCAGTGATTACCATGTGACTGCTAAATGAAGGTACAAAATATTTCACCCAGAACAGCTATGATAAATGCCGACAACACATTTGTGTTAAGGTTCACATCTTCTTCCTTCTCAGACTTTTGCAGGCACTACACTGAGCCTTCAGCTTCTTTTTACCCCCGACTGGTTCAAACTGAAGGTAGCTTGAGCCATCACTAGCAAAGTTATGCATTACTCAGAGTGTGTAGTGCTATTTTCCTTTCCTCACTTTTCTTTTTCTTTCAGTCTGGAAAGTGCCATTGTTCCATGGCAGCTGTTTGTTGCATCAGATGAGATGATGTCTCATGATTGTAAGCTGACAGTGACTACAAACTGAGAATTGTGCTTATATGCACCCCTGAGACAAAGAAAAGCCGCTGACATAGAGCAGGCTTTAAGTCAACTAACAGTTATTGACAGCTGAGATGGAACAGTCATTGGCTGTTATCCAAGGCGGCCTTGTGACTTCATGAATATCCAAAGCAATTGATATAGTGACTTGAGGTGGTATTTTGACATGGACACGGAAACTGTAGAGTGCCAAAACTTTTCTGTCAAAGGAATGCCCTGTTTTCTTCACCCTCAGATGTATAGAGTGCCCCAGGAATGAGTCCTAAAATGTAGAAATGAGTTAGCATTTTTTCACTCCTATACCCTTTTTCCATTGTCACTTTTGGCCGTGCAGAGTAACGTCATGTCACGAGAGACGTACCTTCTCTGGAGTAGGTCCAAAAGTCGGGCTGCCTGCCCTCAAGCGGGTAGTGGTGATGTCTTGCTGACCGCAGTCAACCCCCGACGCCCCCCTCTCCTTCCCAAAAAGCATGTGTGTTGTGAGACTTCACTCACCTGGGCCTGCAGTTGAGCGGAGAGAAAGGCGGTTTTAAAAGTCTCTGTGTGTTCATCTCTCAGTACTTTTGTAGCTTCTCACTGAATCTATGTGGTTGGAAATTTAGTTTCTCTCCTGTGTTCTGTTTTTACTTAAATCTGCTTTATGTTACTGTTTCATGTTCACTATCCGCCACGTTACAAGTTGTGTGAAGTTGCTGCTCGAAAACTCAACATTTCCTTATTTTGCTGCTTCACAACAAAAACTTGACAAATTAAAGGGGAAGTTTTATTGTGAATAATCTATAGGAAATGATGTGATATTACTGAATTTGCGGAACTTTGTTAGCAGCTTTTATTTAATAAAGTTTAATAATGTTGCAGGCCACAGTGAGATGTTAGATGAAGAGCTGAAGACAACAGGCTCTTGCTGCACCTTTGCAAACAGCTCACCTCCAAAAGGTAAACTTCACTACCCTTATGTGGAAAAACACATGCAACAAAAATAACAGCAATAACAACAACACACATCCTTGTGTATGATAGCAATTAAAGTTTCCTATGACGGTGAATGAATCCCTATCAGCATGCCCCTTTGGTCTGAAACCTCCGATGGTTTATGATGCTGTTAACAATTTAAATTGTGAGAAAAATAATTCAAATCATGTAGAATTGAAGCTGTGTGGTGACCTGCTGGTTTCTATTCACTTTATATATGCTTCCCTTAGGTAACATCATCAGAAATCACTCTGTAAACTTCCATTGTTATGCAGATGATACACAATTATACCTATCGATAAAGCCAGAAGAAACGGAACAATTAACTAAACTTCAAACCTGCCTTAAAGACATAAAAATCTGAAAGAGCTCCAATTTCTTGATGTTAAATTCAAATAAAACTGAAGTTTTTGTTCTGGGCCCAAAACACCTCAGAAACTCTTTATCTGATGATATAGTTTCTCTGGATGGCATTGCTCTGGCCTCTGGCACTACTGTATGAAACCTCAGAGTAATATTTGATCAAGATTTGTCATTTAAATCCAATTTAAAACAAACTTCATGGACTGCGTTTTTTCATCTGCGTAATATTGCAAAAAGTAGGCCTATCCTGTTCCAAAAACGAAAAATTGGTCCACACTTTTGTTAACTCTAGGCTGGATTACTGTAACACCCTATTATCAGGTAGCTCTAATAAGTCTTTGAAAACTCTCCAGCTGATCCAGAATGTGAGTACTGACAAGAACTAAGGAACGTGATCATATTTTTCCTGTTTTAGCTTCTCTGCACTGGCTCCCTGTAAAATCCAGAATTGAATTTAAAATCCTACTGTTAACTTAAAAAGCTCTAAATGGTCAAGCTCTGTCATATCTTAGAGAGCTCATAGTGCCATATTATCCCACCAGAACACTGCACTCTGAGAATGCAGGGTTACTCGTGGTCCCTAAAGTCTCCAAAAGTAGATCAGGAGCCAGAACCTTCAGCCATCAGGCTCCTTTTCTGTGGAATCATCTTCCTGTTGCAGTCCGGGAGGCAGACACTGTCTCCATATTTAAGACTTTCCTTTTTGATAAAGCTTATAGTTAGGGCTGGCTCAGGCTTGCCTTGTACCAGCCCCTAGTTAGGCTGACATAGGCCTAGTCTGCTGGGGGGACCTCCTATAATACACCTCCTCCACACCGACTCAAAATTCAAAAGAAAGCTGAGCCAGTGTTCTAACACCTGGAAGCGAGGTTAAATTTAGCACTTTTCAAGACTTTTTAATGACTCTTGGGATTACATTCAAGATTTTACAAAAACAAAACCTAACACGAAGCAGCATGAAGTACTTAGTGTTAGTGACAATTTTACCAAAATGTTTATTGAAACCTGACTTGGTGATTTTGTTTCTCACTCTGCATGTAGGATTCCACTTCCTTGATTTCCATCATGCCCAGTGTGAGAAACTTCGGCATAAAATACACCGAGCCACGTATGCATTGTCTTGTCCTTGTTTCATCCATGCTGCAAAATCCTGGTTAAATAAGTGATTTTCGTTAAATTTGCAATTCCCCATGTTGTCCAGGTTTCAGTAACATAGTTCGTAACAAGTAGACAGTGGTTCCTCTGCTCTGAGCATCCTGGCCGGGAGCAAAATATAAGTGTTGTTTGTTCCACTATCCTGATCTGCGTGACGTTAATGTGAGAGGTATTTGATAAATTACTTAAGAAAATTAGATGTTATCAGTTATTTTGAGATTTTACAATACAACATCAGAAAAAGAAACAATTCATCTTACTTCCCATACTTTCACATTATTAAGACTTCTGAAAGACTGTTTTAAGACACATTAATGCCAGTTAAAGCCTTATTTTTAGATTCATTAATTCAATGCCTTTTAAGACTTTTTAAAGATCCACAGGAACCTGGTAAGCTGTTTGGTTGGTATCATGTTATTTTTATTATCATTAGGGTAATATATTTTCATTAAAGCAGGGAACTGTGTTTATTGATGAACTGTTGACCTTGCAATTTACTTTCCCTCTCTTTTTAACAATGCGATTTCTTACAGGCAAAACCATCATTCTTTCTGGCTGTTAGACAATATTTTTGTCTTTATGAAAAAAGTTTGGTTTCCTTGTTGTACTTTAAATACCTTTAAGAAAAAGAAATCATGACACTGATATTAACTGTAAGATAATGTGTGTATGTACACCTGAAACCCAAATACATTGGTACACTGATGAGTAAATCTCATGAACACTTATTTTGAGATAATTTTGCACTTTTTTTTATTGTAATCTGATCTTTGCTAGTGTTATGAGCAGTAAAGGTCCTCAAGTGTGACCGGGCTGTAGTAGCACTGGGTGGGAGGATGCGGTTACGAGTTCACCAATGTTGGCGGTGCTTGCTTATCCTCCTCTTCTAATTGATGTCAGGTTCCGCAAGTCAAAAGTCAGATTTTAGATTCACTCATGTCTCGGGAAGTCTGGGAGAAATAATATGTATATGTTAATTTCCTACAGGACATTTCCACTCACCTCTCCTCCTCCTGTCCTAACCTAAATACACCACATACCTCTGTCTGTCCCTGTCTAACCTGACATCCGAGGTTCTTTTTCTATGCGGCACATCCTCATCATCAGCTGCCTTCCTCTTCAGTCCTGCCAGAGCCTGGCTCTCAGTTTGGGCATTGTTTGAAGATGTGCGCTGGGGCAGTGGTGGTGTACAGACAGGTCGCTCCTCCCATCAGATCGATCATGGAGAGTGTGGGTAGTATGGTGGCTGTTTCTGCAGGTGGATGGACCTGCATGACTTTGTTTGACCCACTTGCTCTCAGGAGCTGACCTCTTGTACTCTTCTCCATGAGCCATCTACCTCTACCTCATAGATTGTGATGAGACAAAACGTTTGTTCCAGCTGCTACTTGAGGTGGATGGATCTGCTTGGCTTTTATGGGACCTCTCTCTGTCACCATCAGACCTTTTATAGTGGTCAGAGTCCAGTGATCGATGCCTCACATCTTCACTGTCAGCCTTTCTCTTCCCTGGCCTGATGAAACTTTGGGTGTGGCTGCTTGGAGTGTTGCACGTTGCAGTTAACTGATTGAAAAGACTTGTATCACAAACAGACGTCAAATATGTTTTAAATTCCTAAAATCTACTTTGTAAACTGACTGATAATAATGTGAGTTTACTTGTGCCATCCAGACTTGACCCTCTTGGACCGACACAATCTTCCTTATCAACCTTTCGTTTCATCCTGGCCTTGACTAAACCTGTTGTCTGAGTGCAGGGATGAGAGCTGTGCAGTGGGGCTGGCTCAGGCTGCTCCTCACAGCTTTCCCGCTGTCAGAGGTCCAAGTGTGGTTCTGACAGATGTCCATGATCTCAAAACGGGACCTTACACTGCAAGACAGTGTATCCAAGAGCACAGATCTGTAACATTAGTTGTTCCAAACTCCTTCAATAGAAGTTCCACTGGCGCTCTTTTAATCAGGTCATCTCACTGAACCCTCTTGTGTAGTGGTACCTGACTGGGCCATTTCATCAGGAGAGATAGAAGAATGAAATACAGAAAAAGTTTAATATGAAATATGAGTGAACAGATTAACAGACGATTTGTGCTGATAAGATTTAACAGAAGTATTTGGCGCCAGCACATCAGAGGATGATTTTTGTTTATTTTCAAGGGACATCTAAAAAATAAATCCCCCCATGGAGTCCAGACACTGGTGGAGGTAGTGGTGGCTGATGGCTTTGTGGTTGATGGCTGATGAGCCAAATGAGAATAAATCTGAAGATTAGGCGGTGATGGGGACAATATTTGTATGACAGTAATGGATGGAAAAGCACATAAATTTGCATTTTTACCTTGAAGTATGTTGTGCTAGTGGGAATAAAGGACAAATGTACCATGGACCCTCTAAGAAGCAGTATTGGTTAAGTGTATTATCCTGGTGAAATAAAATAATGTGTGTAAAACTGTTGGAGCACCCCTTTAACTTTATCCCTAAAATGATTTTTCTCCTACTAATTTGTAGATATATCCAAGTGGAGTACTGGCCTGGGTTTACTCCTCTATAGTGAACATTTAAACCTAGCTGTCTCTTTCTTTGTCATGCACACATACTGAAAACAAACACATGAAGAAATCTCTCTTAGGTCATTACCTGGGTCAAGATGGGACATTAGGACATCTGTTAAGTGCAACCATACCAGAAACAGAGAACACATGTAGACAGTTGAGGAGAAAGGATAGTAATGATGCCAAACAGAAGAGAATAGGATTTCCTTATGTATCTCTTTTGGAATGACATAGAATCCCTCTGCCTGCTCTTTGATTTTAATATGTTATGTTATGTTATGTCATGTGTCATAGTCAGTGTGTTAGCTAGGTAGCTACATTTCGTCAGCAGTCCCTGGCTTTTTCTAGTCTTCACAATATGCTACTGGCTTTTGTAAATCTCTGTAATGAATATTTTCATTCGAAGAAAAGCATATTGGTGATGTGACAGTCAGCCCCGTCATGATGCTGTAAGAGTAGACCTAGTGGGGCTGAGTGTGAGTCATACCATAGGCCCTTTGGTGCAGCTCCATCTCCAGGCCGATTGAGCTTTGGGGTGAGTCACTGAGTGAATCATTGGAAATAGAAAGGCTTAGCAGAACACTGTTATTCTGGAGGAAGCTCTAATCTCTAGTTTTATTATTTAATTGCAAATGAGAGTCGAAAATGTTTCCCCGAATGTTTCATGACCCCCTGCACAAAGACGAAGCATGGTAGTGAAAGGCCGAGGATTTATGGTCGTCAATGGTAAAACTCATTTATTGATTACTGAATTTTTCAAACCATTTCGCAGAACAGTGACAATGACTTTAAGCACATGGTTATTGTTCAAAGTCTGGAGCTTTTGTGTTGTGTAGCAGACTGCTGTCTGGTCCGTCTGCTCGCCTACGCTAGAACACTGATGTTGCTGCTTTATGCAAGATTTGTTCCTGTATTTAAATAAGTTCTCAGCTATATGTGTCAAATTTCCAGCCAGCTCCTAGTCATTTATTCTCTTGTTTGCTCTGTTTCTCCTGCCACATACTAACTCCTGACTCATTTCACATCCAGCCACTCCCTCCTGCACTACAGTAACCCCTGTCCTGTCATTTCCATAACTTGACCTTCCTTGCTCACCTGTTCCTACTTTCTCTCATCGGCCCTGCACTGCATAAAACATCCCATTTCCACTCATTCTCTACAAACAGCAACCTCCAGGGCTGAAAAATGAGACATCACGGATATGCTCAAAATTGCAGTTCCTTGAATGGCCACTTGAGGCTGGCTCCAGAAGGCATTCAGTCCCCATAGACCCTCAAAATTAAATGCCCGACTTTACAGCAGAAATAAACATGTTAACCACCTAGTACAAAAAATCATTTTGGTCTCTATAGCTAATTTCTCCCTTTACAGCAACTGTACATGAGAAGAATGTTTATATGACACACCCATTTACATTTTATAAAGGCTAAAAGTTATGCATAATTAAGGGTGGGCAACTTTGAGTGACAGGCTGTCTGCTGATAGTGTCCTCAGTCTCAGTCAGATCCATCCCTTGATCTCCAAGGCGCCAGCCTCTTGTAGAATTAAAGTGTCCTCTGGCTCCAAAAAAGCAAAATGGCGAGGGCTGAAGTACCAAACTCTGGGCTTCAAAACGGTCTGCAAAGGAAAGGTGACGTCACTGTCTGCATCCCTTATTCTTAGTTTTCAAGCCTTTTGTTCTGCCTGTCTGATGTAACAAACAGGAATGTGCCACATTATTTAAGTAAGTTGGTTAGCTATGGTTTTCATGTATATATTCTTTGGAAAAGAGTCTACTTCACCCAATTAAATGCACTTACAGTACAGGCCAAAAGTTTGGACACACCTTCTCATTCAATGCGTTTTCTTTATTTTCATGACTATTTACATTGTAGATTCTCACTGAAGGCATCAAAACTATGAATGAACACATGTGGAGTTATGTACTTAACAAAAAAAGGTGAAATAACTGAAAACATGTTTTATATTCTAGTTTCTTCAAAATAGCCACCCTTTGCTCTGATTACTGCTTTGCACACTCTTGGCATTCTCTCAATGAGCTTCAAGAGGTAGTCACCTGAAATGGTTTTCCAACAGTCTTGAAGGAGTTCCCAGAGATGTTTAGCACTTGTTGGCCCCTTTGCCTTCACTCTGCAGTCCAGCTCACCCCAAACCATCTGGATTGGGTTCAGGTCCGGTGACTGTGGAGGCCAGGTCATCTGCCGCAGCACTCCATCACTCTCCTTCTTGGTCAAATAGCCCTTACACAGCCTGGAGGTGTGTTTGGGGTCATTGTCCTGTTGAAAAATAAATGATCGTCCAACTAAACACAAACCGGATGGGATGGCATGTCGCTGCAGGATGCTGTGGTAGCCATGCTGGTTCAGTGTGCCTTCAATTTTGAATAAATCCCCAACAGTGTCACCAGCAAAACACCCCCACACCATCACACCTACTCCTCCATGCTTCACAGTGGGAACCAGGCATGTGGAATCCATCCGTTCACCTTTTCTGCGTCTCACAAAGACACGGTGGTTGGAACCAAAGATCTCAAATTTGGACTCATCAGACCAAAGCACAGATTTCCACTGGTCTAATGTCCATTCCTTGTGTTTCTTGGCACAAACAAATCTCTTCTGCTTGTTGCCTCTCCTTAGCAGTGGTTTCCTAGCAGCTATTTGACCATGAAGGCCTGATTGGCGCAGTCTCCTCTTAACAGTTGTTCTAGAGATGGGTCTGCTGCTAGAACTCTGTGTGGCATTCATCTGGTCTCTGATCTGAGCTGCTGTTAACTTGCGATTTCTGAGGCTGGTGACTCGGATGAACTTATCCTCAGAAGCAGAGGTGACTCTTGGTCTTCCTTTCCTGGGTCGGTCCTCATGTGTGCCAGTTTCGTTGTAGCACTTGATGGTTTTTGCGACTCCACTTGGGGACACATTTAAAGTTTTTGCAATTTTCCGGACTGACTGACCTTCATTTCTTAAAGTAATGATGGCCACTCGTTTTTCTTTAGTTAGTTGATTGGTTCTTGCCATAATATGAATTTTAACAGTTGTCCAATAGGGCTGTCGGCTGTGTATTAACCTGACTTCTGCACAACACAACTGATGGTCCCAACCCCATTGATAAAGCAAGAAATTCCACTAATTAACCCTGATAAGGCACACCTGTGAAGTGGAAACCATTTCAGGTGACTACCTCTTGAAGCTCATGGAGAGAATGCCAAGAGTGTGCAAAGCAGTAATCAGAGCAAAGGGTGGCTATTTTGAAGAAACTAGAATATAAAACATGTTTTCAGTTATTTCACCTTTTTTTGTTAAGTACATAACTCCACATGTGTTCATTCATAGTTTTGATGCCTTCAGTGAGAATCTACAATGTAAATAGTCATGAAAATAAAGAAAACGCATTGAATGAGAAGGTGTGTCCAAACTTTTGGCCTGTACTGTATATGTTGGGAGCTGTAGTTTCCCATGAAGGGGCATTGCCTCCTCAGTGAGACAGGGTTGGTTTGGCTTGTATCTGGCTCTCATCTTCAGTGTGTCAGAGGCGAGAGATAGAAACACATCACCTGTGGTCTGCTTCATTATTTCTCTGTTCTTTGCAAAAAACACACATATGACCACTTAAACATTTGATTATCATGTGAATGCATGTGCCATTGTTTATTCTTTTTGTTATGACTGTTACTTTTTTTGAGTGTCGTAAAAGAACACTGTCAGAATGCAGCCACTACGTAAGTGTAAGCTAGCTTAACTTGCTATGCGTGCCGTGTTTATTGAGTAAGATGTTAGCATGTCTGATTTAAATGCTCGTAGCTGTATTAAATTAGGCCCCCTGTAATATCAAAAGCTGTTTTATATGTTCTAAGGGATCATTTAATGTGTTTGTTTTTTTGTTTTGTAAATTTGGTGGCTTGATAAATCCTCTTGCCAACTGTTACCTCCTTCTGGGATTTCCCACTACATTTTGTTAGCATTATGCTAAGCGTGAAACAGTGATCTACCAGTCAGTCCAACTGGAAACATCTTTGCATATACAAGTGCAGTAATTAAACTAATTAAAGCTGTAGGCCAAGGAGATATTGTATTTACTTTCACGTGTATGTGAAGAATAACAGAAACAGGGACTGTGGAAAGTTTTTTTTATTACAGAAATAGAGTTTTAATGTGTTGGGTTATGGTAATTGTGACCTGGTAATAGGTTTATGGAGAATGTGGTTAAAGCACAGATATATGTAGAAATCCAGAGTGTGACAGAGGCGAACCAAACACATCAGCTGTTGCCTGCTTTATTATTTCTCTGTCCTTTACAGGACAAAGTTATTATCCATCTACTGACCTCACATCCGGTGTCTGTTACACTGAGGTAGCCTGCATGATCCCCTGCCTGCCTCTCTGCCTGACCCCTTTTTGGATTAGTTGCCTGATTTGACCTGCCTGTCTGATCTCGACTTTAGCCTGTTTTTGAAGTAAACTTTTACCTAAGCTGTTTGTATCGGAGTTGTGTATCTACTGGTTGTGGACACTTGATCTACAGAGCAGACACGTATACTGTGATAGACAGAAAAATACAATTTTATCTCAGTCGGACTTTATTCCAGGTTTAAGTAAACCTTTATAATGCAGCAAATTTGAATAGCATCAACATTTAACTTATCTGTACTATCTTACTCCCATCGTTAGTCTATTAGGCACTGGTTTTGCTTTTGCTCCCTGAAGACACTTCTTGTCTTGTATATTTGGATATTTTGCCAAATATGTAATACTCCATTGTTCTAAAACTGGGCCCAGTGTGTGTGACCCTGACCTGGGGAACCCACTGGTTGTTCTGGCTGTTACTGGCTGTGAACGTTAAATTGTGGTTACTAGGGCTGTAGTCAACCAAAGAAAATCTTGGTCGACTAAAGTCGTACATAATCTTCAACTAATCGATTAGTCATGGTAAAAAAAAAATTTGCACGTTATTTTTACTTCTGTGGTAGTGTGTCTGTGTCACTCTGCAGTTACACCTCCAAAACGCTAGTCGGCAGTGGAGGACTGTGTTAAGTGCTGTAACGTTTAGTTCAAATCTAACTTTATTTATATAGTTGATTCAAAACACACATTAAATATGGCTTAATAGAGACAGTTTCAAACAGTACACAAAGTACGCAAATTGGCTTCACTATAAATCGCAGAACTGACAGATGAACATTGTCTTTATCTGGACACATTTCCCCACCAATACAACATGCTAACCTTATTAGCACAAGTCTATGGAATTTTACATTGTATAAATTAGCCTAGTGTCTAGCGATCTTTTTCTCTTCTCATATAAAACCAGAGACAACAGCAACATGTAACAAAGGTAACAGCACATAATTTGGCTCCATTACAACTCACAGCATTCACCGACAAAACATCTGTCTTATACTAAACACATTTTTCAAACAAATATTTTTACATTGTATAAATTAGCCTAGCGACGAATGGAGATTTCCTCTGCTCATATGAAGCCAGGATAAATCCCGAAGTATAAATCCCTGAAGGATAAATCACACACACAAAATACAAGTAAATACAAGCTTCGTTTCCACTGAAGGAAATGGTGTCAGTATAGAGACAACAGACAGGAGGTCTGCGTCACCACGACACTGAGCGTGAGGGTGGGCAAGTTCAACTTTCTGTCAATAACGGGGGTGTTTTCACAGGAAATAATGGATTAATCCTGGAAAGCTATTGATGTAGCACTTTTCTCCTTATGAAAGTAACACGGCTTTTATTCGACCAATGAGAATTTGGTCAGACGAGAGCATAGCTACCAAATAATCGACTAGTCGACCAGGAGAGTACAGCCCTAGTGGTTACTGTAATTTGAAGCATTCTCTGGCACAAGAATGTCCTTTGGGATAGATAAAGTTCTATTGAATTCAATTGAATTTATTAACTAAAAGTAAAAATCAATTTGTATCAATCATGCTTTTGCTTAGTAGCAAATTCTGTCAGATCGGCAAGACATGAAATGCAGAGTCCCACATGTCATCTGCCATAATGGACAAAAGTAAAAGGTTTGGTGTGTGGGTTCAGAGAGTAATGTTACATAACCTGCTTAATACACCTTTTGACTCCAGCTGCTGTGTCTGTTTAGATGGATTATGTAACAATGCTGCTATTGCCATTCATTATGCTACTGTTGTAAAATAATTGTATTTTTTAAGCTGCCATAACAGGATATAACATTGTAGCTCCTGATGTACCTTTTCAAGAGTCACATGCTCACTTCATTCTGAATTGCACATCCAGAAACAGTCTCTTTGTGTGGGGTTTAAGGGGCGTTAATCTTGAGGAACACATAATACCTTCAAATGGCTCTTTTTCTGTATTGCCTCGTAAACAGTCTATTCAACCTGTTCAGTTAATGCAGTTTAGTACAGCTTCTGCTAAACCTCTGCATATGTATTCTATTTTTACATTTCAGCAGCTGACTTGTAATTTGCAGCCACTGGCAATCAGCTCTGTTTTGGAACGCTAGGTTAACAGTGAAGTAATTAATGCAAACATTATTACACATCACGGAAATGCATATACTGTGGTAATCACATTAGTGGTGATTATAATGTACCATATCCGACATGTAAAATAAATTTCTGTATTGGTACAGATGGAGGCTTTGTTAAACTTCCTGTTAATGTTGCACTTAAATCTTGTACATATTTTACACTACAAACTTTGTTGTGGCATCAGGTGTGTAATGAGAAAATTCAGTCTAGCAGAGGGATTGAGCACTAGACTGAGACTAAAGGTGTGTTCAGACAGAGCGCAAAGTCAGTTTTAGACACAGCAGACAATACTCTTGACACAATAAATGAATACTACAATATTGTATTGTTGTTCGCTAGTTATACTATGTACCAGGGCTGTACATTAACTTTTTTATCCCATAGCACTGGCGCTACAGAGGGTGATAATTTTGTAGCACAGGCCAGAAAGTTTGTAGCAAATATAAAATGTCCATTACCACTTCTACAAATCACAAGTAATGCGGCTCATCATTTAAACACACTGGCAAAGGATATCAATGCATACAATGCACACAATAAATATAACATTTATAAATAATAAGAAATTGAAATGTTTTCAGAAAAGCATCTTTATTTTTACAAAAATATTTTCAGTTCGGACAAGTATCTTATTTTCATAAACACAGTGATATCAAAGGCCTAAACTTAGTAAAGGGGAGCTCTTCCTTCGTGATACAATATGCCACGTTAACCTTCATTTTTACCTCACGAAGAGCCGACTCATCTGCACGCGCTACACCGGTCCTCATGGAGTGCAAGACGCTGCCAGCCCACTCTGGTTGCTGCTTTGCGACAAACGCATCTCTTGCTAGAAGGTGGCAGTGAGAAGTGTGGTGTTTTTTCACGTTGTCTTGTTTCCCACAACGTACGGATTATCTAGCCGGATCTTCTTTGGAGCTGACTGTAATTGTAAAGACCTCTTAACCTCCCACCTAGATACAAAATCCTGCAGGATACGTCAGGTGTGAAACACACCCTAGGGGGTCGGAGCCAATACTTGCAGCAGACGAAAGAGTGTGAAAACAATGGGTAGGGGCGCTGCTCCCTGCCGTAGACAGAAGGGTGTGAAACACACCGTAAGAGGCGTTCCTCAGGTATAAATGTTTAAGTATCATGCTCGGGGTCTTTCTTCATTCTGACTGCTTATGTGATGATTGACCTTTTCTTTGCAAAGAAAATAAAAACCTTGTCGGCCGGCAGAAGTCTCTATTTCATTATTCACCAGCAGCAGAGAATTTCGGCAACAATTTGGTGTCAGAAGTGGGATCCCTCAAGTGATTGTCTGGGACGGAGCGCAGACAGTGACAGGCCATCCTGGAATGAAAAAGATTTCCAGCCTCCAACCTCAAATCCTCTTCTGAGCAGGGAGGACTGACCGCAGACGTCCCAGATCGTTGCCGCTGGGATTCCACGAACGCAATTCAGCGAAATTCATCTGGTGAGCACTGAAATATTGACATTTAAATTCTTTTTTTTAAATTTGGGTTTTTAATTTGGCATAACATTTCCATTTCTCATATTATCCACAATTGATCGGCTTTTTATCGCTTGTAGCCTAAACGAAGTGATCCTTACAGAGACGTCACCAGCAGCAGAGAATTTCCACAACACTGACCTACAGTAACTACAAAATAGCATCTGCTTGTCATCGTTGTAGACTAGCCAAGGGAACTCCTTTTTCTACTCCGCGTTGAATTTGTATGTTTTCTCTTTCGTTTTTGTCGGTTTATCTTTATTTTGCGGAATTGGCGCATCTTCTGCCTCTTCAACTGTGTCTTTTTCTCTTTCGTTCTTTTTTTGTTTGGGTTTTTTGTCTAGTGGCTGAAAATACCTCTTCATTTTCACCGCCGCCTTGCTGAAGTGAAGTGATGATGGGAGAGGCTAGCGGTAACCACACAGGAATTGTGGGAATTGTAGTTGGATATACAGGATACTACGAATGGTCGTTATCACAGTAGACTACAACTACCATGTAGACTAGCGATTTTTTGTTTTGTTTTGCTTTGTTTTGGAAGATAACGATGAACTATCGCTCATGTCATGTGTCCGATTTTATGAGAAAAAAAAACACACTACACACACACACAAGCGGCTCGCAAGCAGTCTGTCGCACGCGTGCTACTAGGCAAATAAATTCATCGCACAAACATTTTTTTCCATCACACGTGCGACACAGTATATGTACAGCCCTGTGTACTATGTTGTATTGCTGTACTGGACCTACAGCAGTGGTGTAGTGGTAGTTGATGAGGTGGGTGTACTGCTAGGTACATAGGTAGGTTACCGATGAGGGAGTGGGCATACTCTCCAATATATTACTGTAGCCATGTTTCCACCAGCCTGTTTAGATGTGCATCTAGAAGTATCGCATCGGAAAATTATGATGGAAACGGCAAAATTTGAATTAAAATCCCCTGATTCGCACAAACTAAAATACGCTCGCTTTAGCCGGGTTTTAGTTATTTGAAAAAATGTTGATTCACAAAACGGGGGATGGAAACAGTTATGTTCGAATTAAGTCTGACGTAGCGCATCTCTCTCCATGGTGATATCCACACTCTGGGTCGGGAAGGTGGTAATGCATTTACAAGCTGGTTGCCAACTGCCAGAAAACGTAGAAGAAGGAGAATGCAAGACTTGTTTTGTTTCTTGTTCTGCGGAAAACTTGCGCGAGTTCGTAGTTTTCACCAAAGTCCGTACATTTAATGGAAACACACAGGATTCATATTTCTGTTAATGTGCATTTCCCAATTATTCGAATCACTTTTGGATGGAAACATAGCTAATGGCTTTTTAGCTGATAGGTGGGTATACTGTAACTGCATAGATAGTCAGTGAACCCGTTATTATTTATTTCTGTTACTTCCTATGGTTATCTGTATTTATTTATGTCCTTTGCCTGCTGCAACAACAAAATTTCCCTGCTGGCGATTAGTAATGGTGTATTTTATCTTATCCTAATAGGAAGAAGCAAGTGAATGTGAAAAGATGCAAATCAGCACTGGATGACTCAAACCTGGAAAAATGAGTATTTACATGAGTTTTAATTAGTGATGGGGGACCACTTCTTTTCACAGTATCTGTTTCTTCAAGTAAATACATCAATCATATCTTTCAAGTTTTGATATTTTTTGCAAGATATGGTGTCACTTTCTCTGTGACTCTGTTTCAATGCATTGCCAGTGATCATTTACAAGTTTACATTAATAAAGATAAAACATTCACTCTAATGCACTGATTAAGCATTTCACTTCTTGTAAGCTCAATCTGCACAATATGCTGTTACAGAAATGTTAATGACCCGATCTATTGTTCTTTGAGGGGCAAGAAGCAGACAGCCTAGTTACTTCTGCATTTATGTGATGTCAGAATAATCTGAAAAATTAGTTTGCAGTCATATTTCTTGGCTAACATGATTTGTTTCCTTTGCTCTTTGTTATCAATGTGTTGTTTTAACACTTTGAGCAACAAAATACAACAATTCCTCTCTGTAGCATCCATGTTGTTTCCAAATTACAACTTAAAGCTCATGAACAGGAGCACATAATTGCACCACTGGTCTAAGCTGGCAATGGTCCTGACTTGGACCAATTCAATCGTTTTTGATTCACTCTCCATAGCAGGCAATTACCACGAGTGGGAAAAGTCAGAAATTCATGAGCACTCTCACATATGACAGGCAGGCTGGTACTCACCAGACACTAAAGAGTCTTTATATTATGAGATTTGTTTGTTATGAATAGGAAAAATAGACTGCAACAAACTTTGCTTTGCTTTCTGCCTAAACACACCCTAAAAGTCTGTTGCCATTTAAACAGTCCTATATGCTCAGTAGATATGACAAACACAACTGATGGATGAAGGTAAAGACACCTTTGCTAACTATATACCCACTAGGGGTGTAAATCACCAGTTTCATTGCAGTACCATATTATATCGATTCTTTGGACAAGGATACAATATTTGCCGATATTATTAAGTCTGCTATGATATGATTTTAATTTGATGCAATCTGGGGGCCTGTGACTGATATGAGATGACATTATTTGCCCATTTAAAGCAACACAAAGAGAACATTTTATAAAACATTGCCTAAAACAGGCCGTTGAAAATAAAAATATAAAAGTACAATCATTAATACTTTCAACATTGAGGTACATTATATATTGTAAAACACATTCTGAAAATGTGATTTAAAACACCAGTAATCACATCCACAAAAAAAGTGTCCACTTTTTACAATCTATGCTAGAAAGGAGTACTTGTGTAACTGTTTTGTGTTATTTTTCTTTCTTTATTATTTTAAATAAATGCAATCCAGTCTTTCATGAATGCACACTGGAATCAATGTGGGGCAGCATGCTATATAGGTTAAGTAGCCTGGCAAATACCTACAGATTGGCAGTGAGTCCAAAATAGTCATTTTTTTCTTTTATTATTGTTTTTTTTTTTTTTTTTTATTAAAACCTACCTCAGTTTATATGTTACAGTTGCACATTTTTGTGGATGTGATTATTGATGTTTTAAATCACATTTTCAGAATGTGTTTTACAATATATAATGTACCTCAATGTTGAAAGTATTAATGATTGTACTTTTAAATTTTTATTTTCAACGGCCTGTTTTAGGCAATGTTTTATAAAATGTTCTCTTTGTGGCTGCCATTCATGCATAAATGATGACAACTAAAAAAAACAAATTTTCAAAAGAGCTGTGTTAAAATGTATTTTTGTGTTTCACCATTGAAACATTATATTGTTGTGCAATTGTTTCTTCACATTTTATCAACCTTGACCACACGTAGTGCTCATTATTAAGCTTAATAAGACACTGTTCTAAGTGCCTTATTACATATTAACTAACGCTTATTACAAGAACCTTAAAATAAAGCGCTTCCAACACTGTCTGTTACAGAAGATGCTGCCACCCATTTCTTTTTGGCTTTTGGCCAAAAAAAACCCCAAAACAACTGATAAATACTAAGTACAGTAAAGTTTACTGTAAACGGACTCCACTAATACACATACAACAGCACACCCTCAGAGGTTTCTGTCAGAGAGCCCTTCCTGGAAGAAATATTTTCATTTTAACCAAATACATTATCTTTTTTATAAAATTTAAGGACTATCTGGCTTAAAACCCCAAAGGTAAACTTCTCCAAACAGCCATCAAACAGATTAACCAGATCATTTATTAAAAGTATCATCAACAAAACAACTGTTTTTTGCTAGTCACACAATATTAGCTTAAGCATGTTTTCATTGCATGAAGAAGCTTAGCGGCTAGCGACTGTTTTTCCTCTACCCATAACTTAACAATTAGTTAGTTTTCTTACTCAGTTTGTTAAAGTTGCTGCATCTCCTGACAGAGCAGCTTGGCTAAATTTCTGCCTGCAGCCACGTTTTTTCAGCAGACCATTATTGAAACAATGCTAATGCTAATATTGCTGTGGGTGGAAGTGTTTCCAGGTAGGTAACATTACTTTGTGTTTTATCTTGTAACTGCATTGTTTACGTACAGCATGTGCTCTGTCTGTTGACCCGAATGATGGAAAATATTTCCACATTGCTGATTTATTTTCGAGTAAATACCATTATCCTCATTGTCTTGCCATTATCTGCCTGCTGCTGTTTGAAAGTGTCACAGCTTTTCAAAATAAAGGCATATCCTGAAGATGATGATATGGATCAGTGTTTTTAACTTTGCATTGATGATATTGGATTGTTGATCATTAAATCGATATATCGATCTAGATCGATGGATCATCACACCCCTAATATCCAGTAGAGTACACAGGGGGAGAGTGTCTGCTCCTGCCATAACACAATACATCTCTGTCCTAATGAAACATCAAAGTGTCTTCCTGGTTAAGTGCTGTGACCTGATGAACTCTGCCCCTGTATGCTGGAAGTAAGTGTTGTAACAAAAGACCCACTCAAACAACAATGCCACGGCTTTAAAGGTTCTTATTTTACACTGATCATTGTTATATGTATTAAAAATAAGAAAAAGCAGAAACATTAGGTACCTTTTTTTTTTTTTTTTAAAGTTTTCAGTAAGCATCCACAGTTAAAGCTTCACCGTATCTAAATTATTCATTAGGAATATGATAACAGTGTCAGTGACTCTAAACTACTATGGTCACTCTAAGCTATTAGACACAGAGTAATCGTTTGGTACTATCCTTACGGCCACAGCCATTACACAGAATGGATTTCCTTATCCTCACGGAGTGGATAAGGAGAGAAAATCATTTATTCATTTGATTCGCTGTTACCCATTAATACCACTAGGAGCGTGTGCACCTCTGAGTGTGTGTGTGTGTGTGTGTGTGTGTGTAGCCCACAGCAGTGTGTGCAGCATCTGGAACTCTCCCCTCCTCTCTCCTCCACTTCTGCTGTGTGTATGCATGTGTGAGCCTGCACACCATACAATATTAGTAATGGATTTCAGGTCCATGAGTGTTTTAGACCACATTAATACTGAATCACAAAGCAGATGCAAACACACTGAACTTAGCACACTGGGGCCTGTTACTGGCCCGTGTAAAAGCCAATTTAAAACTTTAAAAGGATGAGTTACCTTCAAAGTACACCCGTGTTTGTTTCTGCAGCTGTTGTACAAAGGGTATGAATTTAAAATTACACATCATGATTAAATATGCAACAAACACAGTGCAAAACTAGGATTTTATTTATCGAGAGGATAAAATCAGAAGCCATCTGAACAAGAGATCAGATGCTACATGTAGAAAATTTTCACCCCTTCACCTTGCTGACCTTTCAGCAATGCAATGCTGAGGGTCTGGGATGCTCAGGGGGTCCTGTCTGTTTCTCTAAACAGGAAACATGCTGACTGCCATCTACTGTATGTAACACACTGACTATAGATAAATATCTCACACAGCCCAAAAAAACCCCAAACTATCCCTTTAACCTGTGATGAACTTGGGTGTCTAAGATACTGATATTCAAGAAACAAATGAAAGTGCATCATAAGAGGAAAACCCTATCTCACTCATAATGTCTTTAGGCCTTAGCCTCTCAGTCAGCCCCGCACTCTTACCCAAATATGGTCACTCCTGGCTCCAAGCAACGAACATGGTGATGGCCAAATGCTGACCTCGAGGCTTCAAAACAGGAGTCCACAAACCACTGGGTGACATCATGGTAGCTACGTCCATTATTTTACAGTCTATGGTTGTAACGTTGCCCTTTTGAGGACATTGTAATTTTTCTTTAATGGTTTAAAACCTTTTAATGCATATATTATGACTACATCAGTGTAGATTTTTTTTTCTCAAGTGTTTTTAATTTCTCTTCAGGCATTCACATATCCACTCAGCTGGACAGCATGCATCTATGTTTTCAACTGAAAAAGCATGAGATCCTCAAATGTGTCACTCTTCGTCATTCCCAGGTCCAGATTAATTTACAAAGGTGGCAGAGCCTTTGGAGTCAGAGCTCCTAGACTTTGGAATGACCTGCGTGAGATCGGGGCTGCAAACTCTCTCGTCTTTTAAAGGGATAGTGGACCCAAAAATGAAAATTCAGCCATTATCTACTCATCTATATGCCGATGGAGGCCCTGGTGAAGTTTTAGAATCCTCACATCCCTTGCGGAGATCGGCGGGTGGAGCAGCTAGCACACCTAATGGCTGACCGACATAAAAAGTTGTTTCTAAAAATGTCATATGAACTCTGTTTTTAGCCTCACTGTAGCCTGTAGCTCTAACTGCTTCTCTGTGCTCCACATTCACATGTGCGCGCCTGTGCGAGACCAGCAAAAGCATGAGCTTTGCTCACCCGTGTTTACATCAAGTGACACGCGCACCGCAGGGAGAGACAACGTAACCACAGAGCTAAAAGATAATTTGCACTACGGTCTTTTAGCAAAGGACAGCCCAACATGTCTGAAGACTTTGAAATTGAGGAGGAACAGCATTTCTTTGTTGAGCCGCATTTGTTTGAGCCCGAGTATACGGACGGAACTCAGGCTACTGGACGAAGCAGCCGCCGCAGCTCATGAGCCGAACCCTCAGCCAGCCGCAGAATACCAGAGTCGAGCACTGGAAACCTGGTGGTGTAGTTGTTTCAAATGCAAAGCAGTGCCAGTGGATGAGGAAAGTCTTTGCTGCTCAGACTGGGAATTGGGCGCGGAGCACAGAGAAGCAGTCAGAGCTACAGGCTACAGTGAGGCTAAAAACAGAGTTCATATGACATTTTTCGAAACAACTTTTTATGTCGTGGCTGCAGCACACTTGGATCACTACAGATGGGCAGTATGGAGATACTTTGTGGATTCAATTTTGTGTTCTTGGACGTTAGTCTGGGGCGCCGTCAGCCATTAGGTGTGCTAGCCGCTCCACCCGCCATCTCTGCAAGGGATGTGAGGACTCTAAAACTTCACCAGGGCCTCCATCGGCATATGGGTGAGTAAATAATGGCTGAATTTTCATTTTTGGGTGCACTATCCCTTTAAGTGAGAAGCAAGAACAACAAACAATAGCAAAAATAGTATTTAATTGAAATATAGCCAGAGATGCACAATGGCAAATTTGGTGGACAGGTGACTTATTTGTAATTTCCTCCCAACATGATGTCAGTACTGGAAAATTTTAACAAACCTTAATACCCCTTGTCTCTTATTATAGAGGGATTGGCAGGCTATTGCTAAGCTGCACAACATTTCTTACATTCCATCGGCCAGCTTGATTTTGGGAGATTTGTGTTGCACTTTTAATGACCAGCCAGTGGGTGGCAGTGTATGGCATGATGCAAGTAAATGACTTTTAACTAGCTGTCCAGTGTATTGACCGCTATGTGTGAAAGGGTTAATTATATATTTAGACTTGTTTTTATTGTATTTATTAATAAATGGCACAGGTACATCAACCTTTATTTTCACTCAAAGCTTTAACCAGTGCCAAACTTTCCCTGATGAGCATATTCACAAACAGTAGCAGACAATCCTGCATAGTATACCTTTACTGTGTAACGCATGAAGTAGAATAAAAATGCATTAGTGTTTTAAATGATTTACCTTGTTTACCATTGATCTTATTCCATCCATGCAATGGAGCTAAAGGAAGTTAACTGTGTAATAATCAGTCATACAACATGTATCAGGTGAGGGATGGGTTTGATTTTAATGTAGCTGGACTATCATACATGGAGTGCTCACATTATGTTTATTAGCAAACTGATTTCTTGTAACCAATATCTGTGCCAAAGATGATCCTTGCTCAGATGTATTCAGGATGGTCTCATGTCAGTGAGACAACAACACTCTGACAACAACATGTACAAATGTTGCCCGTCAGCAATGTCTTGTCCAAAAGTGTTGCACATCACTGCTTTCAAAAAGAGAAGCAACACTGTGCCTGTAGCACAAGCTGGCCCAAAGCTTTGCACCAACGGGTCATGTTAGTTTAAGGGACGGGTGTTTGTGTTTGTGTGTGTGTGTGTGTCCTGTCTTTCTGTCAGAAGGGCTCTAGGTCATGTGACGGTTTGAGACGGAGCACACATCTTTCTGTTTCTCCTTCATCTGATCTCATCTGGTCTTCCTCTCATTCTGTCTCTTTAAACACACACACACACACACACACATCTCAACTCAGGTGTGATTAATCATTCAGCAGTTCTGCGGCAATCGCACCGGTGCGTAGATGAACATCACTGTGTATGTGTGTGTTTGTGCATGTGTGTGTGAGGGAGAGAGACAGAGGGTAAGAGGATATGACAGCTCTGTGTCAGGAGCCTTTGCCTCTAAGGCCAGATTTATTTTATTCAGAAGCATGTTAGCTGACTGGTTTGTAGCCTACAGTCTGAATCAATATGAGACAAGATGTGCTCACTCATACACACACACACACACACATACACACACACATACAGATTGGAAAGCCCAATACATAAAATTGATGACTCTCATTTCCTCACAGTGAATGGATTGTACAATAGTTTACAGCGGGCTCCAGCTTGTAAACTAATCTATTTACATTTATGTACAACATGAGTGTGTGCGCGTCTGTGCCCACTTTGTATGCTGTTGTGTGCGTGCGTTTCTGTGTGTATCTTATGTTCTTTTTTGTACAGGACACCTGTGCCAAAGAGTATGTTTTTCTTCCTGTGCATCCTCAGAATAATGATGCATTTACATGGATTCAGGCAGTCGGTAGACGGACAACACCTTCTTGACAGCACAAAAAAAAGAAAAAAACCCAAACAGACTGAATGCCAGGACAGCAAAAAAGAAATATGCATTGTATACTGTAATGGTGACGTTGCCAGCCTTACAAAGAATGGACTACAATATAATAAAGAAAATTATTTCATGTTTATTTAATGTAATTATTCTAATAATGTCCGGTAATTGTCCAGATCGCCTGTGTTTTTACTTGTGAGATGAGCGCATCCGGTTGTAAATCCTGTCATGGAGGTTGACAAAAGTAAATTTTAAAATTTTGACACCAATGCTGGCTGTATGCATGAACTAATTTTACAGTGCTGCTCTCGTCTACTAAAATGATATCCACTTTTCCATCTACCATCTCCTTGATTCCATGTGAACACAGCATAAGTGTGTCATAAGTGGGAAAAAAAAGAAGAAAATAGAAAAAGAATGAAAGAATTGCATGAAAAAAGTAGATTTTTATGCCCCTGTACTGGAGATAGTCATGGCCAGAGGCATTATGGTTTAAGGTTGTCCTTCTATCCACCTCATCCTTGAGATCAAGATCTCAAGAACACCCAAGGAGATGTCATCAAATATGGCACAAATGTCCACTAAAACTTAACAATGAACTGATGATATTTTGGTTGTCAAAGGTCAAGGTCACTGTGATCTTGCATCCATCTCATTCTTATGGATGCAATATCTCAAAAAGGTTTTGAGGAAGTTTCCTTAAATTTGGCACAAACGTCCACTTGGACTTAAAAATGAACTGATTAGAATTTTGTGATCGAAGGTCAGAGGTTACTGTTACCTCACAAAACATGTTTTCAGCCACAAAACAAGAATTAATTTGCCGATTATGACAAAATCTCACACAAATTTCTAATAAGTTGAAATAATGAAGCGATGAAGTAATGAACATTTTATATTCAAAAGGTCAAAGGTGACTGTGACATCACAATGTTTGGTAAAAAGTCTTTTACTATTACTCAACATCATACCTCAAAACAGAACAGAAGGAGAGACATCTGGTAAGATACTGCATTGGGGATACTAATCTTGGATGTCCACCCTAAAATGTTGTGACAGTTCAACTCAGGATCCAAATACAGACACAACCAGGAAACTGGGAATGGTTACAGGCAGTTTAAAGATGGGAGGCTGAAGGCTTGAGTGAAATGATGGCTGAGGTGGGCCACTTGGAATGGCGATGCAGGGCAGGCAGAGGGGCTGAAAACCGAGCAGTCCAAATCCAGGGACAGAAGATGAAAACTGGGGCTTGCGTAGTGAACCTGAGACACAGAACCGTGTGTGAATTGATGTCCAAAAAGTACAAATAGACAAAGTGTCAAAAAACTTCGAAGTTGGCCTTGACATCTGTACTGCAGAGCAGACCAAACAATGTGGAGTCTGGAGGTCTGAGAGGGGGTTCATACTGCAGTGGCTTGATTGTTGATGAGGCTCAGGTGTGCAGGTTCAGCAGCTGCTGGCACTCAGGAAGATTGGCAGGAGGATGGAACCAGGAGGCCACGCCCAGTAAACACACAGGCTGAATCCAAATGTCTGGACTTCACCGCACTTGCAGACTCGTGGACTTTGCAGGTGCATTCTTGGGAAGTCCTGGAGCGCTTAGGGCTGTCCAAATCCACAATTAAACCAGTCCACAAGGTGCTTCATGCAGACTTCCTGCATACTACTAGAAAGTCCTCTTGGGGTGACTTAATAACCCATAATTCATTGCAATATGGACGTGACGTTGCAGGTTTTTGAACTGCCGAAAAAAAACTTATGAATGTGTAAAATAGTTATTGATAGTTAGGTCTATTAAAATGCTACTTGAATTGTGCAGGCCAGAAATAATATTCAGCCACATCATGACACAGAGATATGTTTAATTATAGGCTGTAGAGGGACTGAAAATGCATTTTATTTTTGCAGCCGATCAGACTGCGTAGTGTAATAGGCTAAAAATGGCTTTCCACTGCAACGAGTAAAACAGTCTCGAAGGCTGTCTATCAGCCGCTTGCAGTCTCTGCCCTCACAGACTTTACACGATGACGGTAAATATGTCACACTACGTAAAACTGAAGTCCACGAGGGTTCAGTCCGCAAGTCCAGAGGGTGAACATTTGGATTCAGCCACAGAGACAGATGAGGAAGGGGAAACAGGAAACACACAGGAGAGACAAAGCCGAAACCTGAACATGAAACTATGCTGATTGTATAGATCTTCTGTGCTGCTGGGGAGATGTGTGTGAAGCATCCATGTTTCACTGACATAGATATAAACTGTAAGTGCAGCTTGACTGGTTTATTATGTTCTTATGTGTACTATGAATTCTGTTATTCAACTTGCCATTTTTGATAAAACTTGAATGAACTGTAGTTCCTTGACTCTACCCATTAAAGTTAAAGAATTCTTTTCCGCAGCCATATAATAAACTGTGACTCTTGATAGAGGTTTGCAGAAGTAACACTGCAGATCATTTGATCATTTCCTGCTGGTAAATACCTTTACTTGTCAAGTGGGATGCTGATGTTTGATTCCCTGATGTACAGATTATTGTTTTTTTATACCATTTCCCCGCAGGGATCATTAAAGTTTCATCTCCCCCTAACGTCACATCCCTACAGTAAAATTTCGGATGGTAAAATACATTCAGGACTGCAGCTCTACTGTGACAGTTTCAGGCTCTCCTGTGGGCAGGTCTTGACAGGGGGAGACGTCAAAGGTGTATTTATGGGTTGACAGCCAGCTGGTGAGTTTTGAGCTTGTCCTTCCATGTCTTCTCATCCTCTAAGAAAAGTGAAACACATGGAGTAGTTAGAGAACATTCCCCTTAATGTCACAGCTAGGACACTCGGGTCTAATTTTATGCTCGTGTCTCTACCAGCAGAAAGGGTCACACACAGAGGTTACTGCTCATGTACTGTTGACCAATTAAACTTTATTTTTGCATGGCTGCCACCTACAATAACAAGAGCTGGAGTCTGTGTGAGCCTTTAGTTTCCAAAGTTTCTAAACTGAGCCTTTGGCTAAAACTGCAATCATTCATTGATACTGCAAAGAAAAGGATACAGATATAAATACAGCAAAAATAATTCAAACAGGAGCCAGTGAAGATAACACAACAAAACAAACACATTGAAGATAGAGTGCATGCACATGTAGGATGGATAAAACTTACATTGTGAGGAAAATCCATTTAAGGAGATACATAATACATAAGGGAAATAATCCAACAAATGCAAAACACTTTTCTGAAGTTTAAATAAGCTTTGAGTGAAACACAATAGCATTAAACTAAAGAAAGACATCAGATTAAAGAAGCAACCACAGGAACCACAAAACTGAAAGCTAGTCAATTATACATCTATTAATGAACATATAAACTTATTTTTTAGAAAATGACAATTAAATGTTCTGTTTTTGTTGGTGATAGACTCGTACCATACAAACGTCCCCTATAAGTAATAAGAGAAGCAACATGTTAGGAAAAGATTTTTACCACCAAAGTCTTTAAACTAAAAAGAAGTAACTATTTAAGTAACTAATGTTCTTGTGATAAGAGCAGTGAATAAAGACATGGCCTACCTCAGCAGCCAGCTCTGCCTGTGTCGTCTTGTTTCTACAGCCAGGCTCACATATGGTCAAGGATGTCTCAGTTTAGAGTCACTTATGATTGAGAACAAACCAGCCATCATTTTTTTCTGTTTAACGCCGATTAAAATTCAAGTTTTGTAACTTTTTTCAAATATATATTCTTAACTGTGGTTGTAGTTTGTTTTGTCAGAATTGTCTGATGTATTAAGTTAATATTCGGTTTATTAGCACCGTGCATTTTAGAAGATCCCAGCCCACTTCAAGATTTAAAATATAGATAAATGTTTATACCATAGACTGTATATGAAATGAATGACATGGGGTCTGCCCATTGGTCCAACAGCCCATTATTCCGACCATTGCTCCGAAGTCCCGTTGTTCCGAAATCATCATGATGCCCTGTGGTTAAGATCTGGTTAGGTTTAGGCACAAAAACCACTTGGTTAGGGTCAGGAAAAGATCATGGTGTGGGTTAAAATGAAAAAGAAAGTGGCAAACACATAAGCTGTGAGCCTGCTTCGCCTCAAGCCTTTCCCAGCTGACCCAGAGCCGGTCGTGGCGCACCATCAAGGCAGAAATACGCCCGCCGGGAGCCGGTCAGCACCGCGGAGAACTCCCCACACAACCCTGACCCCAGAGTTAATAACAGGAGGTTATGGTGTTTCATTCTCTCCTCTCTATGACACTTGTATCTCAACCAGTAGCCTACTTTTGTTGCGTTGCTGATCCTCTATGGTACGCAGATATAACGCAGTGCACAGAGAAGCAGTCAGAGCTATAGGCTACAGTGAGGCTAAAAACAGAGTTCATATGACGTTTTTCCAAACAACTTTTTATGTCGGGGCTGCAGCACACTTGGATCACTACGGATGAGCAGTATGGAGATACTTTGTGGATTCAATTTTGTGTTCTTGGACGTTAGTCTGGGGCGCCGTCTGCCATTAGGTGTGCTGGCAGCTCCCCCCGCCGATCTCCGCAAGGGATGTGAGGACTCTAACCGTGCGTTCACACCGGACGCGAGTGAAGCGAATTGCACGCGCGTGACGCGAGTAACGCGCCGCCCGTAACGCCCGAGTTTGGACGCCTAACCATTTTGTTCATTCGCGTCATTCGCGCGAGTAGCGGGGAAGCCGGCTGTGCTAACCGGAGCTAAGCTAGTGCTAACGTTCATAGTACAACCATTCTGCAAACTAATTAAACACACATATTTACAGAACTTACCAAGTAGACCAGTCTCCTCGGCAACTTTCACCAAAGCCTGCTCCTTTTTGTTGCGGTCTCTGCAGAGTAGACACGTAATATCATATAGCTCCGGGTAGCCGCACACCGCAATAATAAGTTTCTCCTTCATCTCGGCATCAACAACTGGAAATCGGGGCGTTAAGACGTCACTGACGACCATGGCAAGATAACCACCATCGCTGCTTTGTTGTTTACCTCCTCTGGAAGTCCCAGATGCGTCGGAGGGCCAAACGCCGTCGTTTTTGGGTTCACCCTATCCTGCAGAAGCGCATCCAGCTCGGCGAATTTCACCACCTCCTCCAGGAACTCCGTCTGGATGATAGCCGCTTTCAGCAGTACTTCAGGCTGACTGGGGCCCAGTTTGAGGACCTGTTGGCGAGGGTTGGTGCCAGGATCTCCCGGCAGGACACCAACCAATTACAGCCACTCTATTTCAGCTGCGGAGCGCCTGTCCACCTGTCTCGGGTGAGTAGCAGTTTATTGTTGTTGACACACGCCAGTGACGTCGGGAGAATCTCAACACTGATTGGCTTTCACGGCACAGCGTCACGCGAATTCGCCTCAAAAGTTCAATATTTTCAACTTGAGCGATGAGGCGTTGGACGCGAATTTCGCGTCTATCACGCCGCGCTGAACGCCTCTATCGCGTCCATCACGTCGCGCTAGACACGTCCATTGCGCCGCCCGGCACGAATTCGCATCTAATCGCGTCTTTGCATTGACTTTGTATGTAATCTTGACGTGCAAATTTGCGAATTCGCATTTGGTGTGAACGCAGCTTAAAACTGAATTTTCATTTTTGGGTCCACTATCCCTTTAAAAGACGAGAGAGAGTTTGCAACCCCAATCTCCTCACGCAGGTCATTCCAAAGTCTAGGAGCTCTGACTCCAAAGGCTCTGCCACCTTTGTAAATTAATCTGGACCTGGGAACGACGAAGAGTGACACATTTGAGGATCTCCGGGTGCAAGTGAGGGCATAAGGCAAAAATAGATTAGATAGGTAACTTAGAGACAGGCCCCTCAGAGCTTTGTAGTAATCAATGATATCTTAAAATTTATTTTAAAGCAACAGGTAGTCAGTTCAAGACAGCAAGGATTGGTGAAATGTGGACATTGTGTTTCCTGGTTGGAGTCAAAATCCTGGCAGCAGAGTTTTGGATGAGCTGAGGGCGGGAGGGGGATTTTTTGCTGATGCCAGAGAGCAATGAGTTATGGTAGTCTAGTCAAGCAGCTACGAAGGCATGGAAAACAGTTTCCAGATTTTTGATGGTGTTCTGATAGTCGTTTGCAGGGTCACAGCTTAGTTAGATCTGTGTATCATCTGCATAAAAATGGAAACTGATAGCAACCAGGAAACTCGCAGACCAATAGCATGCATTAAATTATCTCACATGATGCTATTTAGCCAGCCACATCTGTGCATTGCCACTTGAGTGTATAGCATGCACAAGAGGGAGAGATGAGAAGAGAAGAGAGACAACAGTCAGAGGAATAAGTGAGTCAATGAAAAGTAATTTCACATGACATATTCTAATGAGAGAAAAGTAGACAGCAAAAAAAGCTTTTAATAAAAAATGGACAGACTCATACATGTTAATTCTTCCCACAGACAGTTCAAACCAGTATGTCTCATCATAGACCATGGTGATTATTAAAAACAGCAAGGTGAAGAGCCACTTAAAGACAAAGCAGAGTGCATTGTCTGAATAAACATACCCACTAAACTCCAAACTGAGGACACAGATCCTCCCTGTTAAAAATCAAAAAATCGCCTTCTGCTCATACACAATTGTTGTTGGGTTAGAGGGGAGAATTTTTCACCGATTTATGTTTTTTTTCTTGTCTTTTCTCTTTACTCTGTAATGCTAAGAGGCTGTAATGATGTTGGCCTGAAAACAGTTCACTGGAACCAGGCTCTTTTTCTGAAATTCTTTGAGCCTGTGTGCATACTTTTGGATCCTGCTGATTTTAGATATATTTTGTTAATCCTCAAGGAGAAAGTAATTTTTTTCACTCTATTGTCATGTACACACAGGCCCGAAACACACACATGCACAAACAGGACCTATACATGCATTAAATGGAGAGATGTCAGAGGGAAGGGGGCTGCCCATGGACAGGTGTGGGGGTTTGGTGCCTTGTTCAAAGGCAACTCGGTGGTGCCCAGGAGGCGAACTGACACCTCTCCAGCTACCAGTCCACATTCCATGTTTGGTCTGGATGGGGGCTTGAGCTGTTCCCAATCTAAGTCCCTATGGACTGAACTGCTGCCCCATTATTGGAATTCTTTTGCATTTTGCATGTTTACCTACATTGGCCTGTACATGTATATATGCACCCCTGTAAACCCTTATTCATGATCTTAAACTGAAACAAAAGGTCATGAAAAAAGGTGTATTCGTCTTATGAACTGAGTGTTGTCCTAAGGCAGTTCTGCAAACTGGTTCCAAATTGGTACATTCAATAATATTTTTACTCTTAGATAGATGGACTGAATTTCCAGCATTTTCTGCAAGTCTGTGCACCTTTCATTCCCCTTCTCCTGCATTCACCCTGCTCTGTTTATACTGTCTGTACCTGGTGGTGAGACCAATCAATGGTGGACCAGAGGGCGGGGATCTGACTGAGTACGGCTACAAATCATTGCTTTTTGTCTTATTCTTGATTAACTCAATTGACACAATGAAAACAACATTACCAAGTTGAATAAGGAACAACAGTAACACTCAAAGAGGGAAAAAAAACAAATAAAGGTCAATATGCAAATCAATGAGACAATCATAGGCAAAAGAGAAATGTTAATTCTAAGAATCAGGTTTTTGTATTAGCACCTATGACATGACATAGTCCATATCTGACTGGGGTTTTGTAAGTTTTTCACGCTTTCCTTGTGAAATAGTTAACAGAAGAACCAAATCATCCACTTCAGTCCACAGTCTGAAGCAGACTGCCCTAATTAATGTGTCACCTAATTTATTGTACATGGACATGAATAAGCCTGAGACTGCACCACTGTCTACTGTCTCCACAGAGGAAAGTCAGCTGAAAGTCAACAAAGCCAAGTCACTGGATATTTTTGTTTTGGTTCTATTTAATCTCCTAATTAGCGCATCACTTTTCTTCAGATGACATATAAATAGCTTTAGCAGAGAGATCATAGGCTTCAATGGAGCTGCAGAACTCTCTTAATGATGATAGACAGATAAAAAGAAAAACACTGCAATACAAGGTGCCTCTGTAAGTTCTAAGTGTATAGAGTGGAGGTGAAGGACTGCACAGACTGAAGAGAGTACTGTTGTTTGTAAGTGTGTTTTGGAAAAGGAGGGCCTTGGTGGCAGGTGGTTACAGGCTCAATTTCAGGCCTGGGACCTTTGCTGCATGTCATACTCCTCTCTGTCCTTATTTCCAGTCTACTCTGTCATATGTCAATAAAGGTGAAAGAGGCTGGAGCAAGTTTCAAGATAGCATCGCCGATGTCGCCAATGACATCACTGAATTCACTAAGTCTGTGATGGATTTAATTTGTAAAACAACAAAAGCAACTGTACCCAAACCTGGAAATCATTCCACAAGCAGAAATCAAGGATTTACAAAACCATCTGGAAACATGGACATTTATAAAGCATCAGCCTGCAATGTAAGGAAAAAGGGGTATGATTGTATGACTTCTGGGTGGTCAGTGACGTATTGTGACCACACTGAACACAAGTGTAAATGCAATTGCGTTTTTAATCAACATACAAAAACTACTTATGCAGAATGTAATGAGTGATCCAAACCAGCAAGCTAGCAGCTATTAGCCAGTTAAGATATTAGCAAGAAAGTAACAAGAAAGCTTGTTGACATTCCAGACGTGGCTGGAGTCAAAACGAGACCAAATGTCTGCTTTCAGTTGAGTTCAGTTTAAGTACACAAGCAAAACTAGGCAATTAATATTACAACTGAGCCATTTATGAAGCAATAACTAAGCAAATGAAATAAGCGATTATTTTATGTGGTAGAACAAAATGTTAAAGTCTCTTAAGTTTGTGTTAATCACAGACCTTATTTCAGGTGTCTAATCAAAAAAACCACTGACTTAAAGAGGCAACAGATAGGATTCGGGTTTTTTTTAGCTTGGCGCCACCTAGCGTCAGTGGTGTTGCGTCGCACTGTCACAAGGACCAAATTGACCGTGGGGATCAGAAATAATCAATAAAATGTAGGTTGTAAAGCCACCAGTATACCTCTATATATATATGTAGAAAGAGAGGGTGTGTGGACACTCTACTAAATAAATGAGTAAAGAGACCACGCAAAAATGATCAGATATATCTGAAGAAAAAACAAACAGTAATGCAAATAATTATACCAGAATGCACAGTACCAGTACCAACAACTCACAGTAGACAGTAGACACAGTAGAATTATACCAATATGAACATGTAAACAGTCCAGATTCTAGAATAAACCGTACCGTATGGAAACGTGTGGCCGGTTGGAGCTCAAATTGAATGGGAAACAAAGTCCAGTGTTCACTTAGCTGGGCGTAACTTAGCTGGGCGATGTCCGTCGATAGCTGCCTCCGTGAGAAGAGAACAGAAGGAAGGGAGGGGGGTATCACTGTCAGAGGGCTGCCGTAGAATGGCAACGAGGATGTCAGCCGACCAACACTCGCTACCCGGTCCCTGGTTGCGGTGATTTGCGATGCTGGCCAGCGAGGAATTAACTAGCAGCCAGTATAGTACAGCCCTCTCTCGTCTAGCTAACATTTAGCCGTGTTACTTACTGATCCGTTAGAAAGAAAGCTAGCTGGACATCGGTTTTGAAGCCTCTTTGGTCACGGAGCTCCCTCCATCTCTTGAAAGCCTGACTGAGGTTTACTCTTGTTTTTCCTCTTCTTTTATCACCCTCCTTTGTGCTCTTCTTTGCCTCATCAGACAGAGGAGCTCGTTTTCTTTCGCTAGGCCGTTTTTCACTTGTCTCCAAACTTTGTCCGTCTGCCATTGTGCTTGTGATTCAACTATCTCATGCCCAACTCCTCATAAGGACCAGCTCCAGTCCCTGATTGGCTGACCGACCAGTTTTGCAATACATGACACATTTCCTGCCATAAAGCAGATTTTTTCCGCGAAATTTTGGCACCGGTGGCAGAAGCTTATTGCACAGCCACTAAGTAACCTATGTAAATGCTGATAGTCTGATTTTACTGTGGCCACTACCCTGTGCAACCCACATTATTTTCATAATGATATATTTAGGAAAAGATGCTATCTGTTGCCTCTTTAAAGATGAAGAAAGCAAGAGTGGTAAAATGCTAACTTCCTGGGTTTCAGGACTCATTCCTGGGGCATTCTATGTGAACACTGTAGACACATATCAAAAGTGTACATGTGTAAATGTAGGGTAATTTGTGTTCAGTGAAAACTGAACTGAAATTTGGAACAGCTATACTGCCATCACTGCTCGAAAAAAATAAAGGGAACATGTGACAGGAGTGAAAGAGTCTGGAGATGCTGTGGTGAACATTATGCTGCCTGAAACATCATCCAACATGACTGGTTTGGCAGTGGGTCAGTGATGGTCTGGAGAGGCATATCCTTGTAGGGTTGTTCAGACCTCCATGTCATAGCCAACAGTAACCTGACTGTTGTTAGGGACCAGGATGAAATCCTCAGAGCGATTGCATTGGTCTCTGGATCCTCCTGGTGCAGGACAATGCCCGGCCTCATGTGGCCAGAATGTGTAGGCAGTTCCTGGATGATAAAGACACTGATGCCATTGACTGGCTCTCTTGTTCCCCTGACCTAAATCCAATTGAACACCTATGGGACATTACGTATCAATACAGACCGATGCCACCAAGTACCACCACAGACTGTCCAGGAGCTGACTGATGCCCTGATCCAGGTCTGGGAGGAGATCCCCTTGGACATCATCCACCGACTCTACTGAATTAGATCATGAGTTGCTGTGATAAAAGTCACACAAGTTAGATCAGCCTGTGATTTCATTTTTTTTTTTTTTTTTTTACTTTCCAACTCTATACTATACTTAGTATCCAACCCTCAATAGGCTGATGAATTTGGTTTCTATTGACTGTTGTTACGTCATTTTGTTATCAACAAATTATACAATGTGCATCAGTAAAGATTTTTTACTTGAATAATTTGTTCATCAAGACCTGATGTGTGATTTAAGTGTTCCCTTCATTTTTTTGAGGAGTATATACGGAGGCGTGATCAAACATTTGTGAAGTATTGATACCAAACAAGCTTTTAAATAAAACAATACAACAGAGTCAAAGCTGTCAGGTTCTATCAAGAGCTACATGGTGCCAAACAAAGACAGACAGTATTGCTCTTTGGACCTTAACCAAAACACAAATAAAACATTTATGAAGACAGGCCAATACACCTGCTCACCCCGAGGCCTTTCAACCACAGTCAAACTTCAAGCTACACTATCCTCACATGTTTTGTAGAAACATGAGGAGAAAGTGAATTGATATGTCTTTCTAACAAGGTTAGCTTTATTTTTAAAGAAAACATCACAGAGCTGCTGGCATGGCTGGACACTTCTTTACTAAATTATGCAACCTACTAGAAACTTCTTTATTTTTAAATATATAATTTTAAGCCACTTTATGTCAACTAATTTGTCTAAACACACATCAGTAAAATGAATAGCCCTGTGTGTGTTGTGATAACATTATGGTGGAAACAGCTTTTACTTACTTTACTTTTGTAGTTCCTCATAGAGTGGTGCAGGAGGCTAAACACAGCTTGTTGTGGCCTCATTTACACCGCAAGCGATGTGTTTGGGTAGCGCCGAAGCGGTCCACAAGTGTAGCGGCAGCACATGTGTATTCACACCAAAACCGAACAGACGCGCTGTGCAGCGGCCGCTGCTGTCCCGTCAAAATGCAAACCACACCCGAACAGTTGGTGGCGGTAGTGCACCGTGTTTGCAACTCTCCAATAAACCCCAAAGAAGCTTGGAGAATTAATATTTAGCACTACAAATGGGTAAGTACATGAAACATGTGCCTGTTAGGTCTTGCTTGGTCAAGGGGGAGATGTCTAAGGTGGCCGAGAGAGGTCACAACACACGCAAACTCCTGTTTTTTGTTGAATACCTCGCGACTCACACAAAAAAATTGGCGTGTCTTCTATTTTCGAGATTGCGCGTGACTCGAGCAGGGCGTAGAAAGAATGCAGTGTCAACGCTCTAACCTGTTAACATGCTCGCTGAAATGACGCGAGTAAACAGGACAGTTCACAAGAGCTACACGAACGCATCGCTTGCAGTGTAAATGAGGCCTAAGTCATGTGCCCACGGTGTAGCTCATTAATAGCCTTAGCTTTTCACCTCTGGCGATCGCAAGTACACTACAGAAATCATGAAAGTGGTGTTAATTTATGAGGATCATCCTGCAGAGCAAAATGTCTAAGTATCATAATGTTTTATTTGCCACAGAGTTTATTTTCTTCAGTAATCCAAAATCCAGTAGGAAAATGCTATTGGCTTTTTGACGAGAGAACTAGAGAGTTGCTAACTTTCACACTGGCCTAAAAAGCGCTCTTCCTGCAGCACTTTATTATGGAGCCATCTACACCAAGAGCCTGTTTACACCTGGTATTAACATACATTTCGGTGACCCAAACATAAGTGGACAGCTGAGACACATCAGTATTCACACCTGTGTCTATCATGCATCTCCAGCTGACAACTTAAGCTCAGATTTCGTTACTGCCTACCTCACTTACGCTAGAATGTCAAAGAGCACCGCACACAATTATTACATCCACACTTTCACTAGCTGCTCTAGTCATGTTAGCAGTTTCATCAGTACAGCTGGAGAGATCACCATCAGCACAATTCAACACATCTCCTTCTATAGGGTTGATTGATTGATGGACATGGAATGCTTCATCCAACTTGTTGTATAATGGGCAAGTTATAGGGTGTTAGCTCGCTGTCACCAATACTGCAATCACGTTCTGCACTGATGATGAAGTTCTTGTCGAGGATGCATCAGGACGCATTAGCGTTTACACTAAAAAAGATAGGTGGTCAAATGCGTCCCAGACCACCACAGCAAGTCGTTTGATTGATCATATCACAATGTGTCTTGTCGGTCGTTTACACTTGTATGTAACACTTTCCATTTTTTATCCGATTGTCCAAGGTACATGTTAATACCAGGTGTAAACAGGCTGCAAGAGACACTGCAGAGTCATTAAAAATGCCCTTATACAGTATGTAATTCCAGGCCAGTGTAGCTGCTGAATGTTCCCTAATTTCATTAATTGTTTACAACACCAACTAATGCTCGTACCATGTATTTAACCACAAAAATGGATATAATTATGTTAGGACTGAAAGAGAAAATGAGCTGGGCAGCATGAGGTGAATACTTTATCACTAATTATTGCTATTTGCTTGTTTCCTAAATATGACTTCCTAAAGATGCTTCATTTGTGTGCAGTGCACACTTCTAAACCTAGATTAAGCTCTGTAGCCTGCAGCCTTTATCTTTTACATGTTGGTCACTAAACACCGTCCACTTCTACTGCAAAGATTTTCTCAGGCAGGAAAAAGCTTGCTCCTCTGGCCATTAGGAAACTGCCACTGCTACTGTATGTTAGATGGCCAAAGATATTTCTGCAGACTTGGGGGGCATGCAGGGCTGAACTTTTAACCTTCCAGTTACAGGGCTGACACTTTAATCACTGTAGGTCACCATGCTGCCTTTTTGTTTTCAAATCTATTGCACCAAAGCCACCCACAACAATCTGAGAATTCTGTGAAGTCTCTGGGAACATTTAACATTCAAATAGCAAGAAAAATTTCTGACTGACTGAATGTGTAGTTGACTGAGTGTGTGTGCATTTGTGTAAATAAAAGATTGCTAGATAAAACCTAATTTTCCATCTGCTATTTGTTTAAAGATGTGGTACAGAGAAGGAAAGCAGCAGGAGTAATAACTTGTTTGTTTCTGCCACAGTGGGACTCTGAATAGAAAACAACACGCATATGCATACAAATCAAGAAGATTGCATAAAGCCCCATGCTATGAACAAACAAATACTTTCTGCTTTTATTCCATATTGAAATAGCATTATGATTGATGTGCAACTCAGTGTTGTAAACTGGAATTGTATATTCTGTTTATAACCCCCACTTTATCACTTTATGGTGGGACATTTATTTGCCCTATAGCATCGCCCTACACTGATCAGCCACAACATTAAAACCACTGACAGGTGAAGTTAATAACATTGATCGTCTCGTTACAAGGCAATGTTCTGCTGGGAAACCTTGGGTCCTGGAATTCATGTGGATGCCAATTGACACACGCCACCCATTCAAACATTGTTACAAGCAAGTACCACCCCTCATGGCAAAGACAGTCCCCTATAGCAGTGCCCCCACCACCACCAGCAGATCAATGTGCAATGCAGTACAACAAAAACTGGCCCGAGGAATGTGACAAAAAGCTCAAGGAGTTGACCTGGCCTCCAGATTTTCCAGAGACCCCACCTCGCAACACACAGGACTCAAATGATTCGCACCCAACACCTTGGTGCCATGGTATCATGGATCAGACTTGGCTCTGACCTGTCAGGGCATGGACACAGGACCTCTGGGGAATCGGTGTGTCCCATAGATGCTGAATCAGATGTGGCATTATCCTGCTTGGAGGGACCACTGCCACCGGGGACTGTCGTTGCCATGAGGGGTGTGCCTATATGGTGTTTGGGAAGGTGTTGCCTGTCAAGTAGCATCCACATGAATGTCAGGACCCAAGGTTTCCCAACAGAACTTTGCGTTTTACCAATCTGATCTATGTTATTCAGTCACTCACTCACTCAAGAAACTTTATAGGAACTGTATAGGACACGAAGAGCCTATCTATGAATCACAGTCTGTGACATACAGGTCTGCAGAGCCAGTAACTAGCAGCTAACAGTGCGTACAGCACTAACAACGTCAACGGTGCTGGCAGAGCTAATGGTGTTAACCTGGGGTGGGACCAGATGCTGGGAGATATGCTTCCACGAAGAAGCTGAGGGTCTGGACGCTGTTATCAATGGTGACCATTGTATGAGCACAGAGCAGTGGCAATTAGCTAGCCAGACACTTTCACTGCTATTCAGATGATAATCATTCACACCTCCACCACACTGCCCTCCACTTCTACCAGTGGTTCGTTCTCAACAATTTCTGACACAGGTGAAAGCAGACTTCACAGACTGTAAACAGACATTAACTGTCAGGTATTAGTGAAGTTTACATACTAAGTGTTTTACTGCTATATTAATGCTTTGAATGTGGTATATAGGTCCTACAGGAAAGGCTAAGTGGTGTGCTGCTTTTTTAGAAACACACATAGCAGAGCCGTCTCCATTCCTAACTGCAACCCCTTCTCTCTATCACAGTGAATGAAAGACCATAAATATGCCGATTGCACTGATCATTCTCACATTCAGATATGAAACGAGGGCAAGCTTTCAGTCACTCGTATCACAAAGTCAGTAAAATAAAGTCAACACAATGCTACTGTGGGGAAGGGAATATAAAGCACGATACGGCCTGATCACACATGATGCGTGTTGCAGAGGTGCGCTCAAATCAGACACTGAACTGCTGTGGCGAAATGCCATTTCCACTTGAGCCAGAGCAGCACAGTCTATGCAATTTCTACTGTGATTTAGTTTTTCTAAGAAGTGTTGTGTCTGCATCACTGTCTCCTCTCTGAATCACACTCCCTTTGCTGCTCAGTCTAATTACCCTGATCACAGTCACAGGAGTACCGTCGGGGCACTGAGGTCCAGACTATCACACCCTTTATTTTTGGTAACTTGTAATTTTGGTGATGTTGAACTTTGAGCTTAAGTTGTAAATACTCTTGACAAAAATGTGGTTTGTGTTTTTTTCTTCCTCCAACTTCGCTCACCTCTCCTGTTCTCTTACATCTTTTCCCTCTCCTCTCTCGTCTCACTTTTTCCTCATCCTCATCTTTTCATCCACTCTTGGTGATTAATTATTGCTGCTTGGTGTCTGTCTCATTTTATAATATTAGCATTATCTTTTCCTCCTCTCATTGCTCTCCTCTCCTAACCTCTTGCCCTTCCTTCCCTTTCCTCCTCTTGTGTCATTTTCATCTTTTCCTCCCCTCTCATTTCCTGCCCTCTCTTGCCTTTCCTGTATCTCCCCCTCTCTCTGCTCCGCATCTCTTTTTTCCTCTTCCTCTATTCACGGTGATTAATTATTTCTGCCCTATGTGCTGTCCCCTCTCCTTTCTTTAAAAATCATTATCCAATCTTTTATTAACACCGTTTGGGCTTATCTGTGCTAAGCCATTAATAGCTTGGCTTTTTCTTTGCTGGAAAAAATTAGGGCAATTGCTCTCTAGGCTACGCTTGAGAATCACTTAACTTGAATTTAAAAGTTGGAGAGTTGAATTTGTATTTCTTATGACCATCTAATCCCAAATGTTCCTGGAGAGTTTAAGCTTTAAATGTACTTGGATATAGATCAAAGTACCCTTACTCTACGAAATAACAGTAGGTAGTCAGGCCACAGGGTCAATACATTCCTTATTAAAGATAAATTAAGCAGACAAGAACCATCCATCTCAACAACTCATTTTGTCTACCCTAAGTCATTATTATTTGTTTCTCTGTGAACATATCTTTAGAGGGGATGACATTATTTCACTTGTTTCCAATAACAATCAGTGTTATTCTAAGAAGCTGGATGTAGATCTCATGCATGAAGGATATGTCAGACATTACTGATTAGCTTGTGATGAAACCTGAAGGAACTCTGCATTCCTAAAGGCGATTTTCACTGTTACACTGAATGACGCTACCATTCCCTTAACACAAGGTGCCTTGTTGGATGGTGATGAGAAAGCTTGAATATTGGAACGCCATGTTTTATTTCTCCCTTGTTTGGACACTTTAACCTTTTCAAAGCTAAGCCTATTTTATAGGCCTCTGCTCGAAAATTGCATACCCATAATGAAATGAATATATCTCTGCAACCACAAGGTCTATTTGGATACATTTGGTGTCATGGTAAAGGGAACACTTGTGAGATTTGTTAAGATGTGTAAATATCATTATATGTGTTATATGTGAAGAGTAAATGAAGATGGCACACAGCACAAATGAAACATTTTGAGGATTGCCTAAAAAAAAAAAAAGCATTTTCAGGATGAGTATCCCTTTGGAATGATGCAGCTGCAGCTCTAAACCTCTATCACATCATAGTACAATATGTGAACAATAACTCTGCAAAGGTTGATTCTGATAAAGTGAAGCAGAACAATATTAGAGAGGTTTTAGTACAGAAAATTCAGGCGAGCTCTCCAAAATTGCACCATGTTTGCATGTGATTTTTGTCATGTACAATCCTATATCTTTCATTTTTTGTTTCTGTAAATCCCTACTGATGTTTAGGATATACACATACAACTGTCTGTTTCGTTTTTTTCCTCCATTTCCCACTCCAAACTGACCAATACACACCTACTACATTTGAACCTGAGTTTCTATTCTGAGCTTTGGAGGCCCGTATCTCTGTGACGGCTTGGCCGATTTGAGTGATTAACACCTTGTTTGATTCATTAGAGCCAATAGAATGACGCTATACCCACCAAAACCAGACTGACAGCACTGTAAGCCAATTGGAGTCAGCAGAACACATTGTGGGGCGATGCCGGCTGCTGTGAGTGGTCATTGTTATGCTTCCCCTGGAACCTCCGGCCATCAAGTTTTTCCGCCCGGATTCATTGACGGACAACAAGTTGGTAAACAGGAATGAAGCGTGATTTAACGGCAGAATGAGCTTTTCACGGCAAAAACAACGAGGTAAGAGAGATATTACAAATGTATTTTGGCGAAAAGATGTGTGTTTTGAATAATGTGTGGTCGAGTTAGAGCCCAAAATATTTATATGGGTCGGGATATTGGTGCTGTATGGAGTTGTTAGAGTTAGTTGTTGTTTATTTAGTTGTTGTTTGAGCTGTATGTATAAAGGTTTTTTACAGCCTTGTAGCCCAGGTTCTGCTGTTTAATTTGATGTGCAGCATCACCATATTCTCTGCGATCAGTGCATTGTTTCACACTGTGTTTGCAAAGTCGCTCTTCAAGTCCCCCAACTGGGCTTTAGGGCTTAATTAAAAGTAGATCTGGCTGCAACATTTTCCAAAAGTGCTTGAGCTACACTTCAGATTTTTTAAGAGAGACTTAGGTTTTAAGTTTGACAGCAGTGTTGCTCAACATTATGGAGTGATGCAAACAGCCACGATAGTATGGGAAAAGTCAGCAGTTAGTGAAACGGTGGAGCTACATAAAAATAATGAAATGCATGTATTGCAACACCTTGTCATTCCCAACTTGTCTAATACAGCAGCTTTGTCAGTGGCCCTACGTTTCAAACAATAACACTTAGGTACCCCTCGAGCATCAGTTTTGGATGCTCTGGCACGGCATATCAGTTTCCACTCCTTACATGCATAGTGATTTCACAGAAAACATAGTAGGTCATCAAAACTACTTTAGGTTTAGGCAACAAAAGTACTTGGTTAGGCTTAGAAAAATGATCATGGATTGGGTCAAAATAGGTGCATTTGTTATGTAACCGCACTTAGTATGTTACCGAGCATCAAGTCATGAATGTATGTCACATGACGTTAAAGGGGTGCTATGTGAAATTCAAAGTGTATGAGTTCTATGGACATGGTGCTCACCATGGAGGTGACTGAGTCAGTGGCTTGCAGCTAATGATTCTAACTATGTAAACAGTGCTAACAATTGTAACAGTGCTGACAGTGGAAACATTGTAACTGGGGGGAACCACAGGGTGGGTGCTATGCTTCTGCAATGACACAGTCACAATAACAACAGTATAAGTGCAGTGAAAATTGGTGGCGATGAGCTAGCCAGTGGGTTACACACATGCGCTAACATGCATGGGCAGCCAAACTGGCTTCCCACAACAACAAACAGAGAAGCTCAGATTACAAAACACACAGAGGGAGCGTGACGTCACTCTCGGCTTCAGATGCCATTACTCCACAATGTCTTTACATAGCAAATAGTGGTTTGCTGCTTTATCAAATGCTCTGAATGTCACATACAGAACCTTGGTGGTTGAAAAAACTCATGACTTGACTTTGACTTGACTTTGGGTTACACACAGGACACAAACAGTGGTTTCCTGGGTGAAAGTCCACCACCCCTTGTTCCCTCCTTAGGTAGTCTTTCTCATTCTTTATAATGAGTTATTTCCCCTGATGGGTTTAAAGTGGAGTCAGTTTTAAGTTTCTCATACAGACGTGAAAGGGTGCCTTGTGCATTAGAATCAGATTCCAATGGCCACTGACCAAACTGACATATCTGACACCCTGGGAATTAGGGTGTACCAACCATTTCAGCGACTGTTAAACCTTATCACAGTTTAACATACCATAATTTCAAATCAGGAAACTGTCTTACAACTGCACCTGTAACACAGAATGTCCATCACTTTGGTCCACACTGAAATATCCCAACTGCTAGATTGATTGTCCCAGAGGATGAATCCTACCGACTTTCATGGTCCCCTTACTTTTCCTCTATAGCACTACTATGTACGTTAACATTTTTGGTTTGTAGAGAAATATCTCTACATAACTTGATGGATTGTCATGAAATTTGGTGCATGATGAATGATGCTGACTTTGAAGATGCCCTGACTTTTCCTCTACAGCCACCAATAGGTCACAATGTTCACGAGTGAAATATCTCAACATTAACTAGATCGATTGTCACAAATTCTGATACCGTTATTTATTTTCCCCAGGAGATGAATCTTAACGGCTTTGTTGATCTCCTGACTTTTCCTCTAAAGCACTACCTGCTGGGTTAATTTGTCCAATATCTTGGTCTATGACCAAGTACTTGCAAAATTTGTCATTTCCCACATTCCAACTGTACTTTGTGTTTAGTGTAGCTAATTTACAACTGTTAGTATGCTAACACAGTAAAATAAGACAGTAAAGATGGTGAACATAATACTTACTAATATCAGCATGTTAGCATTGTCACGTTATGCATGTTAGCTTGTTCACATTAGCATTTAGCTCAAAGCACTGAGCAGCCACTGTGACTGTGAACTTCTCCTGACTTGCTTTTCATTTTTTTTTTCCATCTGCAACTCTTACACAACAACCAGCCGACCAATGAGGTGATCTACTTACATTTCTTCTCCTGGGATTCTTCGGTGTGCTTCTAAAGCACTTACTGTTTTTTGTTTGTTTTTGTTTTTTTGTGGGGAGGTTTGTCATTCTCAACTATTATTGCTGTGTGCTTGAACTGTGACTGTGATCTATTGTTTATTTTTCTTTTACAGTTTGAAGGTTTGTATCACACTAATCTATAAAGTCAAAGTGGATTTTTACATCAGTGAGTGGTACAAGTGATTGTGGTTCCCAACTTTTCTAGCCTTCCCATATTTCATTTTTATCAACTGTGCAAACTGAGTAAAATCATGTGTTGTCCTATTTCAGTCCAAAGACATACTAACGAAAATCAATCTCAGTTCACTTCACTGTGATTTTAACATGCAGCACGACAAAGTGTGCAATAAGTCAAGGCACTAAAGGCAGTATACTGTAGATACAGGCTCATTACTTTCCTGTTATGGTTGAGAATCATTTAACTTGGACTTCCAGGGAATCTCCACTGCACAGCAACATTTTGTCCATTTAGTAGAGCTGGAGGCTGTTGAACAGATGGTTCCCTGTAGCTGAACAGAGTATTCCCATAAAAAGCAAATTTCACAACATTTGGACTTCAGGGATGGATGATGTTATTATGATGCAACCTACTTAAGTTAGATGTAAAGCCTAGACATTTACACTGCAGTGGGTAATGTGTTTGAGAACTGCTTTATGTTTATGTTGGGCAGCGAAGGGGTACGTTATCACCCTCATAAACTTTAAGCATTCAATCTGCAACTGTGCCGTGTTAACATGTAGGTGCATCAACACTGGGACGCCACAGCTATTGATCGTACTTTATAAAATGTTAAAACAGTTACAGCGCAGATAGAGCACATAGTAACTTGGAAACATTTGGACATTTCTAGTGAAAAAGATGAGTCAATAGGAATAAAGGAGTTAAGTGTGTGTGCAGTAACCTTGATACAGTACATGTGTGTAGATCGCACTGACATTTCCAACTACTGCAGACTTTAAGAAAAAGTGAATTTAACAGAAGCACCTCGAGCACACTCACTCTCTGATTCTGTCTCTGTGTGTGTGTATGTCCTAAGTGACCTCTGTGCGGGGCTTCCTCCAGTGTCCACAGCATAATTAGATGGAGCTGAGACCATCTGCAATACATCCATCACTGACACACACACAGATACACACACAGACACACACACACACCTCTGCACTTGCAATGAAGACTGAGCGAGAGAGAGGCCACAGTCCACCTCTAATCAAGTTAACTCAGACATATCCAGGTTAAAGGAAATTAATATTTGCAGTATGCTTCTCTCCCAGATTCTAACTCAGCAGCTCTCACCCGCCTGAACTGGCATACCTGGAGACTTCACTTAAATATCAAAGCAATCAATCAATCATCTTTAATTAATACATTGCAGTAACATCATGAAAGTAGATGTTTTGTCATAGTTGAGTGGGTAGGGCAGGACATAGACACAGCCGGGTCAGGGTTTCGTATCCCTCAGAGGCCTCTTGTGCTGAAAATGAATGTGGTCACTGTACCGGAAGGCTACTAAACATTCCCATTAAATGGCAAATGCTTCCTGAATGGCAAACAAAGCAAGTGTTATAAATGTAACCCATGAGCAAGCACTAGTTTGAGGAATGTCCATTCATTGTGTCGTATCTGGTGCAGGATTTTGTCAGATATTTTGCAAGAATCTTTATTGGTTCCCATAAAAAAAGATATACCTGTGTGGATTCACAAGGTGCTTCTTAAGGGCAGCACATACTGGCCGAGTCACAAACCTTTGTGGATGTCATTTGATGCTCATTCCACACAAGGAACATGCTGTACAGACCTTGAATGCATTAAAAGCACCCTGTGGAGTTTTTGACCTCTAGTAGGACTTTGGAACAGTTTTTTATGAGTGGGTGCCTGTTTTCTTTGTGGCTTACACAAGGTCCCTCATGCACACAGATGCCTCGGTTCATGGTCCAGCCAATGGTGTCACACTATTCCATGATCAAGAGGTGGTGGTAATGTGCGAAGAGATGTAGCAATACACCAACAAAGGCAGTGAAGAAAGCTGCACAGCTAGTAAACTAACACTTTTAAGAGAGGTTTGCCTTGTATTTTTTTTTTTTTTTTTAGGAAATGTGTTTTGGCGTGCAACACTGAACATAACCTTTGTAAAAAAAAAAAAATAAATTGCACCTTTATGGAGAACTGAGAACTGTGTACCAGGTTACAAAATAGCATACTAATCATTCCTATAAAGTTGCTCACTGGTCATAACACCAAACAAAGTCCCTCTCTGGCCGAGCCATCTGACTTCTTTTGGGCTCCCCACACACATGTATGGGATAATATTATTTAGTCTTACATTCTAGACTTTTCAAATGTTAGTGGACCAAATGGTTCAAATTCTGATAATACAGAAGAGTCGTTTGGGGGGATTTACGACACTTAGAAAATGAATTTGCTATTATAAAGCCACTTCTTTTGTTAATAATTGTGAATGGGAAACATGTTTTTTTGGGCCAGTGTGTGTGGCGTGACGCTGTCTAAAGTTATAATACTGAGTGTGACACCTATGCCAAAATTTCCTAACAGTCCACAGGGCCATAATCTAAATACTTTGCAAAATTATAATGACGATTTGTTTGTCTCCACGCCAGCAATAGCTGTGGCTTGCGGCATTATGTTTTTAGATTGCCCATCTGCCCAGTTCTCATGAACACCATTCTCATGAATGTCTTGAGGGAATTTCTTCAAATTTAGCCCAAACACCTGGTCAGACTCATGGATGAACTGATAAGAATTTGGTGGACAGATATAACTGTGACCTCGCATAACATGTTTTTGACCATAACACAAGAATATATTAATATTACAAAATTTCACACAAACGTCTAATAGGATCAAATGATGAAATGACAACATTTTATATCAAAAGGTTGAGGGACAGTGTCACTGTGACATCATAATGTTCTGCAAACCTTCCTGGCCATTATTCAACGCCATATCTCAGGATCAGAAGAGGAGATAGATACTGAATTTGTGACACTAATCTTAGGTGCCCATCTTAAAACTGTGGTGTTTGTATAGATCTTCTGTGCTGTTGGGTTGAAGATGTGTGTGAAGCATCAGTGTTTTAGAATTAGTAGCTTTTTTGGAGCAACATCCATATTTGAGGCATTATCAGCTGTCATGGCTACATATGAGTCTGGACTGATATGGATGTAAACTGTAATTACGACAACTTGACTTGTTCGCAGAGCATATGACTGGGAGGTAGTAGTTCTAGTTTTGAGTGTAACCAAATAAATCAGCAAAATGAGAATACCCAATGAGAAAGACAAAGCCTCTTCATTATCTGCACAATATGCCAACACAATCAAATGTTTAGTCTACAGGTTAGCCTGATTTGTGGGTCAAGTCCTTTTGGGGTTCCTCTTCAAGTATGGGTCCCTAATTGTCACCACCTTTTGCACCATTCAAAATGAAAATACTGGTTACACTGGTTCTACAGTGGCACACAGATGCATGCGTTGTAAAAGATTTACACTCCTTTTTTTCATTTTGTCGTGGTTTATCAAAAGGTGGAATTTCATTTTAGTAACAAAGACAAAGGCGGGGAGAGAATTAGACTTTGAGAGAGAGTGAGACAGACAGAAATAAAAGACATAAAAAAGAACAGTGGAGCACGTTGAGCATGGACACTGAATAAAGGGAATCACAGCTTTGAAATTCAACCACAGACAAGACAAAGGCAGACAGACATAAGTGTGAAGTGGACATGTTGAAAACATGGTTGGAGTGAGTGGATGACAGAGGCCAAGAAAGACACAAGAGCTGGATTGTTTGTGACATGACTGACTGGGTACTGAGATACAGTGAAAGTGGCACAGAGATCAAGACAGATGGAAGATTTTGAGCACGTAGCCTAATAGAGAGAGATTTTAGTATAAGCTGAATGTCCATCAAAGACATTTCCTAAATGTATCTGTAGATTAAAATAAACATGATAATGAAGGAAATACATTGTATTAGACGTAGCAAATGTTGCGGTTTATGCGTTAGCAAACAATTGCCTCACTACACATCAAGACACAAAGCTACATTAGTTTCATTTAGTGTTTTTGGTGACCACACCAGCGTAGTCTACCATTATTCATTCTCCTTTTAGCTTCGTTTTTCTGTCCCCACCAACACCTGAAAGAAAGATATATGGTCTTAAGCTGCCAAATGTTATTTCTTTGTTAGCTTATTGCTAACATTGTCTGCCATTTGGTGCTGAGCAGGCAGCAGTACTGAGCTTTTATGCTGAAAACAGCTTCCTGTTTCTGCTTGAAACTACATTGATACTCAACTATCGTATTGGCATCAGTATCGAAAAAATGAATATCCCAGCCTAATGAATGAGTGGGCTGTAAGACCAAAACAACTGGCTGAAAGGGGCTAAAAAACAACGTGAGGGGTGGAAGCCGTTTCATATTACACAGGTGGATATAAACTTGTGTAAACTTGTTACTTGTATAAACAAATGTATACTTTTATTGTTTTTAATATAAGATTCCATCATGTTGATATTACAATATCATAAAGCATTCCTTGCTTCTGTCTATAAAGCATGAAGTTTGTTCACGATTAGCTAATATGCTATAAAGCTTTTTAATTCAATCAAGCTGGTGGAAATCTAACCAATACACATTTTTCCAGTGCATTAAAAGCAAATTTGAATCACTTTTCCTTTGTAAGGTAACAGCTATAAGGACAGAGGTTATTAAAAGACAGAGAGCAAAAGGGACATACTGTAAGCCAGGAACATATTTAACCATGCGAGACGGACATGTCTACAAAGCGAAAGACACCGCTGAAGTGACTAGCCTGCAAAACCTGTGTTAGGAAGTTACTTTGCAGCCTTCACTGGCTTACACATTATTTTCAACTGACAGGATGGCTGACACAACCAGACACACACAAATACACCCTCGCACACACGCTCCAGTGCAACTGGACGCACACTCTGTCTCTCTAATCACACACATGCACACATAGGCCGTGACAGTAAGGCGAGTGGACACGTTTTGTAGGGCTGAAGGGACAGTTAAGGACAGGATAGTGACAGGTGTCTATGACTATGATAGTGACTATGGCAAGAGAGAAAGAATGAATGAAAGAAGGTAAAAAAAAAAGAAAGTGACAGGTGCCAAGGCAGTCAGAGAATCACAGCTGATCTACATGCCACGACACATTTCCATCCTAGCATCTCTATGTTCAGTGTGTGTGTGTCACCTCACATCTCTGTCTCTGTGAATGACTGTGACAACACGAAGAAGACAGTTTGTATTTCCCGACCTCAGACAGAGAAAGCTCTGCTGAAACTGAACCTTCATGTGTCTATAAAGATGACTTTTTAGGAACCAGAAAACCAGTGGTTGATTTTCTGACATGCACTGTGCACTTGAGAGAGTTCACAATAAAATCAAAGGATCCTCTTTCCTTATGGTCAAGAAGGCCAAGATGAGGTCACAGAATTTTGGATAGCCAACATATTGGAACAATAGCTGAAAATAAAATACTGCTGCTGCTGCTGCTGCTGAAATACTGATGATGTCTTTACTTTTGCCTTCAAAGGTTCTGTAGGCGATACTGAGAGCATTAATATAGCAGCAGACCACCATTTACTAGCGGAGTAATGGCATCCTGAGCAGAGAATGAAGTCACACTACCTCTGTGTGTGTTTTAGTCTGAGCATCTCTGTGGTTGGTTGTGGTAAGCTGGTTCAGCTGTGTATGCATTTTAGCCCATGTGTGTATCCTACTGACTAGCTCACCGCCGCCACTTTGCACAGCGCTCATATGGTGGTTATCACTGATACTAAGACAGTAGTGTCGCAGGAGCGTAGTGGCCATCCTCCAGTTCCCCCCTGGATTATACATCAACTCTGTAAGCACTGTTGCAGTTATTTAACGCTGTTAAATAATGGTGCTAACTCCATTATTTAACAGCGTTAAATAACTGTTGCAGTTATTTAACGCTGTTAAATAATGGAGCTAGCACCGTTAGCTGCTAACTGCTGGCTCAGCCACCTTCAAGCTGAGAACCATGTCCAGACAACTTACACTCTGAATTTTGCATACAGCCCCCTTCAAAAACCAAAAACACAATAGCAAAAGTGTAGTGACAGGAATGTATTAAACAGTGTGTTTATCTGCTTTAAGTGGCAAACATTAGCATGCCCAACTAACTAGCTGACTAGCTACGGAAGTATATTTTCTAAAGGCTATTTTTTATTACGTTATTTTTTAAACAGCTATATTTTTTTAAGGTTTACAGGTAACATAAAAGATATAGCTGTTTAAAAAATATACCTGGAACATCCACCCAGGAGGAGCAAAGATGCTACTACATCAGAATTTCAACTAAGGATGACAACTCTGTCTCTTTATTAAGAGACAGAGTTATCATTACAGTTGTCTTTATTACACCTCCAAAAGCCAATTTTGGGCTAAAAAGCATTAGGTTTCCCAAACTCTTCTGTTATTTCCCATCCTCATATTTTTTTCATTTTGTAAAATTTAAGCATTCTTTTTACAGACTATTTATTAGTTTACACTAGCTAGCGACAGCATATAATATCTGTCGGCAGCATTTGTCAAAGGCCCCCAGAAGTGCGAAAGGCTTTGAAGCCAATATTCATAGTGGCCAAGCAGTGGTACAGCAATTTCCAGGGTCTGTGATGTGATGCCATTTGGCCTAAAAAGATTTTTTCCCATTGACTTAGTAACAAAAAAGATGATTCCATTGAGTCTCTTTCCTATTTGATTCATTCAGTCTCATAACATTTGGAAAGTCACAAAGAGCTACAAGTAAAATGAAATCATTTTATCCACATCTACAGCTATTTTAGCTTCATGCGCCACTGAGCAACTTTCATAGGAATTAAGGGGTCCTGCCACCAATGCTGTATCCAGGTCTCTTGATATATTCATGATTTGTCATTTTTGCTACAAAATTAATGGCTGTCAGCGAGAAATGAGAAGTCTGCAGTAATTCTTTCAGTTGACCAATAAACTGACTCTATCTGCCAGGACCAGACAGACAGGCACACATAAAAACTGGCTGGTGAACATTGTGAAGTATTTAGTAGCTTAAGACCCAGATATTTGGTTGAAGTTTATAGAGAAGCAGTGCTAAATGTCGAGTGATTTTCACTAGGTGGACACAAATACACATGAATCAACGCATCAGCATAAATATATATACATATTAATAGAACACAGATGACAGCTTTAACAGTGGCTATAGCAATCTCTCAGTAAGTGTGTATATATGGGGCCCATTATTTCAATAATAAAAGACTTGTTCCTGATTGGCTGGCTGGACGTCCATTCTTTGTACAATATAACACAACGTGGAGGTTGCCACTTTAAGCACTGCCGTAAATCTTTGTACAGTACAAGGTAGGTCCATATTAACATGCAGGTATCAATGGGAACGATCTTTTCTATTTCTAATTGTCCTCCGTTAGATGGTATTAGCGCAATAATGCATGTGTGGAGCAACATGGAAAATAACGCAGCATTGAAGCAATAATGACAGCAATTTCATAGCTTGGGTCCATCTTTGTTAAAGGTTTAATTGTTGGATTTGTTATATGTCAAAATTGTGTACACGCAAAATCTTTACCAGTCATTCTATCCAGAGCTGAGATACTGAATGGAAATATATGGATGTCATTCAGAAAAAGGCACCTGCAGTCAGGATTTGGTAGCTTTTTCCAAGCAAAACAGACAAAAATGTATGAGTGGAGAGCTTTACTGTATGGCTTCATTATTATGCGTTCCACTGTGAAACACATTTATTTTCAGGTAGACTTTTATTACAGTTATTTTAATAAAACTGCAGCTCTATGCATTTCAAAATGTGTCCCCCAGTAGCCTACATTACAGTATTTTCCAGTATTTTATTCTCTGATCACCCTGGGGGATCATTTTAGCCTCTTTCCAAACCATTGAGCTGTCTGCTCCTCACAGCCAGTACTGGGACAGAGGAAGGAAACAAGGACTGTTTTTTATTAAATACCCCAAAGACGTGAATCCGTTAGGTAGCATCTGGGAAAGAGGCAGAGTATGTATTGTCACACATTCTTCCATGCAGTACGTGTGGGCATGTTTAAAGCTGTTTGTCATTTGTGAGAAGATTTTCATTTATTTTAAGGAAGTAACTGATGAATAAATTACACTTCAGTGAATCATAAGAGACCCACATTTAAGGACACGCACTCAAGTCATCCCACTTGAACATATAGACAATACACTACGATATATTACATAAATCTGGGCCTTGAGTAAAATATGAAACTAAAACACAGTGTGAAATCCCAAAATAGCTGATGAAATCTTAGCTTGGCATCACACTAAATGTGATAAATATTTCACTCCCCAGTAGTTTATCCCTTTAGATGTGAGAACGTGTTTGCACCTTGTCATTGTCGCCCAGATTTATTGTGTTGTGATGAAGGGCCTTTGTGCTGGATTTACTCTGCTCAAGTGTTAAATAAAATGAATGTTCTCAGGACAGTTTTTTTTTTTTTTTTACAGATCTGTGAAGTACAGATCTGTGAATTCCATTTCAATTCAAATTGGGTTTTATTTTTTTTTGGGCATTTGCCTTTTAATGGACAGGACAGGTAAGCGTGAAGGGGGGAGAGAGAGAGGGGGGATGACATGCAGCAAAGGGCCACAGGATGGATTTGAACCTGGGCCGCTGCGGCAACAGCCTTGTACATGCCTTACCCACCAAGCCACCGATGCCCCAATTCAAATTGGGTTTTAATCTGTAATTTCAGCCATGATAACTGAGAATTGGGAACATGGCGGCATTGCTACAACAACATCCTACAGGGCAAGACACGAGTGGTCAGACAGGTTGTAAGCAAGCCAATAGTTTGGTCAAATTATCGAAACCACTTGATTTGAAGGTAAAAATGTAAGTGGTCACCAGAGTTGGGTATAAAGTAACGCGTTAGAGTACTTTGATTACTTTTTGCAGTAACGAGTAACCTAACGCGTTAGTTTGCTGTTTGAGTAATCAAATACTTAAGTACATTTTCAAACAAGACATCAGTTACTTCCGTTACTTTTAGAACGCTGGTCCTTCAGCTTCGAAACAGCAAAGGTTGTCGTTTGGTTCTAATAACGGAGATAATGTTAAACCTGTCAGTCTGAAAGAAGCCATGGAGCTTGTGGCTCGCTATGTGGTCAGAGAAATGCTGCCGTTGTCTACGGTGGAGTCTAAATAGGTGGAGTAGGACTCGCTGACAGACATATTTCAGACTCAGGACTTGCATTATGCCTGGTACACGCTACACGCTGGTACTCACCAATTATGCCCGGTCGTCTTTCACGGAGTGTGTGATGTCATCGGGTTATTCTTGCCCTGTTTTTATTACTTACTTACTCTATCACTATTATTTGAGTCACTGTGTCTGTTCATGTGCCAGCCAACATGTTGTTGTAGTCACCTAAAAGTGTCAGCAGATGGCAGGAGCTACATTTGAAGCGCCATAAGTAAACTGTCAAGCTACTGTATCTTCCACAGGAAGTTCTGACAAATGTTTCAGAATAAAAGCCTATTTAGAAAATGGAGGAAAATGGAGCCCCTTATAACCTCAGGCGAGGTTATAAGGGGTAAAGTAGTTTACGCAGTAAAGTAACTGGTTACTTTTTTAAAAAGTAACACAGTAACGTACTTTGATGACTTTTAAAGTAACCCTTACCCAACACTGGTGGTCACACCTGTAATATCAACAGTAACCCCTCACTGCACAGGAAAACTGAGTGTGTGCACAACTATGACGCAGAGCAGAAGGTCAAACTTGGACCAGGAAGTTGGTCTGTAAATGGATGTTTATTATGAATACTGATAACTTTGCTGGGAAAGATTCTACATTCAAAAATATGTTTTCTTTGAAATTGAGCTGATTTACATTGTGACTTTAACACAGACAACCTCTGATAAGTCAGTTTGACTGTCAACCTTAACCAAGTAGTTGTTATTGTAACCATGATGATGAAGGACTCCTAACCTTAACAAAGAACATGCTATACTGAAGGCTACATTCAGACTGCAGGCAAATCCAATTTGTTCCTCAAATCAGATCTTAAAGACAGACTGTCTGCACTGTTATTTGCAAGTGATCTGATTGGATTTGTGTGTCCAGACATCACCAAACTGTCTTCCTGGATTGCTATGGTAATAATATAGGCGTCAGTAACTATGTAGCTACACTGGTGACGTGACTTTCCAATGAAAAAGCATAAGAAATGAAAGTTCATCATTTTGCCCTCCAAACAATAGCACCATCCATAGCACTCTGCCAGAAGCAGCATGTATTCTGCTTAGCACTTCCAAGTGACACAAAAGACACTAAGAAAACTGATTTGAGTGGCCAGAGCAGCCAGACTGAAACATTTATCTAACCCAAATCATGATCTTTCCCTTGACCGGACCACGTTGTTTTTGTGCATAAAACTAATCTGTATAACAGATTCTGCATATGTGTTTAGAATCTGTGGGTGACGGGACAAGATTTTGGTATTGGAAGTGTTATGGTTTCCGTTTATAGTCCAAGTAGTATGGACCAATCAGGTTTAAACAGCAGGTGAACAGTCTGTGTGGAGAGGCCGTACACATTGGTGGAAATGCTTTCTCTGAAACCCATCTGCGATCATCTGATGACAAGTTAATTTTATATTAGCTTTTTGTTTTTAATACGAATTCATATGCAGATATCTGCTACTATAGATTCACTGAAATGACTGGTGCATGGAAGAGGAAGTCTTGGCTCTGATATCCGCTGGCTATACTGGGTGAGCCCGAAAAATTGGCCCTTGCTGCCAGAGGCTTTGTTCTCATCAGACAATAGTCGATCGGTTTGTCTGTCTAATAGGGGCATCAGATCAGAGGGCATGGACTAACAACATATGTTGTTTAATTTGGAGGACTTGTTCATAATTTATATATCCAATGAGATTATTATTTCACAGAGTAAAGGTAGTAGTTACAAGGCAGAGAGGAGTACATCATGATAGCATGTTGTGAACTTCACTGCACCCTAAGAGCAACTCTAAAGGCCTCATGGCTCTGGCTGCACTGCTGCCAACTTGACAATTTTGTCATTAGGAACCTTTCAGATTGCCCTTTTGGCTTCTCAACAGCAATTAGTAACAAATCCAGAACATTTTCTACAAAAAAAAAAAAAAAAAAAGGGATAAGCGTCACTGTGTTCCCTTGCAAAGCTCTTCGGCTGTTACAAATCTGCACAACATGACTGGCAACGACTTCTTTGATGTCCAGTGAGAAGGCAGACAGAAGCAAAAACGTAATTATGAAAAATTGTGTACGACGTCATTAAGTAACTTGTATCAGTCTATTATTACATATATCTACTTCTCTTTGAAGAGTGTAATGACACTGGCTGGGATAAAGGTGTTTTACAAGCCCAAACAAGCCAAAGAATGATGCTGAAGTGGCTGCTGAAGACCTTTGGCCATCAGTCCACAACATCCCTCTGGAGACTTTTTGGAATGTTTGCCTGAGATATGAGAATCTATTAAAATGACTAAACTCATATTGTTTCTGTATGGCTCTGGCATTAGGGTAGCAGTCATTACTATTAATTCACAGAGAACACAAACCACATCCGTCCTACTCAAACACCGTAGGAAACCTCTGAGGTTCTGTGTACTGACATCAATTAACAACATAATGACTTTGCTAATGACTTGAGGTGCACTTGATTGTTTTGCCCTGTGTGCCCTGTGTGATGTTGTATTGTAACTGCAATGTGTAGAGTGATTCATTCAGTTTCAGCGTCTCTTCCAGTCATTTTTTCCAGGCTTTATGTATACACACCTGGGGTTCCATAAGTTCAAATGACTAACCATAAACACAATAAAACAAAAGTGTTTGATTATTCTGCAAACAAATCTTATGGAAGTTTGTTTAAACCACAGGAAATGGAAAAGTTGCACTTAGTTTCTGAACAAGTGAAAATTCCTGGGGAAGCTTTTACACTGAAAACATCAAGCAGCAGTGAAGTGTGGCGAGCTGCTATGCAATGGCTATGGAAAGCTGCCGCATCTGATTCTGCAGCAAAGCGCAGCCAAGGATACTTTAACTTTTAGCAGTGAATTAAAGCCAGAGAATACCTACGGCCAATCAATTATCAGACTCCTGTAACTCCTGTGACATGTTGACATATGTCACAAAGAATTTCTTCCCACCTGAAACACATGAACACGCCTCCCGGCTGCAAAAAAAATTTAATTATTACATTAAGCTGCACTTTGCTGCTGCTTAGTGTGTTTTCCATGCTAAGAAGAATGTGGAGGCTAAAACAAGCTGTGCTGCTGTATTTTTTTTTTAAGATTTTAAAGCATTTGGAGAATATTTCTCCAACCTCTTTGTCTTTCCACCATTTCTCCTCTGCTTGAGAAACTCTTAACCCCCTTAAACATCTTCCTCCCTGCTCCTAACAGTTTTTCATCTTTCACCTTCACCTTTTTTTTAGGTCTAAGATGCTTTGTGATCAGAGTTGGGTATTAGGCGTTACAAAGTAACATGATTACTTTTTTGCGGTAACGAGTAACCTAACGCATTAGTTTGCTGTTTGAGTAATCAAATACTTAAGTACATTTTCAAACAAGACATCAGTTACTTCCATTACTTTTAGAACGCTGGTCCTTCAGCTCCAAAACAGCAACAGCTGTCTTTTGGTTCTAATAACGGAGATAATGTTAAACCTGTCAGTCCCAAAGAAGCCATGAAGTTTGTTGCTAGCTACATGGTAGAAGAAATGCTGCCGTTGTCTACGGTGGAGTCTAAAACATTTCGCAGGATCGTCAGTAAAATCCCCACGACTCAATAGATGGAGGAGGACTCGCTGACAGACAGGTCAGACTCAGCACTTGCATTATACCTGGTACACACTACATGACTTTTCTGCCCGTTCTGAAAGTCACAATGTCACATGACACGATTGTGGAGTAATAAAATCGTGCCGTGACTTGGCCGATAGACATGACACACTACACAATGGTACTCACCAATTATCCCCGGTCGTCTTTCACGACGTGTGTGATGTCATCGGGTTATTCTTGTCCTGTTTTATTACTTTTACTATCATCTGAGTCACTGTGTCTGTTCATGTGTCAGCCGACATGTTGTTGTAGTCACCTAAAAGAGTCAGCAGATGGCAGGAGCTACATTTGAAGTACCGTACACAAGCATTCAAGCTACTGTATCCTCCACAACTAAGTTCCTACAAATGTTTCACAATAAAAGCCTATTTAGAAAATGGAGGGATTCTCTCAGCCGAGGTTATAAGGGGCTTTTAATTTGAAACAAGTGTTGAGTTTGAAATGACGGTGCGATATGTTAACTTTACAAAGACAACAGGAGCGGATAAAAAGTAAATATATAAACACACAGAGGGATTAATAAATAACGGACCGTCTATAATGTAGTTTGTTTCAAATGAAGCTGGGAGCCTCTGCAGTTGTGGTGAGTAAAAGCCCCGCCGCTATTTGTTAATGTTATTACTTTATGTCCGACCGTGAGGATGTAACATTGTTTGCTAGCTTGATGCTAATGACAGTAACGTTAACTCAGCGGGTTGACAAAGTGCCTCTGCTGTTTCACACCATCATTTCCCCCTTTTACTCTGTGTGGTAACATCCCTAGAGGAAATATTAAAAACGCTGGGGTGTTGTGGTCTACAGCAGCAGATTGTTCTGTGTTTCTACTGGTCAAAGTGACCAAGCGTGAGCAAAGCTTACAGTGTATGCCACATAACTGCTATGTCCCAGGTTAAGTTCCAGCCTTATCTTTCCCCATTTCCAGTCTGCCTCTTCACTGTCATCTCTCAAATAAAGTGTCAACTGTTTTCAACATGACAGCCAAGTCACAAACTTTCTTATCTTACAGCTAAACACTGAATTAAAATATGATTATGAAAACATTAGATGTGAGAAACAGACAATGCAGTAACATAATTTTGATTCATATTTGATCAGCGCTGCCTAGTCTGACAGTTTGACCACAGTTCACAAGCTGTGGTTGACATGATGGACAGCTGCGTTAGAGACTCCTCGGCTGTCAGTGGTTGTTAACGTGATTCATGGAAATTCCATTTGGAGCATTATAAGAAGAAAGAGGAACATGATTATTTCCACAGATTATCTGTCTGATGTACTGCTGTGTGGATGTAGTGACAGTATTCACAAATATGACGTAATTATTTTAATAGAAGTTACCAACTACAGCTTGAATACCATCAACATTCTCAGTCAGGGTAAAGGGTGAGAAGAAGACACGAGGGAGGCCCTGTGCTTGAGTTTATCCACCCTGATATAGAACAGATGAACTGTTACGTATGGTGCTAGTCTTCCCCTTCTTTCCAGCCGTGTCCTTTGAACTCTTCATTCTGTTCATGTCTGGAGAAGAAACTCCGAAGGGTTGACTCCTAAAAGAAGAAGAGTTCACATTTTTAAAAGGCCAGTGTACCTGAAAACTTTGACCATCACCACAAGCAGACATGATGCCCGCATGATGAACGTGTAACTTGAACTTGGTGACCTTTTGGACCAATTAGCATCACATCACTTCTGAAACCAAAGGTGTCCCTACACTCCACACACACCCACCCACACACACACACACACACACACTAATATAGACAGACATGAACACACAAAGGCAAAGATACAGACACACAAAACCACACATTCATTCTCAACCCCCAGCCCCATCTGTTGCGTGGCCCCTGTCAACTAAATGTCATCTGATGACATCATAAGGCTGTCAACCTTTCCCCTCATCACACACACACACATACACACACACACACACACCGGGCTTACACTCGGCCTGACACAAGCAAAACGCTGCATGTGACACCTCCTGCCTTGTCCTTTTTATGTTGTCTCCTCCACTCACCTTTCCTCCTCATTGTTCTTCCTCCCTCTTGTCCTCAATTCCTCTTCCTCACTTCTCCTTTCTGATTAACCCCCTTCCACCCCAATCATCTCCTCAACCCATGACCTTCTCTTCTCTACTTTTCCCCTTTTTTTTCCTAACATCTGCACTCTACTCAACATTTTCATCCTTTTCTGTCCTCCCCACTGCCCCCTCACTTCTCCCCACTCTCTCCCCCTCTTGTCTCCTCTTCTCCTCTCCTGTCCAAGTTAACTTTGTTAGTCTGCGCAGAGTTTTTTGACTGTTTAGTTGAAGTGACACAGAGGGCTTATTCACACCGTTGCCTGTCCTGTCTCTCTTCCATCACCTCGCCCGCACAGAAATGCGCATACAGAGACCGCAAGCAAAACACGAGCACACACACATTGGTGCATACAAGTTGACACCTGCACTTACAAGCAGACGGGCAAGAATAAAGGTGCAGGATGGTTGCATGTGAGCTCACACAAGGGCACAATATGCATGTCTGCACAGTGTCATGTATCATATCAGTATGACTAAAGTACCTTTATACTCACATACCATACCACAAATGCTTTGTGGCTGTATGGGTGTACCTTGTAGGCCAAACAGAGACAGACAGTAACCCAGAGCATGAATCACATCTTGTCGTTTTTCCTGCTGAAAATATTTTATCTCCTCACAGAGAACTAAAACTGAGTTGTTTTTGAGTGTTTGATCCCCACTTTTTGATTTCGAGGTCTATAGATAGATGTGGATTATTGAGAAGTGAGTCATATATGTTGACATTTTTAATTTTTGGAATGGAAACATCAGATTTTCCTTGTAAAATGCTTCAATAGCCAGCAGCAGACTGGTTTTACTAAATGTTAAGCACAGGAGGAGGGTCTGTTTGCACATTAAGCTTTTTCTTATTATAATCTGGTCATGAAAGGTCAAGAAATGATTTGTAGCTGACAGCATGTGTAGATATCATGTGCTGACTGCCTCTTGATCAAAGGAAAAGTAGTGATAGATGTGATGCCATTTGGGATCTTTAAGTTTAGCATGAACTATTGTAGTTCTTGTATTTTACTGCGAGTTTTTGTAATTTAAATTGATGGCCTTATAATAAATGCTTTCGTCCCCAAAAGAACAATAGCATTAGGTAATAAAGTAATCTTTGCATTTAAACCTAACTGTAGTGATGTCACATCATACCGCAGATTTTCCCTTTCAACAGTTAGTTATAATGGTTTTGAAAGGCACAAAAATGACTGCGAGACTGTTTATGGAGCCCTGAGAGGTAAGGTGATGTTTTTTAACCGGCAATGTTGACCAAAACCAATATTTATCTACATGTAACTTATGTTGCTGCTTGCAGCTCTTGCTCTCTCACTGTCTCTCCTCCTCCCCCTGGCCTACTACTGTATGGACAGGAACACTACTCATGGTGCTGAGACAACAGCAATGTAACAGGGTCAATGCAGTAATATGTTTAACAAAGTCAAATGTACATTTGTACTATATTTTTTTAAGTTATCTCATTTGTTCCCAGCTTCTCCAAAACTAGACATCAGACAGTCAAAAAATCTCAGGTGATTTTGTAAAGAGACAAATCTTGGAGCTGACTCATTAATATTGAAGAGAGGACTGATTTATGGCCACTGTGGCAGCTCCCGGTGTGATTTTACAAGGATATGAGTACATTTTTGTTGGACAGTCTTCAGAAGTACTATGAAACAAAGCTTGTTTGGAATGCAAGAATATGTCTTTCTTTTACTGTCAGTGACAGTTTTACATGGATAATAGATGTGTTCATATGATATTTATCCAACAAAAGTACTGAAGATATTTTTTTTAATTGTGCCATAGTATTTTCAATACAGTAAAAGTTAAGGCTGCACCAAGTAAGTTGACAGACACCCAAACAGCTTAAAGGAGAGTGAATTTTGTTCTTAGATTGACCTGGTGGATAAACACACAAAATAATTGCAATTGTAGCTGTGCAACTGTTGCTGATTTGTTCCAATATGATTGTGATAATATGTCATGATGTATTCTTGTTGTTCTGCTGCCCTCAAATGGCCAAAAATCAATCAATGCTGCTTTAAAGTCTTTCCACACTTTTCTAAAACTACATAACGGAGCCTTTTTAAAGGGGGATTCACCTCAATAACCCATTCACCACTACTGTTATTCAGGTCTAATATTGTTAATATCACATCTTCCAAAGCTGTGTACCTAAGGGTGTGTGTCCCCATAGTGTCGTTATTCAGCAGAAAAGTAGTGGCAGGGTGCTAGGGAGCACTTCATCCCAGCACGTCATAAAAAAGCACTCCCAGCGGTTTTTTTTAAATGACGTGCTAGGCTCAGATTTTGTTTTTAGGACATCTTAACATTATGGTTAGCTAGGTAGCTAACGTGACACTATGTAACAGAGGACTGACACAGTAAACAACAAGTTTACAATGCTTACAGTGATAAAATCACAATCTGCTCCTACAAATAGGCTTTTCTGTCTTTGTTGTGATTGTTCCTGACTGACATACAGCTCGGGATAGACAGTAGCTAAAGCACTGACATATAAAGAAAACTGGATACAGCATTGGAGACAATTTCAATTTCAATTCAGTTTCAATTATATTCATAAAGCCCAATATAACAAATCACAATTTGCCTCAGACGGCTTTACAGCATACAACATCCCTCTGTCCTTTGGACCCTCACAGTGGATAAGGAAAAACTCCCCCCCAAAATCCCCTTTAACGGGGAAAAGAAAACTGGGCCCCCTGTTTTTCTATGAAGGTTGCTCAGTGGTGCATGAAGCCAAATATACTTGATTTCCACGGCTTGAAATAACCCAGATCTTCCAAATTGCAGGGCCAACAGAACAAGCACATTGAAGACTTCTGCCAGCTGAGCGGCTAACTTCCAGTTTAGCACTCTAACTAACTCAAATGGGGATTAAAATATTTAATCATGCAGCTCTTGTAGACTCTCAAAATAAACAGACCAAACAGGCCAAATTCATATAGTGAAATGAGTCATTTTGCAGGGGTTCTCCCAAAAAAATGTATCCACTGATTTACAGACATCTCTTTCACAATGTAAGTATGGGAAAAACCAACGGCATCATATGATAGACCCGGATGTTGTAGTTCCACATTTGGCCACTATGTAAAATAGTAATGCTGTTCCTGGGAGGTTGAGCTAAAGAAGCGGCAGGGACAACACCACTGTCTTTCTGAGAAGTTCAGAGATTTTCTAGTTAGAAGTGCACAGAGCAACTACACAAAAAACTGGAGCGCTCTGAAAAAAAAAGCCACATAAGCTGTCCCCTTATTGTGGACAACTGAAAAAAGACGCTGCAGAAAAAAATGCCACGTGGAAACAAGCCCTTAGTGTAACAACGTCAGTCTGTTTTATCAGCTTGAAGCTGAACCACAGTGAGCCTGTGACCTCATGTAACATTTGCACTTTTGAACCACAGTTCAAACTTTTAAATCCTATCAAGATTTCACAGTATGGTATAATGTGTTATAAATAATAAAATGTACCTGATGATTAGAATACCATCCTGACTTGTAAAATCATTTCAACCAAAGGTATAAAATCTTGCCTTTTTATGTCTGCTGCTATAGCAACTACTTTTCTCTCTCCATATTATTATGCTCAGGTAAAATAATAGAATATTGATAGAAATGCAGTCTTCACAAATCAAAATCCAAATGCAACAAGTCCAGACAGGAGATTAAATTCAAAAGGAAAAAAAGGGAGGTAATAGTATCATTCACACACCCACCAGCCTGCAGGGTAAGATTTCAAACAAAGCAGGACTGAGAGTTTGACTTAAAAAGCTCCCCTCCTCTAGAGAAGGCTTACTGAGCACACAGCTCTTCTTCTTCACCAACGTCGTGCTTTGCACTCACATGATTACACACATTCACAGCTGGAGCTGCCTGCTGGAATCATAGTCAGCTACTGCAGGCCCTCAAGCAGCTTTACAATCCCATAACCATCAGTTTATAAATGCATTTTGCAAAATGAACTCCCTGCCGTTTTGAAAAAGACTAGATTATTTTTTCAGACACTTGTGACATAGAGGTGGGCATCAGATTCCATAAAATGCCTTGTAATCATAGTTAAACTGCACTGCATGGTTTTCAGCAAACACTGGAGAAGGAAGGACTTACTCAGGGCCACCAGGTCTCCAGAAAACCTTACAGTAGGACTTGATGGATGATGGCACATACATCTATTTTTATTTATTGCTGTACTTGAAGTAAAGAAGCCCGATTATTTTTTCCCCAGTTTCATAACTTGCAATCCTTGACCCAACCAACAAAAATGTAGAAACAGAACAGTTTTTGGCCACAAGAGGGATCATCAAGACTGCAGCCTGTGCATTTTCAACAATGTGGACTGGAGTGAGTGAGTGAGAGAGTGAGGGAGTGACATCCACTTTTTAGGCTGTCCGCTACACTACGAGTGTAGCAAAAAACGGACTTTGCTTAAAGACAATTAAACACACAGACACAGAAAGAGCACGGCACAAGGCTCAGCATGACTCGTGTTGTGCATGTGTTTAATTTATTCAGGTCAGTTAAGTGAATTTTGTAAGACTTAAAATAACATAGTTGATGAATTAATAAATGGTACTGACTGAATATTGACCTCTATAATTACAACAGTTTTCACGCTGTTTCTGAATATGAATGAAATTTAATGTGACACTGGAAATATGTTTAAAAATTTGTTTCAAAAAACATTCATTAAAAAAAGAGAAAGCATTAAAATTACACATAAAGAGGTGTGTCCTGTGTGTCTGGTAAAGTAATACATTCTGATATCCAGTGGTGGAAATTGGGGGGGGGGGGGGGGCACTCTGGAAGGAGTAAAAGTCGCCCGTTCCCTCTCGGCAGATCTAGAAAATACAGAGTATTCAGTGTTTTTTATAGGAGAAATCACTATAGCTGTTTTACAGTGTTTCTAAACTGTACGCTCCTTTTTGCCAAAAGCACTGAATCCATCTGCAGCTCCAACAGCCAGTGGGAATTCATCCCTGCCAGCGCGAGACATCTGCATTTTTTCCTAAGTGCGTTGTCTGAGGAGAACTTGACAGACTGACAGATGAACAGCAAAGGTAGCTAACAGCAGGCAAGTTATGAAGCTGTTGATGGTGGGAGTTCAGTTCACTTGAATTTCCTCAAACATTGGTGGTGTCTTTGACATATCTAGTCTTGTTAAAATAACGTTAATCTTGATTGTTTGATGATTTTGTGTTTATTGTAGCATATGGCCCGCGGCATTGTGTACTGTGTGTTAAAGCTAGCTGGCTAACACACTTGCTAGCTTTTTAGTAACGTTAACGTTAGCTTACCAGCTAGCCTTGGTAACAGCCTGATATGGCAGTTATAGACATAGAGTAGCAAGCCTTGCTGGTTTAATTTAGTCAGAGATATTTAGCCAGTTACTCTATGTGAAGGCTTTATATTAGATGAACTAACTTATCTGCTGATAGAGGATTGAAAGCTTTTGACTAGCTAACATTACCTAATGTTATTTTCATTAGCTAAATTATATTTATTTCAAGTTAATATCAGAATTACAGTACATAGGGAGCCTACAGATACATATGGTAGCCTACAAATAGTTTATTAATATTAACTTTATTTGTATTTGTCATTTGTCTTTTACAGTGAAGAGAGAACAATGCAGTGGGGAGCAGAGCAGTGGAGAGAACTGAGGAGACTGAATGAGTAGAGCAGTGGAAAGGATGCAGTGTCAGTCCTCTGTTTTTAAGAAGTAATGTTAAATTACATTTATTTCATGATGAGAATTGCAGTACATGAAGAGTTTATTTGTAAGCCTAACTAATATTTCCCATTGTCATTTGTCTTTTACAGAGAGGAGAGAACTGAGGAAATGTATGAAGCAGAGCCATCAGTAACTGGGTTTCCATCCAAACGTATTGCAAATTTTAAGCAAATTTTGTGAAAATGCGCAAAAGAAAATGCGAATTTATGCACGCTTCCATTCATTATTGTTTTGCGAGTATTGGGAGTCATCAGGTCAAGCAGAAGGTGGCGCTTCTCATGAAAAATAAAAATGCAAAAGAACACCCGTAGAAGAAGAGGGCGCTGTGAGATGACGTCATTGAGAGCGTCTCATGTCCACAACTGATGTAAACAATTACCAGCACATTCATGACTACGACGAAATGGACAGAGTCCTTGGGAACTTCTTGGCTATTGCGAGAGCTCTCATCACACTCATATCAGCATTGTCAGCATAGCCTACATAATGCCGTGATGTTGGTACACCAGGCAGCGCACATGATGCAGCGGTATTCAACACATCCAGTCTATTCAGGTAAGTTGTGAAATAGCCTACACTCACCTGACACTGGAGTAATTACCTCTCTCTAAGTTCACACAGGTGTGTGTGTGAAGTAGAAGCAGGATTTGGTAGCCTACGTCATTGTTTATTCACTAAATCTGTTTCCATTGCCAAAAGTCGCATTTTCCTAATATCGATACACTGACTTTTCCACCCCCTCCAAACGTAATTTTTTTTTTGCAATATTTCAGCCTTTTTTCGAATTTCTGGCGTTTCCATTCAAGTTATTTTTCGCAATTGTTGAAAATGCGAATAAAAATAGGTGGATGGAAACCCGACTCGTGTCATCAATGTGATTCCCCTTAATCACGTAGGAACGTTTGTTGTTTCCATGTGCCCTGGGGGAGTGTTTTAGCTTAGTACCTTTTGGGTGCGTGTTCACTGTATTCATGAGTTGAATGCTGGTGTAAATAAATAGCACAAGTTGGTGTAGCCGCCTGAGAGAAGTTGTTTCGGTTCGTCTATTTAGTGACTCCTTTACAATATAATAATGGTTAATAAAATAAGGGAGACATAATCAATAGATCTTGGTAATCTTTTTTTAGTGTAGCTTTCATGGTGATGCGTAAAATCAACTGAGGAGACTGAATGCAGAGTAGAGCAGTGTATAGTTAATTTGAACAAAGAATATCCTACATTGTTGTACAATGCAAGAAGGCATCATTTGTTTATATCTTTAATGATTATCTTAATTTTCGCAGGGATGCGGGTGGGGTCCACGTCCGCTGTCCAGAGCCCATCCACCCATATCCAAGGGTTCCACTAGTAAAATCTGGCCATTTCCACCCCTGCACCTGTAAGAGTGAACTATATATGTGGTGAACCAGTATGCATGCCTCATTCTGCACTGAGGAAAGTCAAACATGGACTAAAACATTTGCACTTTTTGCACTCTGTGCACATTTGCACATTCTTTTTCACTGTCTGTACAGCCCTGCAACATGCAAATAGGGATTTTTGAAACCTGAGGTCCTGGCATTTACGTGGATACCACTTGACATGCACTGGCCACCCAAATACCATTACAGACCAAGTACATCCCCTCATGACAATGGCATTGCCCCCCCCAGCAGGACAATGCACTATGCCATGGAATGTGACTAAGAGATCAAGGCTTTGACATGGCCTTCAAATTTGCCTGGCCTTCTTATCCAGCATCTGTGGAACATGGTGGTACCCCACTCTGAATCAGACTTGGATTGACCTGTCAAGGCATGGACACAGGACCTTTTGGGATGTCTTGTCAGATCTGGTCTGACACCAGGGCATTGACAGTGTCCTGAAGGTTGCAAGGTGGGGTACCAGCAAGTCCCATGCCTGCTTGATCGAACTGAGATCTGAGAAATTTGGAGACCAGGGCGATACCTTGAGCTCTTTGTCCTGTTCCCTGGCCATTCATGAACGGTTTTTGTGAAGTGCCCCACTGCATTGTCCTGTTTGTGGAGGCCATTGCTATCGGGGAGTAAGGTTGCTATGAGGTGGGCTACTTGGTCTGCAGCGGTGTTTGGGTTGGTGTTGTGTGTCAAGTGGCATCCACATAAATGCCAGCACCCAAGGACTCCAAGCAGAACATGAGGTGATCAGTGTTATTAACTTCACCTGTTGTTTTAATGTTTTGGTTGATCAGTGTATAGATTATGGTATAAAACTTGCCATAAGGTCAAAAATCAAATCTGTGAATGAGTGTAGCTGTAGTGTGAGTTTTACGTGGGTTAAATGCCGCAGAAAGAATTTTTCTTGCCTATGAGCTTACAAAGAAAATAAGGGCCATAAGCCAAACTTGGAAGCAAGTATTGCTGGAGATACACAAGCATCATGGATTGTGTGTTCCAGAGAGTCTGGGCATTGCTTGTCTTTATACTGTACACACTGTAGTGCTGTATAAATAACCAAACCTGCAGTGTCTAAATACAGTTCCTCTGCCTGGTGTGTTCACAGGCTCTCATTGGCTGCAGTACAGCACATCACAGCTTTTAGACCTTTTGCTCAATCTCCTCACACTACAAAACTCTTGTGCAGAGAAAATCAACACGTTTAAAGGAAATTGGATTTTTTCAGGCTGCACATGGTCTCATGGAACAACCGTCCAATTTATTGTTCTGTAAGTCTGGCAAAAAACAGCTCTCTCTGATTTTACAAACTTGTGTGGGATAGCTACATCCCAGCGTTTGTTGTACACTGTACACCCAGCCCTGGTTAGCACCCCTCGGGGGTGGAGAATACATTTTGAAGACATTCATCTTACACCTGAATCTGGGCTTAAACAAACACAGAAGATTAAAGTTTTATTAGAGCTTTCAGAGCAGGACAAAGTACAGAGCGTCTTGTTCTCTCTGGCACACTCAGTGGGGAGAAAGTAGGAACCCAGACACAGAGGAAGACTGGCACATGGAGGGAGAAGACGGGGGGGGATGAATAAAGACAAAGAAAAAAACAGGAAGACAGGTTAAGCAATGGATAATTATTGTTAAGAGGATTGGTGAAAAGAAAGAAAATGCGTTGGAGACAGATACAGGAGGAAATGACATCCGCAGAAGACAGCTGCATGCCGTTTTACTTTAAATGTCACTTTTCTGACTCCTCTACTTTATTTCTCTTTTTCTTAGCAGCCATCCTCCTTCTGTCTGGTCTTATAGTCTGTTTTCTTGTTGTTTTTTCCATATCGTCTTTTTTTTTACCCTCTTTTTCTACGCACAGTGGGCACCAATCTGTGAGTGTCTGATAGATAGAGATAATTAGTTTGGAGAAGAGGTAGAAAGAGATGGAAGTTGAGGGAGGGAGGAAAAATAAAATTGGAGGGGAAATGAGAGGAGGAGAACAGAAAAAGAGTGAGGAGAGGAAATAAAAAGGACAGGAAGCAATGGATATCACATTCATCAGACTTTAATTAGAGGAAAAATCATCACTCTGTGACTAAAGGTTATGTTGGAAGTAGGACAACCAACGTGGAAACTGAATGCTTTTGACAGACTTTACTTTTTCATTATTACAGGAAAATCTATGAGTTTTTCCATTTTTATTCTTTTTGTCTTCATTTTTGGTTGCAAGCGCTCGTTGCTGTGGTGTGCTGAGCTGCATCCTCATCAATCAAACAGCATGGACAGTAGTGTGTTGTTTCTTTTATTGGCTTTTCTAGCGAAGTTTAAGTTTTGGATTCCAAACACACCGCTGTTTGCTGCTGTTAGAAACTTTAAAACCCATCGCTTCCTGTGCACCGATGGACTGATCCTGCAGGATACTGAGCCTGTAGAGCAGCAGTAATGACCTGGATGAAGGTTGAATATCTTTGGGTGTTTTCTAGGCTAGAACATAGCAAAATGGATATTTGTTTAGAAAGAAACATGACTTTGTGTAGGCTGTTACTTTACAATCTTGCAACTAAGGCCAGCAGAACTATTTAGTATTTTACACATACTGCAGTTCAGCAAGATGGTGATGCTGTAAGGTCTTGTACAGATTGCCAACCCAAATCTATTTACAGATTGTATCAGATTTAAACCACATTTGGTGTTGGTCTGAAATGCAATTCCAATCAGATTTCTACAGATGTGTCTCAGTCCAGACACTCTGGCCGCATTAATCAAATTTGTGTTTTGTGAAGTGTTTTTTGCGTGACTTACAAGCGACACAACAACAACGTCAAATCCAGAGTGACAAAAGTGCTGAGCAGAATCCATGCTGTTACTAGTGGAGAGCTATGGAGGACAATGTGGAGAACAACAGTCTGTGGACAGATTCTTAAATAAGTTCAATCAGGAGAGACAGAAGAATGAAATAAAGATGAAGTTTAATGCAAAATATAAGTGTTCAGATTAACAGATGGTTTGTGCTGGTAAGATTTTAACAAAGTCTTTGACCTTTGGTCACCAGAGGGAGATAATTTGTGATAGTGGGACATCTGAGTGGCAGCAAGATAAATCCCCCCATGGTGTCCAGACACTGGTGGAGGTGATGGCTGATGACTTTGTGATGACTGGCGAATAGAGGCTGAATCCGAGAAGACTAAGGTGATGGGGAGGTGGAGCATACGCACAGCAGCAGCATGAAAGGACTGCAGGCAGACAAAGAACCATGTTTAAAATGAGAAGCAGTATGATGATCGGCTGATGGAGAAGGTGTGTAGCTGTGCTACTTGATTGTAGATCAGCTGTAGAACAGCTGCTGACTCAACCGACAGCCCCAAACACTGACAGCTAGAGATAGAGAGTGAGCATGCGTGCAAGAAGTGAATAGCAGGGTGAAGAAGATAGATACAGCCTAAGCATGAAAAATTATTGTCTCCCTGACTGAACTTTCACTAGAGCTTCATTTCAATCGGTAGGGATAGAAGAATGAATTAAAGATGAAGTTCAATGCGAAATGTAAGTGTACAGATTAACAGATGATTTGCGCTGATAAGATTTTAACAAAAGTCTTGGGCGCTTAGACACCAGAGGAAGATTATTTGTGATTGTGGGACATCTGAGCAACAGCAAGATAAATCCCCCAAAAATAAAGGGGCCGCAGGCCCCCTTGAGAAAGAACACAGCCTAAAATTCCCTCCAAAGAATGTTTACTTACTGAGCTGCAGTAAACAAGCCATGATTAATCAAACATTGAATGATCTGGTAAGAGATAAGACACAGAAATAAGTGAAACCATGAATCACTCAATGCCATGAGTGTGATGCTGCTTAGCCTGCTAAAGCTGTGATGCTCAATGGCATGTATGCTCTGAATTAGTTTAACCTGCAGTGATTGATGACACCTGAATGACTTAGCTAGCTTTGGTTACGAGGCATAATGCCATGTATGCAATGACATGCTATGCTAGTAAAGGTTAATGACAGTGAGACCTGAATAAACAACATGTAGTCTATGAGCTGGCCAGCAAGGCTGGTTAGCAGGATGGCATGCATAGAAAATTCAGATTAGGTAGTGAATGTCAACCTTTTAAACATTTATTTATTCATAGATGGGCATGGAAGACCTGAATTCGACAATAATAATAGTCAGTAACAAAAATAACCAATAGTACTGACTTGAGAATTAGTAAGATGCAGCTACATGGGAATTAAATAACCCACAACCACCTGCCACCAGTTATATGCAATTGCTTACCTTAAGCTGTTAAGGCTTTAGAGATGATTGAGCTTTGACGATTGCATTGGCTTCAGGACATGGGGTTTTTGTCTGCAGTCTAGAGTCAGAGTGATGCATGTTTTTTTTTAAAAATATTTACCCATGGATTTAAACTGAGAATCAGTGCGAGCAACAATTATGGTGCAAGGCCCATCAGCTTTAGAGTGTTTAAGCCTACAGCTAAAGAAATCTGGGTAGAATGTTAAGTCCAAAAAGGTAACGTCTTTAGAAGGATCAAATGAATTTGTAGAAGTCATACATTCCCTGCTTCTTAAAAAAACAGAAAAAGCTAATAGGAAAAAGCAGTCCAGTAGAGAGTCAACATAGGAAGAAAAACAGCCATTTCTCAAGACTGATAACATTTTATGCAAGATAGAAATCCTAATAGGGAGTCTATTATTACCACTAGGGGGAGAAACTTTTAAAATGCCTTTTATCAAGTGGAGGATCTATCAGCAGGTGGAGCAGGGAGGAGACTCGGACTCTGTTTAAGAGAATCCAGATGGAAGGACTGCTTTTACAACCGAATGTGAGACAAACTGCAAAATACAGATTGGATTCACATTTTAAACCGAAGAGGCGCCACTGCGAAGGATGAATAGGAACTATTTTAAACATGTCAGTAATATCGGCTTTGGAAACCCAGGCGCCCTAACCAGCTAGCTTGATGAGCTTGATAGTATTATCAATCATGGAAGTAATGAAGTGAAAAACGCTTGGGTTGGATGAGACTGTTAATGCTAGGAACTGGCCTGGAGTGGGAAGCTGCGAAATAGAAAATAAGTTTTTCTTGCTAGAATATTTTTTTGTTGCTACTCCTATGTGACTAGTGCAAAACATGGCAAATAGTGAGGACTGATATGGGTCAATTAGATACCCTCCTTGGAGCTCCTTTTTTAAGTAGTTGGGAAACTACGTCTGGTTCTTTAGAGCAGAATAGAGATTTTTGCACAAGTAGGAGAAAGTCAAAGATGAAACAACCCCTACCCGAAGACAGTTCAGATGCAAACGCTTGGACATTCATTGGTGTGGATGGATGGATTTTTAATAAGTCTTTGCACCACGAAGATGCTGCAGGGGGTGAATCCTGCGTGGTCACAGTAATCTGGGACCAGCGTCTGGCACACAAGTGCACACATTTTCATTTAAATTGTTAAAAATGGGTTGGTTGTTGAATATGTGCGACCATGGCTTTCAGTTTTTACTCTTATGGAGGGAGCTGGATCATTTGAAGTGTTAGTATTTTTAAAGACTCCATGTTCTTGGGGAAAAACTGGAACCAGAGGGCAGAGAGAAGCTGAATGACCAGTGATGCTGCGAGTAGTGCATGACACAGCTTGCAAACCATCCACTAACATGACCAACAGTTCAGTGTCCAAGATGGCCCAGTTCAAGCGGATGTTAGGTTGATATGTACAATGCCACTTGGCTGGAGAAACATTTGTGATATTGGTAGAAAATGTTTTTTCCCATACCTCAAGTTAAGGTCACCAATCAGGGCTAAATATGTGTCCAGTTCTTGTCTATGCTCTGGGTAAACAGAGCATATGACGTCACGATAAATACCAAAAGCCACTACAATTTCATCAATAGTCATATCTCTTGTCAGTCTGAGATCAGCAGTTTTGATTACAGCTGAGAAATTTTCTGCGGGGGCCACTTTGTTTCCACACTCTGGAGAATGGAGCATTAGACTGATGAGATTAATGTCTTTACTCTGCTGGATTTTTGATTATAAACAAGGTGTTTTATGTTTGCACCAAAAGGAGCATACAGCCTACCTAGCCTGGGAGCAGCAACAGCTGAGGCCAAGGAATGCTGTGGCATGACTGGGGTGCTTGCGGTGGAAGTGGATGTCTGAGGTGCAGGTGCTGGAACCGGGGTATGAAACAGAGGGATTTGTAAAGCTGTTTACATTGCCAAGGAAGAAGAGGCTTGAGCGTTTTCCAGGGACTGGAGGTGAGTGTGGATGGCTTGGACTGAATTTGCCAGAGACTGGAGAGTTGAAGTGAGGTGGTTTTCTGAGATATACGAGACATTATTTGATTGGCTGGGATGAGCCGAGCTGTTAGAGAAGACGTTACGCTTGGCTTGAGGAGCTGGATGATGATTTTTCTTAGCACATTTCTGACCTGTAGTTATTGCAGTGCTGGGGGTTTCACTGGGCTCATCCTGGACTGGAGTTTCACAGACCACCTCGCTAGCCAAATTCAGAAGTTGAGAGAGCTCCAAGCCTGGAGCCGGGGTGATGCCTTGAGCTTCTAACAGTTCCACAATCTCTACCTTTGCATCTTCATGATGGGCACCTATCCACATATACTATGCTGGGTGGCCGATGGTGTAGATGATTGCTCTAGTAACTTGGCCTCAAATAGTACAGCTTCAGGGTCTGACATCATGAAACAAGATGACAGCCCAAAAATTAACAGCAACACCAAACGTATACCTGCCATAAACAACCATGCAGTGACAGATGTATGCACAGCAGCAGCATTAAAGGACTGCGGGCAGAAAAAAAATCATATTTAAAATGAGAAACAGTGACATGATAGGCTGACGGAGAAGGTGTGTTGCTGTGCTATTGGTTGATTGTGGATCAGCTGTACGGCAGCTGTTGACTCGACTTAGAGCCCCAAACACTGACAGCCAGAGATAGAGCATGTGTGCAAGGAGTGAATAGCAGGGTGAGGAAGAAAGTTACAGCTGAAGCATGAAAAAGTATTGTCTTCCTGACTGTATTGTCTTCTCTTCCTGATTGTCTGCTCGCAAAGACTTCCACTTCTGTGTTGGAAAGCCAGGTCACCAGTATAGCTTTGTAGTTACTGATGCCTATGTTACTACCACAGCAACCCGTGGAAAAAGGTTGGTGATGTCTGGACACATAAGTCTGATCTGACCACTTGCAAATGACCGTATGTACAGTCTTTCTCAAAGATCTGAGATGTGCCAGCCCTGGGACTGACTGGCAACCTGTCCAGGATGTACCCCAAGTCTTGCCCAATGTCAGCTGGGATCGGCAACCCTGTAAGTGGTTACAGATAATGGATGAATGAAGCTCACTTCATTGATCTCTGGTGTCAAAGTCATGTGCTCTATAGTCTATAGGTGTAAGCTGGTCCCACCAAAAAGTTGTATCATGACTATAGAGACTATAGAAGTGTATAGATATAGTGCCTACCTCCAGGGCTAGTTGGCAAAGTACTGTAGCTGGAGAGCAAACAGCTAACATGCTAACTGGCCAGGAACATGCCAGCACTAGTCAGTCACTAAAGCAAGCTCTCCAGTGCAAGCTCGCTAGTATCATAAATCAGTTCAGGGAGACCCAAATGCAGAGTAGCAGACAAAAAGCAAGCTTAAATGCAACCGATTAAAAAAAACATCTGGAACAGGCAGGTTAGTCCGAATGAAAGCACAACCAAAATTAAAGTTAAAATCCACCTTGAAAAATTTGATGAATTCAGGTGAAAAAAATCCAAACACAATATGCCAGGCAGGAAACAGAGCAGCGAACGACACCAAGAACAACTGAGATGAGCACAGGAATGAATGCAAGACAAACTGACAAGGAACAAAGGGAAACACACAGGTATATATATGTACAGAAAAATAATCACAAGAACGAGACACAGCTGGGGTAGGAGGACATGGGCAAAAGGAGGGAAATGGGGATTGACTAACAACAAGGGTGTGGAGGGGAACACTAGGGTGGAGCAAACAAGACTAATACAGAACAGGTGTGAAGGGAAGACTCAGGGAATAGGGAAGGACTAAGACAGGTGTGACAGAAAACAGGCGGGAAAACACACAAAGACAGGAAGTAAAACCAGACACGACACATGAAGAGAGAATCTACAAGGAACAGATTAAACTGAATGAACAACATGAAACAAGGAACTCAAACAGAAAAAAAGTCCATAGGATAACAGAATGTAACCCCCATACATTAGACACATATCAGGTTGATTTAAAGTGATTAAGGTTATGCATGTAGTTACACTTAAATTCCAAAAGGGGGCGCATAACGTCCACAAATGAGTCAAAAGTCAGAAACCAAAGGGGAGGAGAAGTAGGAAGTGAAAACGAAACTAAAAGCACAATGAATGCAGTGGAAACACGAGTGCAGCTTTTCGTGAGCAGCGTGGAGTAAATGTTATATTCTAATAAGTTGGTGTTATTGTTGTCCAAGAAGACATAAATCCATTCGGAATATTATTGTGTTGCCAGAGGGTTAAGAAGGACCACAAACTAATGTGTTTCGATAACTATTCTCCGGTGAGTGTGTTTTTCTTTGAGTGCTAGCTTAAAACTGTTAGCTCATGCTCGTTCATGTATGTGGATGGAAAAAAACAATCAGAGAAACGTGAGTTGTTTGTAAAATAACTCAGCACTGTTGAATTTATGTGAAATGTGTGAAGTATTAATATTAGCAGAAATAATAGCTTTGTCAGTTTATTTTCTGAAGGCATGTTTTATGTTTTATACTGTGGACATTTGAGAAATAATAAGTTGATAGAAAAGAGAATTGCTAAGATGTTACTAATACTGCATAGTTTAAAGGAAGAAATGGACTTTAACTAAGGTTAAATTATACGCTATGCAGGTTGTTTTTTTTATGGTCGATTGCTGAGAGAGGACGACTGCGACTCGAGGTGTCCCAGCAGCGGGAGGCAGCCCGGCCGCCACTGCTACTTCACGTGGAGGAGTCACGGAGCCACTCCATGGATTTGGACGTGCCAGTTTTCCACGCGGATTCCAGATAAGATTTGACAATTAAAAGAACATAAGGTCACAATATACAAACAACTAAGACTGAACTGAGAAGGAAACAAAGTGACTAAAAAAAAAAACTTTTGACTTGACTGAACTGAACTTGAACTAACTTTCTACAAGAAGGATCCTACTCTACAGCCGTGGAGAAAGAACTGATAAGACAATTGTTAAGTACCCGGGTACAGTAACTAAAGTTGGCTAAGTGAGTTTATTTTTTTTATTTTTTATTTTTTTGTGGTTATTATATAACCAGAGCTCTGGGAAAAGAGGTACACTTAATTTCATTTTTTTGAATACGCCTTACTGTGCTTTGCTTTATTATTTTGTTTAAGTATAACAGAAGGTGAACCAGCATAGTCTGAGAGAAGTGTTTAATTCATTTTTCTATAAATAAATGCACCCAGTTATTGCATTAAGTCGTTGTGGTGTTTTGCTTAACATCCTCTGACCAGAACCTAGATTTTAGACATTGATGTTTTGCTATTACTCCCTTACAGTTAGTGTTACAAGAATATAAACAAAAACTCAGGATCATGACAGCTACATGATACTGTTGTATAGTGACTAACTGGAGAGAGTTAATAAAAATGTATTTAGGAGAGTAATTATTACCGTTGACATGCCTCTTTTGTTTGACAGTTTATCCTCTAGAAGAGCAGCAATATAATAAAGTAGTAGCTGCAAAAAAGCCAACAAGCTATGTTCCTCTGTTTTGCACTGTCCGTTTTCCTTAACCCAAAATATTATAACAGATTCACTAAACCTTGTAAACAGATGTGCTTATTGCAGCAAATCTAGTTCAATAAATCATTTTCTGACAAAGTTTCCCTGTTTTGAAAACTGCCATGACCAGGCCTTAAGAGTGTCACACTATTTCCTACTTTGGAAAAAACATTTCAAGGAAAAATCACTGATACAGCAAGTATTTTTCTTCTGTAATTGCAAATAAATTGCATGTGAACATAATTCTTAAGAAACTTGACAAAAGAGGCTTTTTTATGGGGGGCGGGAAAGTCAGAAACGTCAAAGCAACTGGGGTCAAGATATCTGATTTGGTAGATCATTTTAAAAGATGTTTGCTGTGCAAGGTCTCTCAGTCAATTTGGTAATGGAAAGGCACTCTGCAGAGTGCTTGTGCTGAATTTTGTTTTTTGTCCCAGGAAGAAAGTGATGTCCTTGTGCAGGAAGTGCAAAATCCCAAGAGCCAATATATAGCACTGCAAACAGGCAGTTGCTCTGGTCTCTCAAAAACTGTTGCCCAATGTAGAGAGAGATTTAATGATATATGAAGGAGAGCCAAACATAAGTTGGCAATAAAATGGAGAGACAGTTTGGTGACAGAAGGGGGGAATCCAGCAGCCAGAACCTCACTGAAGAAGATGCAGCTGCAGCTACTATCCCATCACGGAGCATGGGAGGTTGGAGTGACAGATGTTAGCGTACTGTAGAAAAACTGCAAGTTCCGTTACCAAAACCAGTCAAGAATTAGAAGTGGTTAGATTGAAAAAAAAAAATGTTATTTAAGTGACAAAAACAACTTTCTACAGAAACAAGTCATGAAAATAATAATTTCGTGCTACTTTTAAACATTAAGGCATCCCATTCAATCCCTCATTTTATGTTTGCAGCGGGAGAAGAGGCCACAGAGAAAAGTGCAGGTCTAAGAAATAGCAACCAACCAGCCTTTCCTCAGTCTCTAATGAACTGGGTTTAAGAACAGAGACTGGGAAATGACTTCCCTTTGAAAAACGAAATTAAACTGTCTTCAAGATCAGCAAGATTACACACAGTATGATAGTGCGCACACTTTTTTGTTTATACTTCGTAAAAATATATAAATCTATCATTGTTTTGTTCTTTATTTGATCTGTATTTCTCCCAAATATGATATGCATGCAGCAGCATTGTTCACTGTTGTTACTGTATCAGCAAAAGGCTAATCTACTGCTACAAGTAGTATCCAAAATTTCAAATGAAAACCAGCCCCTGAAATAAACAGTTGTCACTTAGGTCTAAAATGAATGCAGTAACTTGAAAATTAATTTCTAGAATAAAGATGAAGATAATGGTGTCATTTAATACCGGTAGAAGGGCAAGGACAATGGTGGAAATAAAGAGAGGTGACAGACAGCACAAGGCTATTTTAACATCTATTACAGTCTAAACACTTAAAATTCCATCACTAAATACACCAGCCAGCCTGATGAGACTGTTCAAGAGGAAAGTTATGGAAGCATTTGGAAAACTGAATCAAAATGAAAATGTATTCTCTCACAATAGTAATTTAATTTCCCACTGAAATATGCATTAATTTGGTCAAAAAATAAATTAAAATTCAATAGTACAATTGCAATAATAAAATGAAAATGCAAAAGCAATTAGACATTTCATATCTGAAGACACACTGCTTTATGGCTGACCATATCCAAACCTTAAATTAAATTTTAAAATAAAAATGCAATATTAATTTTGTTGCTTCATTTTGCATTTTTAGATGTATCAGCTGAAACAATTGAAATTAAAATGGAATAACCATTTTTTATTTTAATTTTTATATACCTTTATGTATATTCTCCAAAAATTTTATGATGTTATGAGAACGAATTACAGCATGGAAAAGCATGGTCTTCCTGACTGAACTTTCGCTAGAGCTTAATTTCAATGCCATTGTGTTGTTTCCCTGACTAAATGAAATGGCAAATGCAAACTGCAATTGCATTTTCAAGTTCTAGCAACATGTCAAACTCCAAGTGCAGGACTAAGTTGGCAAGCAACTTTAGTGTGTAGTGAGTGGATTTCTCGTTCAAGTGAGCCGGTTCTTTGGCTCTCGTTCACTTTGAAGAGCCGGTTCAAAGATAGACTCGGCAGATATAAAGTTTAGTGTAGCCATAGCAACGGCCTTTATAAACAACAAGCCTGTCAGTACAACAGGGCTTGAAGCAAGAAAAAATCCTGTGCCTGACATTTGACATCTAAATGAATTAATCTGGTTGGGGCCGGGCAATTTTAGGCAATTCTGAGCAACAAGGGGCAGAATAGGAAGACAACAAAAACATCTGCATTAAAATGTACATTTTACATCAGTTGAGGCTTGAACTCACGACCTTTGACATCAAGGAGCATCTTCTATCTCTCTGAATTGCAGCCCCCAACCTGTAGCCATTTCTCTCTCTCTCTCTCTCTTTCTCTGTGTGTGTGTGTGTGTGTGTGTGTGTGTGTGTTTTCATCTCTCTCGTGTCTAGACCAAACTGAACAAATATTTTATAGACGGACAAGCAACATCATAATTAAACAGGCTTTTATTTTTAAAATTTATTTTATTTTGAAAATTGGCCAGATTCTCTCGTCTTTTCTGTGTCTGACTTCCTGTTTGGTATGATCCGCTCTATCCAGCTTAACAGAAGCGCTCGCAGCTCGCGTGAAAAATAGACCAGATGCCGAACTGAAGCACTGCAGTGCGCGAGCCTCCGTGGGCGCTCCGCTTTGCTCAGCGGCCTGTGTGGACAGTCAGTCAGATAGGTTAACATGGGCGCCGATTGAAAACTGCCTCCGCTGCTGGGCGCTAAGCTTCGAATATTCCTGTGCCGGAAATCCAGCACCGTGCCAGAGAACTTCAAGCCCTGGTACAAGCAAGTGCTAGCAGATAGTGGGTTAGCTTCCTACCGTTCATTTCTAACCGAGGGGGGTCATCAACACTACGTGAATTACGAACTGGCTCGTTCACTCTAAAGAGCCGGTTCACTAGTTCACTTCAAAGAGCCTGTTCAAAGACTCGGCTTGTTCACAAATGTCACATCACTATTAGTGTGTGTGCTCTCAACGGTGAGGGCGAAGTCAATGGCCTAGCTTTGTTGAGAGGCAGTGGAAGCTTTAGATGGCAAAATTTTACTTCCTCCAATACTACAACCAATGTTAGCAACTCAAGCTCAATTCTGGATCAACCACCAGGCAGTGCAAGAGGTAAGTAGATTTAACATTGAAAACTATAGTTAACGCTAGCCAACATTAGCTGGATTAGCTGTAGCTGGATGACAGCCAGGATTAATAAATAAAGTTGATTGAAATCATAGCCTTGCAAAATGGAATCTAAAGACTGAAACTCTGTCCATTAAGATATTTGCAATTGCTGTTAACACAGGTCATCTAGGTTGTGCCATACCTGTCAAGTTTTGGATTTGAAGATAAGGGAAATTTTCCGGCGCCCGCCACGAGCTGTCCCACCACCCCAACCAAGCTCCAGTATCCCTTACATTTTAAGACAGGTGTACAGGAAATCTAAAATAACCACTTGTCAACCAGAGCCGCTGTCGACACTAACCTTGCGACAACTGCCACCCAGGCTACTGCAGGTGGCAGTTCTCGCGAGGCTAGTGACAGAGTTCAGTTTGGAGAGGCAGAGGAATGTTTTTTTTTTTTTTTAATTACATTATAATACAGGAGATTTACGGGAAAATACTAATATGGGAGGACGGCGGGAAAGAGGGGTAAAATACGGTAGTTTCCCGGCCAAAACGGGAGACTTGACAGCTATGGGTTGTGCTGACATGTTAAATTTTTCAACAGCAGAGTTTAGGAGGCTGTTTGAGCCCTACCCAAGCACACAGGGGATTGGAAGGCGGCATTCAACACCTATTCAGCCTGCAAAGAAGCAAAAGCTGTGCTCATCCACGCATCGCTTCTTCTGCCTGGCGGGGAGAAAGGACTGTGGGGTGCCAAGCTCCAAACAGAAACATGCCCTTGAAAGGGTTGGACTGAGGGAAAAGAGAATCACATTTCCAGATAAAGTCTCATTTTCTTATTTATATATTTTTTATAGGCCATATGACATTCAGTCTCAAATTACCATATCAGTTATTGTAGTTGTTAGTACTGGGCCAAAGTTCAGTGACTTTTTCCTGTCTAGTATTACTATGAAAGTCATGGGAGGAATCTAATTAGAAAAAGTCACTGAACCTCTACCTTACTTTTATTTCCCACTGGTAGTGATTGTAAAGTGATGAGTCATATTTTCTTTGATCTCCCAGGGACTGGCTTCAAATGCCATGTATAAATTAACCCCATATCTCACACTGTGTGTGAGCTTTCGGATGTAGAGTCCACTGTATGCCCTAAAATCCCATTAAGATGTATTGAAGGGACCTGGTATCAGAGAGGTATCAGACAGTATTAGCACACATTAAATATATATTGTTCAACATCACCAGACACAATCTCAAGATGACAGCTGAGCAATTACTTATGTGAAATGTTAAACCCATTTTTGCCTGTATTAAACTACTTGTACAATGGACTTAGGGTGTTGACTACTTATGCAAACACAGTTCCGTCATTTTTATTTAATTTCTTTAACACATTTTCTATAATTTCTTTTCAGTCTGACAGAGCACTTTGTATAGAATACAGATAGACAACTCCAAATAGAGAAAGAACTTTAAAGTGTAACACATTGTGCAAAAGGTCGTCCAAACTTTTGAGTGATTTAAATATGCACATATATTAGGTGTATGAACACATTTACTCAACACTGCAGTAAGGTTGTAATACTTTTGCTCTTTTTTATTCTCATCGAACAAGAATTGCCCCCCAAGGGAGTTTTTCAAAAGAGCTCCTAAAGCACTTCCCACATTTACAGTAATGTCGAGGGTTTCTGCTCCTTAGCTGCAGAGGGTCAACAAGGTCAAAAGTTTTGGACGTAATCCCATGTCTGCAGGAAGGGTATTCACCGGAACAACTTCCCAGTGGAACAGTTATGGTCGGCCAATCCCTTATCTATGTAAGGCCACTCATAACAGACATGAACTTGGAGGTAAGTTATTCTTGTTATTTTAATGTTTTCAATCGAGATACTGATTAAACGGCATTTTTACTACACAGGTGTGCCTTGGCATGGTCACAATAAAAGGCCAATCTATGTGCAGTGTTATCTTGGGGAAAAAAAACATTTAATACAATATCACATGTCAAGTGCTACAGAATTGCATTTCTTGGTCACAGATACCACAGAGAATCAGTCAGTATCTGATGTGACCATCATTTACTTCATGCAGTGTGACACACCTCCTCCACATAGAGCTGATCAGGTTGTAGATTGTGGCCTGTGGAATATTGGCCCACTCCTCTTCAAGGCTGTGTGAAGTTGCTGGATATTGGCAGGAAATGGAACACGCTGTCGTACATGCCGATCCAGAGCATCCTAAACATCCTCAGTGGTGACATGTCTAGTGAGTATGTAGGCCATGATAGAACTGGGATGTTTCCAGCCTCCAGAAATTGTGCACAGATCCTAGCACCACAGGGCTATGTGTTATCATGCTGCACATGAGGTCATGGCAGCAAATGAATAGCATGACAATTGGTATCAGGATCTCATCACAGTACCCTTGTTCATTCAAACTGCCTTCAATAAAATGCACCTTTGTTCACTGTCCGCAGGCTACGCCAGTCCATACCGTAACCTCACCACCACCACTCTGTTCACAATGTTGGCATTAGCAAACCGCTCGCCCACACAACACATACACAATGTCTCCTATCTGCCCAGTAAGGTGTTAACAGGGATTTGTCTTTGAAGAGGACCCTTCTCTTAAGTGCAGGATGCCATCATCAGGAAGCTGTTAGTCAGTTACAATGACAAACATCTGTCAGGTCAAGACCCTGGTAAGGACAACGATCACACACATAAACCTCACTAAGACGGTTTCTGACGGCATGTGCAGAAATCCTCCGGTTGTGCAAACCAACTGATGCAGCTGTTCAGGTGGCTGGTCTCAGATGATCTTGCAGGTACTGAATGTGACGGTACTTGGCTGGCTTGGTTACACATGGGCTGCGGATAATTGGATGAACCGCCAAATTCACGGAAACGACACTGGAGACAGCTTATGGCAGTGAAACATTCAGTTAACATGCAACAGCTCTGGTGGAAATCTCTGCAGTCAGCATGCCAGTGGAACACTTTAGAGTGGCCTTTTATTGTGACCATCCCAAGGCACACCTGTGTAGTAATGATGCTGTTTAATAAGCATCTTGATATGTGTTAATATAAATAAACATGTATTTTGGACTTAAATGTACCATTTTATCACTATGATACATCAACTACCATGCATCATTACCCCAGAATTAAGTTAGGTCCATGAGTTTTTTTCTTTATAGTAAAGTTAATTAGCTACCTTGCTTATATATTAGATATGTTATTAGCAAGATCTTACCTCAGTCTCAATCCATTTTGCTACATTATCTGATGGATTGTTCTCTCGGGTACCCCTAAAAGTTCCACAATATCTTTAACTTTTTTTTTAAATTTACTTACCATGCAACAGGTGTGGTATATTGATTCTAATGGGCAAAGCTGGTCTTCCCCTATGACCAGGTGTGTGAAAGCGAAAAACACAACCTCATTCACATCAATGTCAGTGATGACAGAGTATTCCTAAGTGCTTTCAGATATTTGCTCTGCTCTGTCATGAGCTTTTGCTTGTTTAATCAGATTATTATCCAACTGATTACTGCAGGGCTTGAAGTTCTCCGGCACAGTGCTGGATTTCCGGCGCAGGAATATTCGAAGCTTAGCGCCCAGCAGCGGAGGCAGTTTTCAATTGGCGCCCATGTTAACCTATCTGACTGACTGTCCACACAGGCCGCTGAGCAAAGCGGAGCGCCCACGGAGGCTCGCGCACTGCAGTGCTTCAGTTCGGCGTCTGGTCTATTTTTCACGCGAGCTGCGTGCACTTCTGTTAAGCTGGATAGAGCGGATCATACCAAACAGGAAGTCAGACACAGAAAAGACGAGAGAATCTGGCCAATTTTCAAAATAAAATAAATTTTAAAAATAAAAGCCTGTTTAATTATGATGTTGCTTGTCTGTCTATAAATATTTGTTCAGTTTGGTCTAGACACGAGAGAGATGAAAACACACACACACACACACAGAAAGAGAGAGAGAGAGAGAAATGGCTACAGGTTGAGGGCTGCATTCAGAGAGAGAGAAGATGCTCCTTGATGTCAAAGGTCGTGAGTTCAAGCCTCAATTGATGTAAAATGTACATTTTAATGCAGACGTTTTTGTTGTCTTCCTATTCTGCCTCTTGTTGCTCAGAATTGCCTAAAATTGCCCGGCCCCAACCAGATTAATTCATTTAGATGTCAAATGTTGCTTCAAGCCCTGTTACTGAATAAATTCACAGTTTGTACCAGCCATTTACCCAAGGCAGATAAATAATACTACTTCCAGTGGATGAATAGAACCAGCAAACATAGTGCTGCCTTCTGACATTGACTCAAAGTTGCTTGAATTTGAAAATGCAAATGCACTTCACATTAGCCATATCATTTTGTGAGGAAAACAGCATGTAATTACTATCGGGCACAATGCTTTTAATATTCATAATGACACAAGTGTATGTGGCCTACTGGAAAAGCATCGTCTCACCGTCTCATTTTCCTTCCTGCCTCTTCCAATCTGTGCACATGTATGTGTGTGCATGTGTGTCTTGACCTGCTTTGTTCCTCTGGATTAGTTGTGTTATGATCATCAGACTTGCGTCACAGCATGACAAGTCCAGCTGCATCTGTGGGCGAGTGTGCAAGTTTGTGTGTCCTGACCTGTATTGTTCCTCTGAATTAGGCATGTGATGACCAGCAACATGACAACTACAGCTACAGATCTGTGTGTGTGTGTGTGTGTGTGTGTGTGTGTGTGTGTTTGTGTTTTGAGGAGAGGAGTGGAGATGGAAAAATCATTGTATATTTGACCATCACCTTTAGTTTTCTATCCACCCTTCTCTTTCTGCCTCTTCAATGGACTCTTAAACAGCCAACATTAAAGAAAATATGTGCGCACATGTGAGCAAGGGAAGTGGTGCTTTGCACAACCCATCCAGACAAATGAGTGAGCTTGAAACATTGAATTAAAGCCATAAAAATGTCGAGTGTTTGGTTGTCAGAACTGATATTTGAACAGGTTTGAACAACTTAAGTTCTACCAAACTCCTATTGGTTATGTTGATGAAACTGAGACTGGGCCTAAGTAACAACGACTTAGCATACGGGCTTAAGTTATCAAACAACAGCATATTAAATATTTGTCACAGCTAGATACCTGCTCTGGCCATGGTCCTAACGCCACTCAACCAAGTAATGGAGCCAAACTTAAGAAGGCCCAAAATCTTCAAGCAGCGCTTTAACTTTGTGACAGCAGCTTAGGGTGCCCTGCTAGATCATGATTTAACATGGAGTTGGTGATCATCTTCTCAGAAACGAGAGGTCTGAATGAATGAATAATCATTGGTATGCACGAACACCTGAGGTTTGATTCCAGATGAACCAGGTGACCTCTGTCTGTGGAGGGAGAGCAGCCTCACCCACCTACACCTACGGTTATGATTAACTGGCACCACAGCTTTGTCTACTTCGGATTTTGCTTTGGTGTTCGCATTGCTTCTCACTTTCATTTACAGTCTTAATTCAAAGTCCCAACAATACCTGCTACCTGATGCTGACTCCGAGGATTGTCTATGTCACCTGCCGCTTTTTTGATGTCCCATTCTTCCCCCTGAGTCCTGGGACTTTCCACATCCACTACCGCTGCTTTGTCCACTTCGGATTTCGCAGCTCTGTCTGGGTCCTTCTGGGTTGATGTCCGCAATGCTCATTGATTCCTCTTACAGTCCTGACGACACCAGTAGTTTGGATGTGAATGCTTCAATATGAATGCCTTGTCCAGAGAATACTGCTTGTCTTCTCTACTTCCCTGAAGACCATCTTAGTATTTGTAGGGACACTTTATCTCTACCACCCCTTTGCTACAGCAGGTGCATCTTGCATCCCACCTGGCAGTGATCTAAAGAGTGGCTCAGAAGGCCTCATCACTAGGCTACAGGAACTAACCCTGAAATCTTGATGGCTTTTTGCCATAAAAGCCATGTAAGTGTTCTTTTGCAGTTTCCTCTGTGTTTTCACCTCTGAACACAGAGGGGATGTTTAACTGTTTTTAGTTGCACTGCATTTTATCCATTAGCTGTGTTTTGCTGATCTTGTCAGTTGTGGTTGCATGGTGAAATGTGGTTTTGTGATCTAACCAGCCCTGGGGTTGTACCAGTCCTTTGACCTCGATCGTTGCCCTGTTAAAAATTCCAGTTTCTCACTTTAATGAGGTTGTAAATGAGTTTTTAGTCTATGAAATGTTTCTTCACTTTTCACCTGCATTTCCTGTGGTGTTAAACAAAGCAGCCAAGGGCTCAGGTAAGTCTGGTTGTTTCTCTCTATCAGTGTCAAATGATGCCGTTTCCATGTCACTATTTTCCAGACTTGTCAGCACTGCAGCACTTGGATTCAGAAGCTGCAGTTTCAGTTCATCTGTCAATTCAGAAGAGTAACACAGTGACACAGTTATTATGCTGTACAGTATTCACATTTAGACTCTTGACTCTTGAGTTCTTATTAAAATCATTGAGCACATCTTTAAAAAAAATTGCAGGTGCACAATAGAAAAGAGACAATCTAATTTCAAGAATCAGTAATCTGAAGGCAAATGCAGCGATATGACCAAACTTTCAAAAAATTATATAATATTGACATAAACTGTGCCTTTATGATTTTCATCTCTGTATTAACATAAAAAAAAACTTCTCTTCAGACTAGATTAGGTGGGTAGAAGACTAAGGAGAAATCTGGAAATGAATAAAATGCACTATGGCAAAAGGAAATGTATCTAGGGTCTGTCAACCATTAGATGCCTCTGGGTGTGACATTGTTCTGCCAAGCATTTTTTGAAGCTGCTGGAAGCTGCCTGCCGAGCCTCTTTAGTTTGTGGAAGTTGTTTTCACTCAATGGACCTGGCTTGACTTCCTTCCTGCCCGTGTCTTTCCACATGCACACTCCACACGTTACCACTGCTTTCTCTGTAATTCCCATCCATAACAGAGCTCATGTTTGAATAATATTACAGCTGCATGACCGCAGCATGACCCAAGCCTGAAATGTCAAAAAGACATAATGAAACATATGGGCTAATCCAATATGTTGTACATGTTTTAGTGTCATGACCAGGTCTTGAAATTAACACTTGCTCTCAGCCAAATTTTGGCTGTGGCTGAGAAGTCTTTAAATTCTACTAGTCATTTTAGCCTTTATCCAACCTAGGCTCAATCAGGTTTTGACTGCAAATAAATGATACTGGCTGCTGAAACTCTGAACCCACTCACCACTGTTTGTATTTGTCTAAGGAGGATTTATGATTTCAAGACACAAAACTCACTGACAAAAGTCTATGTCATGGTATTTAACATTATGTACAAGACCACAGATAACGTGATGTTACCATCTATGGGGTGCCGTTTGTAAAGTGGCTCACGCTGAAAATAACATCAACATTTTGCCACATTTAGCTTCAAACAATGTTTAAAAAAGTGTTGTGAATTTTTTAACGTCACCTTTTACCACATTTACAGCAATATTTGTTAACTTAGAAATATATTAAATAGTTAAATCTAAATATTAAATGTGGCACCTAAATGTTAAATGTTAAATCTAAATATTAAATCCAAATCTAAATGTTAAATCTAAATGCTAAATCTAAATCTAAATGTTAAATCTAAATGCTAAATCTAAATCTAAATGTTAAATCTAAATGCAAAATATAAATATAAATATAAATGTTAAATCTAAATATTAAATCTAAATCTAAATGCTAAATCTAAATGTTAAATGTTAAATCTAAATGTTCTGGGTGAAACTAAATATTTAGCTAATATGCAAATTCACACTGCCGGTCACCAGAAGTACCAAAATAAAAGCTCGAGATGGTCAGACTGTGTTTATAAAATCAAATAACGAATTAAAACCAACTTATCGGGGGAAATGGACACTTGAACATACATTAGCGTGATAATAACTATCTAAAATAACAAGAAACGTGTTTGGAGAAATTTTATTTGATGTGTACTTTGAGTTGTTAGTGTCCCTTCGGAGGGAATCACCTTGTTGTTTACAAATACTTCCGGGTAGAAAACCAGCGGAGTTTAGCTACATATACAGTACAGGCCAAAAGTTTGGACACACCTTCTCATTCAATGCATTTTCTTTATTTTCATGACTATTTACATTGTAGATTCTCACTGAAGGCATCAAAACTATGAATGAACACATGTGGAGTTATGTACTTAACAAAAAAAGGTGAAATAACTGAAAACATGTTTTATATTCTAGTTTCTTCAAAATAGCCACCCTTTGCTCTGATTACTGCTTTGCACACTCTTGGCATTCTCTCGATGAGCTTCAAGAGGTAGTCACCTGAAATGGTTTCCACTTCACAGGTGTGCCTTATCAGGGTTAATTAGTGGAATTTCTTGCTTTATCAGTGGGGTTGGGACCATCAGTTGTGTTGTGCAGAAGTCAGGTTAATACACAGCCGACAGCCCTATTGGACAACTGTTAAAATTCATATTATGGCAAGAACCAATCAGCTAACTAAAGAAAAACCAGTGGCCATCATTACTTTAAGAAATGAAGGTCAGTCAGTCTGGAAAATTGCAAAAACTTTAAATGTGTCCCCAAGTGGAGTCGCAAAAACCATCAAGCGCTACAACGAAACTGGCACACATGAGGACCGACCCAGGAAAGGAAGACCAAGAGTCACCTCTGCTTCTGAGGATAAGTTCATCCGAGTCACCAGCTTCAGAAATCGCAAGTTAACAGCAGCTCAGATCAGAGACCAGATGAATGCCACACAGAGTTCTAGCAGCAGACCCATCTCTAGAACAACTGTTAAGAGGAGACTGCGCGAATCAGGCCTTCATGGTCAAATAGCTGCTAGGAAACCACTGCTAAGGAGAGGCAACAAGCAGAAGAGATTTGTTTGTGCCAAGAAACACAAGGAATGGACATTAGACCAGTGGAAATCTGTGCTTTGGTCTGATGAGTCCAAATTTGAGATCTTTGGTTCCAACCACCGTGTCTTTGTGAGACGCAGAAAAGGTGAACGGATGGATTCCACATGCCTGGTTCCCACTGTGAAACATGGAGGAGGAGGTGTGATGGTGTGGGGGTGTTTTGCTGGTGACACTGTTGGGGATTTATTCAAAATTGAAGGCACACTGACCCAGCATGGCTACCACAGCATCCTGCAGCGACATGCCATCCCATCCGGTTTGCGTTTAGTTGGACGATCATTTATTTTTCAACAGGACAATGACCCCAAACACACCTCCAGGCTGTGTAAGGGCTATTTGACCAAGAAGGAGAGTGATGGAGTGCTGCGGCAGATGACCTGGCCTCCACAGTCACCGGACCTGAACCCAATCGAGATGGTTTGGGGTGAGCTGGACCGCAGAGTGAAGGCAAAGGGGCCAACAAGTGCTAAACACCTCTGGGAACTCCTTCAAGACTGTTGGAAAACCATTTCAGGTGACTACCTCTTGAAGCTCATCGAGAGAATGCCAAGAGTGTGCAAAGCAGTAATCAGAGCAAAGGGTGGCTATTTTGAAGAAACTAGAATATAAAACATGTTTTCAGTTATTTCCCCTTTTTTTGTTAAGTACATAACTCCACATGTGTTCATTCATAGTTTTGATGCCTTCAGTGAGAATCTACAATGTAAATAGTCATGAAAATAAAGAAAACGCATTGAATGAGAAGGTGTGTCCAAACTTTTGGCCTGTACTGTATATATGCATATCTCACATTTTTCACGTCACTATATCACCATTTAGACTAATCTGGTGTTTGTAAAGTCTATAAACACAATGATTGAACAAACATTACTATCACGTTCTGAAATTAATAACATGGTTATCGTAGATTAGCGGGGCTAACCATTAGCTGTTAGCCTCGTTAGTGGTGTCTGTAATGACTCATTAACTCTAAACGGTCCATGAAAAAAAAAAAAAATTTCCAGCGGATGTCTTAGTTACAACATGATTGATCTAACTGGAGTAGTTTCATGTCGTATCCGACAACGGGAGGCTTTTAACAGATGACGTCCTGATGTTAGCTTTGCTGCTGCTGCAGCCACTGATGCTTTCTAGACATCGTGATTTCCCAAAACTGAATAAATACCACACATCGCAACACAAAACTGCTTTGCTAGCTCAGTCATGTTGTAACTAAGACATCCGCTGGAAAAAAATATTTTTTTCACAGACCGTTTAAGAGTTAATGAGTCATTACAGACACTGCTAACGGTGCTAAGAGCTAACGGTTGTTAGCTTAGCTTAAGTTATTAGTCCCTCCGAAGGGACACTAACAACTCAAAGTACACGTCAAATAAAATTTCTCCAAACATGTTTCTCGTTATTTTAGGTAGTTATTATCACACTAATGTATGTTCAAGTGTTCACTTCCCCCGATAAGTTGGTTTTAATTCGTTATTTGATTCTATAAACACAGTCTGACCATCTCAAGCTTTTATTTTGATACTTCCGGTGACCGGCAGTGTGAATTTGCATATTAGCTAAATATTTAGTTTCACCCAGAACATTTAGATTTAACATTTAACATTTAGATTTAGATTTAGCATTTAGATTTAGATTTAATATTTAGATTTAACATTTATATTTATATTTATATTTAGCATTTAGATTTAACATTTAGATTTATATTTAGATTTAGATTTAGATTTAATATTTAGATTTAACATTTAGATTTAGATTTAGCATTTAGATTTAACATTTAGATTTGGATTTAATATTTAGATTTAACATTTAACATTTAGGTGCCACATTTAATATTTAGATTTAACTATTTAATATATTTCTAAGTTAACAAATATTGCTGTAAATGTGGTAAAAGGTGGTGTTAAAAAATTCACAATACTTTTTTAAACATTGTTTGAAGTTAAATGTGGCAAAATGTTGATGTTATTTTCAGCGTGAGACACTTTACAAACGGCACCCCATAACCATCTAATGACTTCTATGCTTGTAGTTTCTTGCTGGTGTACACGCTAGGTTGCTGTACCAAATGCTCGTATATATCTGGCCACAGAATACTGAGCTACTTTCTAATATCTTCTACCCAGTCACTAATAGCACACTAGGGCTTGGTATTGTTTAAAAAATTACAGTATGATACCATTACCAATACTGGTACCCTAAAGATATCATTCTGTACCCATAATGTGAATGGAGTGGCGTGTAGTATAGTGATACTTGGTAACATTTTTGTGGTCAATCAGCATGCCTAACTGCTAACTCATCAAATACAACGCACTCCGTTTCACCCCAACACAATCTCTAAGGGTTGTAGCTGCTGCTGCAGGAGTGTGAGCTCTATGCTGGGGCCAGTTGTGAAAGTCTGCCCACTAGCACACACTGTGACAGAGCTAACTGTTAGCATCAAATGGCAAATGTTACTTAAAGGAGCAATAAGCGAAATTCATCATTTCTAGATTGAAGGAATTAAAAAATTGCTATGTGAAGAACTAGAGGTGTAATTTCATCTGGAGTATAGCTGGACCTCACACACCCTCTCTCTGTGTTGATCTCCAGCCCCGGTCCGCTTCATGTACGTTCATGTTCATGTTCATGTGTCTAGGTAGCATTCACAATCTTTGGTGGTTAATGTCCTTTACATAGCCTGACAAGTTATTGCACTCCACCATACTTCTGTTGCCAAGCTCCATGAGCACACTTATGTATAATCATCATTGTTTACAATCTGTAAAAGAATCTATACCCCTTCCCCCATTTTCTTTCTCTCTCCTCACACAGGTGGTCAAACATCATTGCATCACTGTAAAACAAGCACCCCACCTCCTCACCCTGTCTGTACACACACGCTCCTTCTTCCTCTTGCCTTTACGCCTGACTGAGAATGTTTTAGAACTCGTGTCAGGGGGAAACTCAAGATGAGACAGGACTCCCCTCTGTCTTCCTCCCAGCTCCTCATGTCGCCCTGTAGGTGTCAAGCACTTTGTTAATCCACTGTTCTACTAATTGGAATGATTGCTACCCCTGTCCTCCCTCCCGTATGCCCTGCATGCCGTCTCGAATGAAGCGCACCCGGAGAGCCGATGATTCAGGCTGATGTCAGTTTGAAGCCGAGAAGAATGGCTTTGTCTCTGTAGCTGATGTTGGTTTGTGTGTGTGTGTGTGTGTGTGTGTGTGTGTGTTGGCGTTATGTGTGGGTGTTTGCATGTGTGCTTTTGTCCACACTTGGGTAAATGCCAGTGCACAGTACATTTATTTGTGTATGTGTGTGATTACATGGTTTTTTTTTTATACTTGTGAGAAAAAAAGCAGTGTGCAGGCCCTAATTGCAAACGTGTGTGTGTGTGTGTGTGTGTGTGTGTATGCCTGCACGTGTGTCGTGTGTGTTGTTGCATTGCAGCAACAATAAGGGATATTTTCAGCTCTGTTCATCAGCACACAACAGGAAACATTTGGACTGAATTTGTAATAACATCTTTGTTTTTAGCATCAACAAACTAAGCTGAATCAGTATGTGTGTGATATTTTGTGTGTCAGTCAGTATCAGTTTGTCATAATTTTTGCAGTCAGTGGCTCAGAGGTTAGATCATCATTTCCGAATACCAACGATTGTTCCTTTAAAAAGCCAATAATTACATGAAAATATCAAAATTCACTGTTATTTTACCAGATTTTCTTGTTTTCAGGTTCAGAGTTCCCTTAACCAAGCTAACCATGTGTACTCACAGACTAATGATGCATTTTAACATATCCATTAGTCTAATTTTAATGACCTTTTCCTAGTCTTGTTTCAGATGTCTGAATTACCACCCACGTCTGATTGTGGCAGCCAATATGAATTCTGATTCAGGAATTAGTCTCATTACAGTCCATGTTTATAACTTTAGAAACAAAAACAAAACTGACAAAAGTGTATGATGATTCAGGAATAATTTACAGTGTTAAGAAATCCCTTATCCATACCATTTTGTCAGCAGTTAAAAAACCCCCCAAAAACAACACCTACCTGCCAGCCTATTACCTGTCCAAACTTTTCCCACCCCTGCCGGTCCACCACACCCACCTCATCAAGCTAATGCCGCCTACCTGTGGATCACTACCTCCTGCCACTATAAAGATTCCTGCTTCTCGGACTCACCTTGCCAGATTGGTCTTCACTATTCCAATACAAGACTTTCCAGCATTTGTTCCCAGACTGCTTCCTTGTTGCCGACCCCACCTGCCTCTGACTCTCCTGTTTCGTCTGCTCCCCAGCAAACCACTCACCTTTACCAATTCATCTACCTGTGTACTTTTATGTTGTGGATTGCTTTGCTGTGTGGCTGCACATTCCGCCTTTGTGTGTGCACCACTTGACACTTACAGGCCTCTCCCTGTCAATGGCTGCTTTGCACCGCTGTGTCAGCTTCCCCTGTGAGTACTCCTGGTTTTGGATTCCCTGCTCATCCAACATCGCCTTCTGCCTGCTCCCTCACGCTAGCATTGCACACGATCAAACTGTTTGCTATGTGTGTGTGTCCAACATGCCGGCAACTCACCTGTTTTCTGCATCAGTGTTCTGTGCTGAGAGCTTTGAACTGAACCTATTTCCCAGAAAGCTCTGACCCTGGACATTGACTCTTAGTTGCATCACCAGTTTGCTCTCTCTGTACTTATCTAAGTGGTGCATAAAGGCTCATTATAAACTGTTCTGCCTGCCTACAGTGCTGCTTTTGGGTCCAACACTCACCTGTTACATATAGAGATAGCTGTACTTCTATTTTTTTCTGGGGTTTTTTTGTTTATTAAGTTTTGTGCCATATCCTGTGAAATTCCACCAGTTGCCCTTTAACACTGTGACATTTTTTCTGGGGTGCAATATTCTCTCCACTATAGTTTTATTAAAGGTGAGTGCTTGGATCTTCCCAAGTGGCATGGAGTGTCAATGATGTCATAAAGATGTTGGACTTTTATGTTGGAAACACATTAAATTTTGGTTGGAATGAAAATTGTGTTGGCAATATTTTAAATGTCTAACAATGTTAGAATTTCACATTGTGTGGACATTTAACATTTTTATGTTTTGCAGACGTGTTGTGTTCTCCATACCTCATGACTAAATTTAGTTATTTTATGTCTAGATGATGTTGGCATGAGATGTTTGGAGGACGCTGGACTTTGATTACTTAGCAACACAACTTAACATCAACATAACATCTGTCCTGATAGTGACATTTGTCACCTGACGTCACAACCTAACTTTAATCAAATGTCAACGTCTAACAACGTTGTTGGTCAGCTGGGTTTGGTTGATATATTTTCTGCTGCTGTCTTTATTAATGGTATTAATTTCTTTTGATCATTATCAAAATCTTTAATCATGTCTATGTCTCCTAATGTAGACCCTCATGTGTCGAGTGTAATTCTTTCTGTGGGGTTTTTCACATGTTTATGAATAAAGCTCCAAAATTAATTTGTGTGTACACTTCCAAAACCAGCCTGTTCTCATTCCCACATCGTTATAAATCGACACTTAGTCACTCCCTCTCAACATGTGATTCCAACACCAGAGGCACAGAGCATCTCTATGGCTATTAACAGGGCTTAAAGTCCCCATGAAGCAAATAAAACTCACCATCTAAATGTGTGCTGGGTGTCTGCATCTGTGGGGTCCCAGGTTGCAGCTGCAAAATGCTACCATGGGTGGGACGTGATACTTCAATGATGACCTTTAACCTGCCGCACATGTAAAAACAAGGAGAGAAACAGAAAAAGGTCCTTGACAAATGGGCACTTTGGACATCAAGGGGCAAAGGAGCAGGTGCTTGAGCACCCTTAGCCTTCCCTTCTGCATGTGCCTGTTTGGGTAGCTGTGTTCAGTCTCACAGTTGTGACTAAAAATTATCTAAAGCTCAATTCTGAGATTGTTCTGTACATACTTTTCTGATAAATAACAACTAAAGCAACTTCTGATCAACCCATATCAATGTCAGGTTTCACAACACTTCCAGGTAGGTCCTGCCCATTTCCAGTTTAAACCACATCCACATCCAGTTTAAACTCTGCCCATTCCCTGTATGGATATGGGTAATTTAGTCGGTAGAACAGAAACAGATAAAGATAATGTCACTAGAATGACACTAGAAATATGATGATATGACTGTATCCTATTGACTTACAAATGCAAGCCTGCCAGCCAATTTTGTGCTGGCTGCTAAAAGGATAACCTAGTTACATTAGAAAGTCAAGAACAGGTAAATAAGTGCATTATTTCCATTGTTACAATCACCAGTTTTGCACATTGGTGTTGCATGTTAGATTTTTTTCCCCTGATTGGAACAAGCAGATAGTTGTAGTGAGTCCATGCAATTATTCTATGAGCTACTCAGTATGTACAAGCAAAAAATGGTTACAGTGCGTATCATATAACAACACGCGCGGTTCGATTCCAGCCTTGGTACCTTTGATGTCCTAATCCCCCATCCCCCTCCATTTCTGCACTGTCTCTCAAAATAAAGATAAAAACGCCAAAAAAGAATTTTACCAAGGGCTGAAGGGTGAAAGATGTGCTTAATCAAAAAACAAGACTAGAATTTTCAGTTCTTGTTCTTGCAGGAAATGGTGTCATTATTTATAGGTCATCAGAAGGTCAATGGGGCACTGGTGTCTTGACAGCACGTCACCATAGCAATATGTGTCTCCCATCCTTCCCTTTTCAAAGGAAGAAACAGGAATGAGGAGATGAGAGAGAAAAGTGTAAATGATTAAGGTGTAAAAAATTATTCTTGTGGGAAAACTGGGTCATTACCACAGCAGGGAACAGGTTCCTGTTAAGTATTTGAAATCACTGCAGGAGATGCTGATAATGATTAATGATTAGGAGTAAATGTATATTGAAAAAAAGAAGATGATACGTCTTCACTGACAGATGATCAGGTTGAAATGAGATTGTTTAAGCTCTGGTGGCTACAAACAGCAACAAAACTGTTTGTGACGTTTTTTTAATGTCATTTTTCAAATGTTTTTCATTTACATTTTAAATGATTACATCTTGTTGACCACCTGTAGTTATTTTATCTTAGAGAGGACCTACCACATCATAAACAAAAGCATTAAGCTTCATTGAGAAATATTTCTCAGGTACTACAGGGTAGCTGCTTTGACGTTAGCTTAGTTGTTGGTCAAGGGCCCTGTAACCCAGGTGAAAACCAGGTTAACTAAGTTAAAAGTGTAATAGATTGTGATTATGAATCTTTTTATTTACACAAAAGAAATGCACAAAGTGACATGTAAATGTAGATCAATATATATGGGTTGAATGTGTAAAATCTGAGGTGTATTTGAAGGCAGCTTATCGACCACGTATCATACGAACAGTCAACAGCCAATCAGATGCCGAGTTCAGTCTATTGTGGGAAGTGACCTTGTGCGCAGTAGTTTTCTCTTTCCTTTCTGCCTTGGACCAAAGAGCATGGATACCAAGAGGCGAAGCTCAATAGAACGCCCCATAGCAACAAATTCCCCCATGGTTTCGTCCTACTGCCGCCATTTTGGACCGTCAGCAGACCGCAGCAGACCCGCTTGCATACAAAAACACACAGACAAACTGAAGTATATCACTATTAATTATGCTTACAATGCTACTCACCTCGTGATAGCTTGGTCACAGCCGCTTTTTCATGTTTTTGTAAAGCAAAATATAGACTTTAAAAAAAAAAAAAAACGAGGAAAAACGGCCGAGATGGCATCTCTACGTATTACATCCACTTATGAGAAGATTAACTTAATTACTCCTTCAAAATCACCCCATAAGCCAATCTACCAAAAAAAAAAAATAAAATAATAAAAAAAAAATCAATATTTTATCTAGAAACACATTAATGGCGACATCACATAGTCAGGAATAAAGAGTTATTTACAGTTTGTACAGTAAGTGGACAGTAATAATAATAATAATATATAAGCTATTTTAATATGATATATTTTAATGCTAAAGCAGTAATCAGTTCTGATATAAATGGTCCAAGAGGCCATATATAGGCATATATACATATATCTTCCCACGAAAACTGGCATATTAAATTGATATTAAAACACTTTAAAACGTACACCTCTGTCGGGATCCTTCGGGAGACGGTGGAAGGCCAGGTGCGGGGTGTTCCACCGATAGTTGTTGCAGTTAATTGCACTACACTGTTTTCTTTTACTTTTTTTCTCGTCTCTCCTTGACATCTTGCATGTTGTCTGAGCGCAACAGTCCAAGCTCAACAGTCCAAAATGGCGTTAGCGCCCCTAGTGGCTGTTGGCAGAAATTCAACGGAGCTTCGCCGCTTGGTATCCATGCTCTTTGCTCGGACGTTGCAGCGAGAAGCCACGCATGCAGCAAGCAGAAGCTCCCAGATATTGAAGATATTTCTACTCATTAAACTAACTTCAGTCAGAGGTATACAGCCTTGTGCCGTGTTTAATCCGACCGAGGTGTCCGACGCTGGTTTGAGGTTGCATAAAACGTTAATCACATCGGTAAGATGAAAGCTCCTTCACTGTTTAGCGGCTTGCTTATCGCACACTGCTAGCTCTATGCTACATGTTGCTAACGGCTAGTGCTAATGTTTACACAGGCATACGCTCTCTCATCTGCAGAGAGCCTGATCCTTGTCGTCACTCGGTAGTGGAGCGCAGGGGTGGAGCAGTGATTTTAAATGTGGGGGTGTTCCAGGGGTGGCATATGAGCACCACATCCTGCCTGCCTTTGGCTGTTTCCCTCTCCAAAATGAATGCTCCCAGACAGTATTCAGAGGTTCTTCCAACATAGAGTCGATCATTATGAACTGAGAGTCATTCATTATGAACATGCATATTTATTAAAACAAATTTAATCTGTTATCAATTTTTAATATGAACATATACCAAACCATATCATTGTAGGCTACCTGAGAACTGAGACAAGACAGCAATAGATTTCGAGTACAGGAAACACTCCACTCCCAACCCTTTATTTAGGGGTATGCATAGATTCAATCTTCTATTTGTTATACTGTGTATATATGTATATTTTTTTTTCTCTGTTTTTTCTCTATTGTCTAGTTGTTATCTGCGCATGGTTCTTGTGGAGTGTTTCCTGTACTCGAAATCTATTGCTGTGCAGAGAGGACTACACACCCTGCTTTTGAACTACATCTCCCATCTAAGCAGGAGTGGCACAGCACAGGTGTTGCTGACTGCCTTGATCAACCACATAAGACTGTTCTTTGTTCTCAGGTGCAGACTGTTACCCTGACGAAGGTCCTCGGACCGAAAGCTTGGTGAATTAAAGATACTTGCATTGATCCAAGTGTGCAGATCCTCTTTTTCACACTATTTCACATGTGGTTTTCTGGCACCTTGGCTTGGTCGTGAGTACGGTGACCTGTTCCTGGTTTTAACAACCAACAACATAACATTTATCTTTATTAGATGGCCAAATTATCAAATTAATTTGAACCTAACAATCACATTTCTTACTATAGCCAATATTTACAAAACTAATAAGTGGTCTCATATAATCTCTCTTTGTATTAATGTACAATATGTGTAATCTCAACCCTTTCAAGTACAGTCAAGTAATGAATATCTTTCTTTTTCAGGACAACCTGGAAAATCAGAATATGTATGCTGAAAATTTCATCATTCATGTGACATCATTTAATGATGTCACATGAATGGATTAAAAGATATATGACTACAAAAACAAAAGAAAAAAATTTAAAAAATTAACCGGGAATTGAATTTCACAGAATTTTATTTTTTTTAAAAAAAAACACATATCAACAGTTATAAATTTATCTTTATTTTATCATGGAGGATTATTAGGCTATTCCTTTCTTTTCAATTCTGGCAGAAAACTATCTTGCCTCAAGTTGATCTTTGCCTGCTCCTGATTGGATGTTATCGTCAAAAAACAAAAGAAGAAATAGTAGCATCTGATTGGTCGAGAGACTGACCAGAAGTCGTCATTGTTTACGTCAAGCCCATAGACTGTTTATAAAAAAGGTCAAGCCTCACAATGGAGGTCCGGTATCATAATTTACACGTTTTTAATCACAAAATGTAATATTTAATTACTATCGCAGAGTTATCACGGTGGATTTACTGTAGCCTAGGCTACGAGGTTCTTGGGAGAGAAAAAAAAAACTCTGCACTTAACGGCTGGATTGAAAACTTTCTCGAAAAGATTGTCCTGAGCCCACCATAGATCGCCAAAAGAGTTAGCTTCTGATCACAATTTTCCCCATTAAGTTCCTTTGTGTGGTGTGGTGCGGGCTGCGGGGGAGAGCAGGGTCTCCGCCGACAGAGAGATGATGTTGATTTGAGGGGGCGGCGGAGAGCCGGTTTCCTCTGCATTCACTTACATGACAACTTGACTTGAAAAAGAAGTCAATTTTCTGCTGCTGCCTCTTCCTTTTTGGCATCTCTGCCTCCTTCTTCTCTCTGTTGCGTGTCAATGTTGTTCAATGTCAGCCATCGGTGAGTGACAAAAGCTCCGACTGGCGTAACTTCAAATTTCGCAGGCCGGCGGCCAGTTGCGGACAACAGTCTGTGATTGGGTGAATGTCCGTTCAATTTGACCAATGCCTTTTCATGTAGCATAAGGGGGGGTGAGGTGCGCTCCATTTTTGTATGCTGGTGCACTGCCAGGGTGGGCAAACGGGTTTACCTTTGGAAAATGTGTGGGGGGTGAAAATGTGGGGGGGGGTGAAATCATCTTGCTGTAAGTGGGGGTGTCAAAACACCCCCATCCCCCACGGGTGCGACGCCCCTGGTGGAGCGCACGAGAAATCGGTGAGATATCTTTTGGCTGTTGACTTGTTAGTTGCTGCTGCTGTTCACTAATGCTGTGGAGAAAATGTAATATTTAATCTCCATTACTTGGTTAAGCATTGAGTGTTAATTTGAGTCATGAAAGCACCTTGGTATGTGTATTAGCACACTAAAATGCACATTTTTTATTTGTTTCAGCCACATAGCTATTTTGTGCTGATGTGTGAGATGTTTAAGAGAGAAAGTCAACGTAAAATGGTATATTTTACTCAGACCAAACAAACAGAAATTTATTCATGTGTAGAGTGTTAATCATTTTACTCTATATGGTTCTACATTAGGAAATACTTTGTCAAGCACTATTTTTGTACTGATGAAAGTGCATTATAAGATTTAGGTTACTGTTATTGTTAGATGTATTTGCCAGATTTATGGTGTTTACACAACTAATGAAACTGGTTCTGAGAAATACAGAAAATACTTAGCATGTTTTCTAAAAGTGGTGAAATGTATTGGTTTAATGTTTAATATACGAGATGTTATTCTCTATTGCCACTGATTAAGCTAAAGCAGTTTAATACTAATCTCATGTTTATTTGTACTGTCAACATCTGATAAACACATATTCTGTTAGGATAAAACAATTCTACCGTAATTTCATTTGAGAATTTTGAAGTTGAATTACTAGAGTAATTTTCATACAAGTTTGCATTCAGCAGCACTTAAATGATATTATAATCTGGTATTATGTTGTACAACAAAAGAGAGAAACATAAGAGAAATACTGAAAAGATGCCAGTCATAGAATAAATCAGAACAGACTATAAGCCTGTGTTTTTAAATGCAGGTCAGGTCTTTAAGTTGAGTGAGAAGATCCATGAAGACGGTCCAGAAGATTCCAGTAGATTCTGGTAGATGGCGAGCCACCCAGCTTGATCCCAGGACCAGCGTCTACATTTCCGCTGAAATAGCAGATGAACTATCTGCTTTGTGGTAGGATCGTGCCAGTCACCTGGATTGGTAAAGACTCAAACTCATATTAGAAAGAGTGTACTCCAACGATACTTTAGATCCCGTGGATTCCTGACGTTTTTGAACTCACAGATCATAATCCAATTGATCTGGGCCCGTATTTATCAAGCTTCTTAGAATTACTCCTAAGAGCACTGCTAAGTCGACTTATGACTAAAAAAATTCTTCGCTGAAAGCTGCACTTAAAAGTTAGTTATCAAGCGTCCTGCTCATACTTTTAGTGAAGTGTAGGACTGAATCTTAAGTGTCGAGAGCTGAATCACAACAGTACTATGTGCCATAAACGGAATTTTAGGTGACATCACTTCCAAGTCCATAGAAATGACCAATCACTGAAGGGAATCCCTTATCTAAGAATATATAAATATCTTAGAAATATCTCAGTGAATAGTTAAATGGACAATGGGAGTATATATTTTGACAATAATCTACAAATAATACAAAACATAAAATATACATTGGCAATGAATCAAAAATAAATGTTTCCTTATCTCTCCAATTCATTAATTAGGCAACTAACTTGTGTGCGGTTAATTGAGTGGCTCTATATACTGCAGCCACAGTCCACCAAGCTGAAACCAACATGGAATCAAAAAGAAAACCAAACTGGAGAGAAGAAGAGATACTATCAGATGGATGGATGTTTCTAGGGACGCTCACATCTCCATCTCCTCCCTCATCGTCATCATCATCGTCTGCTGGTGGGAGTGGGACATTGCGCGCCTTACAAATGTTGTGCAGTATTGCACATGCCATAATGATACGGCACACTCCAGTGCCGTATTTCTGAATGCAGAACGTGGAATCTGCGCTTCCACTGGCCAGTTCCTCTCTCCACCACACTTCTTGTGCTTTTGTGTGCCCTGTGACGAGAATAAACCCTCCTATTAAACCATATTCTATAAACTTAATTAAACATTTTAAATTTAAAACAATTAGGCATTTTGTTGGGCTAACCTGTTATAGTTCATTTGGCCTTGTGTCTGTGGCATCTGATAAGGGGTAAGAAGCCAGCAGCATAAGGGATATCCCTTATCCCCAGTTAGGTGACACCCAGGTGGCACAATGTGCCTCTCAAACAGCTGCTTCAGGCAACTTTCATTTAGGATCCTTGCGTCATGGGCGGACCCAGGCCACTTGGGTACCACATCCAAGATATTGTAGTCTGCATCAAACACTACTTGCGTGTTGATACTGTGGTACCTCTTCCTGTTTACATAAACGCTCTCGTCCACGCTTGGAGCGATGATCCTAATATGTGTGCCATCGATTGCACCGACCACTCCATGGAAGCCAGCTATTTGCATGAATGCAGTTTGCTTCTGTTGAATTACCCGGGGTGTAGTTGGGAAGTCAATGAAATGCATGAAGAGGTGAGGAGCAGTAAGGGCCATTATTGTTTCCATAACAATTTTGGTAATTGACGGTTGTGATGGCCCCAAATAATCAGCGTTACACTGTTGCATTTTTCCAGTGGCAAGATATCGAAGCATTGTGATGACCTTCAATTCTGCTGTGAAAGCTCTGCTGCGTGATGTTACTGATGAGATGACGTCCCTTATTAAATCTGTGACAATAATAATACCCGCTTTGTCCAAACGATACCGTTTGATCAGCTGCTCATCATCAAACAAAGCCAGGACATCCTTCCGCTCCCGGAACATTCGCGCATGTCTCTCTCTCCTCAGTGCCATCCTCTACTGGCACCTCCTAACCACTTAAGGCCGGTTTCCACTGAAGAAGTTCCTGGTACTATTTGGGGGGCAGGAACTACTACAGGAACGTCCTCTCGCTCGGCTCTCTCAACCGCCGTGTCTCCACTGAGAGAGCGGCGTACGAGGAAGGTTCCTGTAAAGTTACGGGCTCTGGATGTGACGTAATCGCGTAATCGCGACCATTTTGACCGGGGCGACGTAGGGACGTTGTTAGCTGTTAGCCGATAGCGGTGTCTGTAATAACTCAGTAAATGGCCCGTGAAAAAAATATTTTTTCCAGCGGATGTCTTAGTTACAACATGATTGAGCTAACTGGAGTAGTTTCATGTCGTATCCGACAACGGGAGGCTTTTAACAGATGACGTCCTGATGTTAGCTTTGCTGCTGCTGTTAGCTGATGCTTTCTAGACATCGTGACTTCCCATAACTGAATAAATACCACACATATCAACACAAAACTGCTTTGCTAGCTCACTCATGTTGTGACTAAGATATCCGCTGGAAAAATATTTTTTTCACGGGCCATATGAACGAGCTAATCCTTGTCTGCTGAGTTTTAAAAATGCCGGCTATTTTGTTGCTTTCTGTTGTCGTCACATCCCTCCTTGAGTATATCCAATCAGCACCAAGTAATCCCCAAGCCCCAGCCAGGAGTCTTTCGGGGCCGTTCTGAGTACCTACCCCGAGGCAGGGACTTGTTTAGCCCCGGTAAAAGTTCCGGAACTCTGTCCTTCGGGGGTGGTTCCTGCGGTGGAGACACGCACCAACGGCCCCGGCCCCGTAAAATTACCCCGAAGTTCCTGCGGTGGAAACGGGCCTTTAGGACACCTCTGGAGGTCTCTTAAATATCTGGGGGAGTAGGAGTGATTCTTAGACTTGAGAAGGTTGATAAATAGCTTTTTCTCAGCACTTAAGACTAAAATGGCACTCTAAGACGTTTGGACATTGACCAGATACTGACTTTAAAGCGCTTCCAAAGTGGAAAACTCCCGCAAAGACACTTTATTTTCTTTAAAGGGGCCCAGTTTGTTATTTTTCATATAAATTTATTGTTGTGTTTTATATTGTATAGTTGTCTAAATTGCACAGTAAAGTAGCAATTTACTGCTATATCTTGTGTTGGGGTAATTATTACACTCTAACCTTGCTCCTTACGAACCTAGAGATACCTGTATATTCCAGGATTGGGTTACATAGTTACAGGCCCTGTGGAGTTTTTTCATAAACAAAGGTTGCATTCTGAATCGCATACTTTTTCGCTTTACTTGTAGCAGGTACTGCAGCTGCCCCTAAAAAGCACGTACTGTTGCACATTTGCATTTGAGGTTGGTGATACAGCTCAGCAGAATGCGCCCAGCATCTCCCCTGCACCTCGAGCGCCTCAGCTATCCAGCAGCAGCAGAAGTGTCCTCACCGATTCAGTCCTGCAGATCCAGAGAGAAACCATACAGTCAATCAACAAGGTTGCCAGGGAGTTACGAGAGATAAAGGCAGTATTGTCTGACATAAATTGCACACTGAAACTAATGGTCAATAATAGTGTTTGTTTCAATCACTAGCTCATTTGTCTCTGTTTGCATTCAGTATGTATTCCATTTAAGTAACTTCCTGCAGTAACAAACTTTACCCAGTATGATTCTCTCAGCACTGGGGTTTTCACATTTCCTTTTCCCACACTTATCTTTATCATTTACCAAATTCACCCAGACAAAACACCATGCACCCAAGGATTCATTAATTGTTTTAGTCCAAACCGTGGTAGTGTGGGCACACGAGAGAGTTCATCTCTCATTTGTGGTGATTAATTTAGACAGAAAACTGAAGGACCTTTCGAGCTCATCAGTTTCTCCATCTGAAATCACTAAATGGGCAATACGGTGTAGACCTTCACCTCCTAATTACTTCCTGTGCCATAGCACTGTTTGACAATCTGATGTTCTTGACTCAAGTGATTTAACATACCTCTTGTGTTAACAACACATGGCACCCAGACGCTGGCTCAAATGCCTGGGCATAGGGCTGGGAGTCGGGGACAACATTCGTGTCAGGTGGTCATGGCACGTTTTTTAGCTGTGCCACATTGTGCAACACAGCACACGCCCTGACAATTTTGCAGACTTTTTCGGGCCTGTAAGACAGTCTCCCTCCTGTGGCATCCAGGCAACACCATCTGCCCTTCGGTAGCCTGATGGTCCGCTCCACAACAGCATGTGCCTGGCCGTGGCGCACGTTGTAATTCAACTCCTCAGCACTCTGTGGGTTGGAGAAGGAGTGAGCAGCTACCGTTTGAGAGGATACCCACTATCACCTGCAATATTGGTGAATGGATTAGACAATGCAGTAGAGAAAAACAATGCATTGTGGATGAAATGCTGAATAAATATCATTCTAATTATCCCTACCTAGAAGCCAGCCATCACACGCAGCTCCAGTCTCAAGTCGGCGCCCCACACTGCTGTGTCTCAGTATGAAGGAATCATGGGTTGACCCATGCCACCAAACCACTATATTTGTGAGCAACATGTCTCCATCACATATAATTTGAACATTTACAGAATGAAAATGCTTGCAATTGATGAAAGCAAATTCATTCTCACTAGGTGCCCTTATAGCAACATGAGTGCAGTCAATATCACCAATTACATTTGGAAAACCGGAATTTGCTGCAAATTGCACTTTTTTATTGGCCTGTTCACCCACTGTGTTGTCAGCACGTTGCATGTGAAAAGGAATGCCCTGATTGGAATTGAGGGGCAATTTTGGCCAACAAACACATGAGATAAATATTAATAATGATGAGGAGCACCATTATGTTATCTTGAAGGATAAAATGCTTGCATTTACAGATAGAAGTCATGTGTCGAGCAGCTTTAAAGTGTGTTTCAGTATCAGAATTTATTCCATTGCCAGCTGCTGTCCATCACAGAGCAATCAGTGTCTCCTACAAAAGAGCAAGACTGAGAAATAAGGAGAGACTTTCCACTTTAACAGAAAGAAAGAAGGTTATTTGTGTACTAAATCCAAGGGTGAACATGTAAGGGGAGATGTGGTTGAGGGATGTGAATTTCTCTCTAAATCTCTTGTTTATTTCAACTCAGAAAAAAACAAGTTTGTTAATGATGGCACACATTTTAGGATGCTTATCTCAATGCAAACCACAGAGTCCCTATGGGGCTTTAATATTATATAAATTATAGTGACACTAAAGTAGGACAAGACAGTGAGAACCACACACCAGATCCCCATGGGATAATTAGAAAATTAAAAGAAACCTCTTCAATAGACATGATAAATCCCTGTAGAGCTATTAGAGGGATATGGTTTGATATCTAAGGTTAAATTTATGTGTTTACTGAGACAAAAAAAGCATTATATACAAACTAGATTTTCCTGTTTATCTCTGTTTGTCATTCTGATGCTTTGGTCACAGAGCTCTCTTAGAAAGACCTACCAGCATCAGTTCATCGCCTCAGCACCAGGTGAAGGACGATCATCAATCAGTGCAGCTGCAGGACAGTCAGTAATCAGTGTGACTTGACACCATCTAGGAGAAAATGACAGAACAAAATTTTAAGGGGTTCCTGTAGTTGAAAACACTTTAGGACCCCCAAGCAGCAAAGTCACAGGTGTAGGTAATAACTGTAACAATGGCTCTGTTCCTTTCCCTGTGGGGTTGATAAGTCAAAAGGCCTATTCATGCAGTCAACAGTGAGGAGAATGAAAGCATTACACTGTTTAGACTGCAAATGGTAAAATGTTGTGAATGTGTAACATTCAGAAATATGACAGCAGTCAAAATGTGCTCTTCACAACTCTTTTACGATTTACAGTACTTGGCAGGCTGGAACATAGCAATAACAAACTACAAAAGAATGATCTCTTATTTTGACCTTTGGTGCAACGCTCTCCTCTCACCCTCTATTTATGACTGGACCAAACATCTTCCCTCTCATGCACTGTAACCTCTGTTTTGTTTCAGTACATCCCAAATGTTGAGGGTGTCTGCCAACCTTACTCTTTCTTTCTGACTTTACAAGTGTGTACTATATGGTGAGATACTAGTACAAATCATTATCATTCAGCAAGATAATCTTCACAAATGAACATTACTTGCATGATTTTTTTATTCCTAAATGCAACTGCCATGAGTTAAAAGCAACATTAAGCAATAAACAGAGTACACCACAGTTGCATGACTAAACATCACCACTACAACAGGCTGCACTCAATCTGAAAGGGAAAAAGAGGATAAAAAAGACAGAACTTAGAATATTATTGAATTTCAGGATGTCCTTTATCAGTCACTCGTCAAGAGTAGGATTGACAATGAAGCAGTTTAAACGTTTTTGGACATATTTCTTAAAATTGTATGGCAGTCTGTGTCAGATTCTGGGTTTAATTCTTGTGAAATTATATTAACTATACATTCCCTATAGCTGTGTAGTTGTGAGTGTTCGCATGGTGATGCTGAGGTAACCTTTCTGGGGTTTATCCCAGTCTGCCAGCCGAACATTACCAAACGTCTTATCCACTCATCAATGTCAGCCCTTGAGCTGTCGTCCCCATGAGCCTGACACAGCTGAGAGAGGTCACTGTAAAATTAAAACAGGCATTGATGTAGTCTAATGCCAGTGCAGACACAACATTTTAATATATTTGTTGAAGTATGGTGTACCAAATAATATTCAGCAAGGACATCTCTAGGTCCAGCCTCATCCTGGCCACACCCTCCTGCTCCACAAGGTACTGGACATTTCTGTTCTGTTATGCTGAATTTTTATAAAAATAGATGGTCACAGAGATAATCAAATTATTAAATTGTTACCCTGCATACTCTACTGTTTGAGATGAGTGGTTGTGGAAAATTGCTGGACACAGAGAACACAGATTGTGGGCTGAGTGGCAGCACTGGCTATGGGCTATGGGGCCTACTGGCCTGGAGCGAGTGTCTTGGCCTGCAGTGAGCATGCCTGCGGTCATGGCAGAAGCCTTAAGGTCACTGAGGATGAGACACAGTTCTGCTCCTGGAGGTGTGTCTTCTCACTGCTTCTGCTTTCTTGAACACTTGCTCCAGGTGTGCACTGGTGCTCTACAGCAGTGACCCAAAGAGCCCATCAGAGCTGATGGCGCCATCCAGCAAAAAAATCTCTGTTCGAGGAGGTTATCATGCACCTCCTCCTGCACATCAGAAGCAATAATCATTCACCCATCTGTAGACTGCACGGATCGAGCCACTGACCCTCTGATTAGGGGACGACTGCTCTACCTCCTCAGCCACAGCCGCCTGATTGTAATCAGTGGGGTTATTCAGGGTGATGTGGTCCACAATGTCGAGTGCCACATGAGGGGCCATGTCTTTTCTAATAGTAGCAATGTTGTGGAGCACCACACATGCTGATGATATTTCACAAACCCACTTGGAAGAGACCCTCAGGCCACAGAGGTAGCTGAAACAGAACTTGATGAACCTTAAAGTTATCCCTGACTTGTGCATGTATATCCCATCCTCTGGAGGAGGGAAATTATACTACTGATTTTATCACTCTGTGTGTGTGTGTGTGTGTGTGTGTGTGTGTGCGCCCAATTCCCGTCTCTTGTTCTGTATGTATATTTTATACTTTGTAAAGTGACCTTGAGTGTTTTGAAAGGCGCCTTTTAAATACAATGCATTATTATTTTTTATTAGTATCATTTGACCAGTGTCGTAATTAAACAATAGAATTACATGTATTTGCTGTACACTGCTCAAATCAGTGACTCAGTAATGACTTTTAGATTGCTGGAGTGATGAACCATGCCGGGACATCTCGCATCTACACTTGTGACCATTAATTGGTGGTCCCAACCCTGGCTTTTCTACCTGTTCTTTTTTTATATAGTCAGTAGCCTGCATTGTGATATACACAGTCCCATTTAGAGCACTGGCTATCCGGATTTGGTGATCTTGAGGAGGTTTGTACCTGAATCAGGGTGATACTAGTCCAATGTTGAAATCAAGAATACAGCTGGTCACTTCATCTGCTGTTTTGCTCTGTAGTTGGTAGGCCTCTGCCTATTTGGTGAAATAATCAACCATGACATATACACGCACCATCCATTTTATTAGGTACACCTTGCTAGTACCATGTTGGGTCCCTTTTTGCCTTCAGAACTGCCTTAATTCTTCAGAGCATAGATTCAACAAGGTGCTGTCGGCTACACATCCATGATGCAAAATTCCCGTTCCACCGCATCCCAGAAGTGCTCTACTGGATTGAGATCTGGTGACTGTGGAGGCCACTGGAGTATGGTGAACTCATTGTCATGTTCAAGAAACCAGTTTGAGATGATTTGACCTTTGTCACATGGTGCGTTATCCTGCTGGAAGTAGCCATCAGAAGATGGGTACACTGTGGTTATAAAGGGATGGACACAGTCAGCAACAATACTCAGGTAGGCTGTGGCATTTAAATGATAATCAGTTGGTGCTAAGGGGCCCAAAGTGTATCAAGAAAATATTACCCACACCATTACACCAGCACCACCAGCCTGAACCGTTGATACAAGGCAGGATGGATCCATGCTTTCATGTTGTTTACACCAAATTCTGACTCTACTATCTGAATGTCGCAGCAGATATCGAGACTCATCAGACCAGGCAATTTTTTCCAGTCTTCTATTGTCCAATTTTGGTGAGCCTTTTTAGCCTCAGTATCCTGTTGTTAGCTGACAGGAGTGGCACCAGGTGTGGTCTTCTGCTGCTGTAGCCCATCTGCTTCAAGGTTCAACGTGTTGTTTGTTCAGAGATGGTCTTCTGCAGACCTTGTTTGTAAAGTGGTTATTTGAGTTACTGTTCCCTTTCTATCATCTTGACTTCCTCTGACCTCTGGCATCAACAAGGCGTTTTGGCCCAGAGAACTGCTGCTCACTGGATATTTTCTTTTTTGGGCCATCCTCTGTAAACCCTAGAGATGGTTGTGTGTGAAAATCCCAGTAGATCAGCAGTTTCTTAAAGTAAGTAAGCTTACCTATGAGGTCCATCCCAACAACTCTGAGCAGCTCCATTACCTGGGAAAAAGAGACATGAGCGTTATATTACTGATATGTCTGAAAGCTGGTAAAGTATGTTTCCTTTACCTCTACTGGATTATATTTTCTCTTTTCTTTATTACTGGTTATCTTGGACTGGTACTGGTACTAAACAGACAATATAATTTTAAAATTATGACATGTTGTAAATTAATCCCAATATTTAAAACTAAAAGCAGGCCTTTGCGCGTACAGTATCAGCAGGCATTATCAACATAAATTCACCTAGGAAAGCTACAGGACATTAGTTGGTGTTGTATCCAACATTTGCAAAAATACATATTACACTTGTGTTCAACCTCATTATTTTGAAGAGGCCAACTCACCCACTTGTGAATGTCAATGTCCATGCCAGGCCAATACTAACAGTTAATAATGGCATTGTGGGTTTTCTCCACTCCAGTGTCCACCAAAATAGCTTCCTCTGCACTGGACACAGCTTTGGCAAGGTGTTGAGACTTGTTTATTTTGCATCTGCAGATGTAGCTCTGGTCCCCATCTGGAGTTTTACTATGGCATATGATCGTTGTATTCTTAAGTCCATATGGCATCCTTAACTTTTATCCTGAAGGTGTCAGCTCTGCTCTTAGTTGTGTGTTTTTCCTTTCTGGTTTACTCATCAGTATACCAGGCATGTGTTTCAGATCCAGCATTTATCGTACTATTTTGGGACCTATTGTTCACCACCCTATCTATCCCTTTTTGCTGCACCTACCTCCACCTGTCTACCACTATTTCATGTGATACCCTTCCCAACTCCTACCTCTACACACTTACCTTCACCTCATCACACACAAAGATTTGAGTGAGCATTATTGCATCTGTATCAGAAGTACATAGAGCAGAAAAGCAAGTCTGAAAACTTGTACTGAAGATCATTGCCTTAATTTTGCTTACATTAACTTTTATTTTTAGGGCATGGTCACCCTTCCATTAAATTATCAGTTGTGAATATTCGGCACTTGTTTACTTCCATTCGGTGAGTAAGCGAAGAGACAAATAAAACATTCACTTCTGGTGGCAAAGAAAATCCACATCTCTTCATCATGTGGGGTTCAACTTTGGTGAACTCTGACCATCAAAGTGTAGTTGACCCCACTTGACTGTCATTAGCTGTAGTTTGCCGAGTGCCCAGATTGGCCATGAAAACTAAAAACTGTTCCACATGAGAGATACTGCCTGGCTGGCAGTGAGTTGGGAGACAGGCATGGAACGTAAGAAAATGGAAAATGTACCAATCTTAATATATAATGACGAAAACTCTGTCTGTGGGTGTGTCTGTCTGTGTCTGTTCCACGTTTTTCTCCTCACTGACTTGGTCAATCCATGTGAAATTTGGCACAGTGGTAGAGGGTCATGGGAGGATGGGAATGAAGCAATATTACATCAATTGGCCAAAGGGGGGCGCTATAGCAAGCGATTGAAATTGCAAACTTTAAATGGGCATATCTTATGCCCTGTATGTCATAGAGACATTAAACGTTCCACAGAGATGCCTCTCCTCATGAGGAACAAATTTGCCTCAAGAATCCATAACTTCCGGTATATAGATTTTCCGGTATTTTGAATTTTTGAAAAACGACACTTAAAAACGATCTCTTTCTAGGAAGTTTGACCAATCTGCATGAAACTCGGTGAACATAATCTAGGGACCAATATCTGAAGTTCCCTCTTGGCAAAAGTTGGAAAACTTACTAAAACTGAGCTTCTATAAGGTAATGAATATTGGGGAGGGCGTGGCTCATCACATGAAGGTGTATAACATCTCAAGGGTTTCACCGATCACCATGCAACTTTGTAGGCATATGACCACACATAATCTGAGGGGACCCCTCCATTATTGACAGGATCAAACAAAATGGGGGCGCTAGAGAGCTAATTTCTTATCTAGGCCTAACCGCCATGTCGATTTTTACTAAACTTGGTAGATATATAGAACAGGACGCCTCAAGGTGACTGGAGAAATTTAACTCTAATGGGCAACTGGGTGGCGCTGTAACAACAGAAAAATGCTTAAAAATGGCTAAAATGCGACCGATCACTGTGGCTCCCCCTGTGGCCCAATGTTTTTTGTTTTTTTTTCTTCTAATTTTTGGTATGACTAAGTCATGGTATGGTATGCTGTACATAATCACAGAAACTGACATGTGTCATTCTGTCAGTCAGTCATTCTGTCTGTCCCACGTTTTTCTACTCACTGACGTGGTCAATATGTGTGAAACTGCACATACAGTAGGCATTGAGGATTGGCATAGGTAGAAGATGACAAAGCTACCAATGGGTATGGACTAGTAACTTCATATTTTGCTGTATTTATTAGAAAGCTACGTAATGTAGTATCTGAAGTTCTATATGGTACGTGACATCCTGGGTCTGATGATCAGTTAGGGGCCCAGTTAGGGGCCCAGGGTCAAGAAGGTATTTATGGCCCAGGTCAAGAGGGTATTTATGGCCCAGGTCAAGGATTGGGGAAGTCCATCTAGGGTGTCTCTCTGTCATCTGTTTCATTTTGTCTCACATTTCACATAAACAACCAACCTATATAAGCAGGGTAGTTGGAGCTGTTATTCAGAGCAGTTCATATTGGCTTCGAACCCTCTCTCAGGCAATCCTAGGTGCTTGATTTGATGCTGGACTTCTTGTAATAAACCTTTCTATATACAAGCAAGACGGTGTTAGCGAAGTCTCCTTCATCACCTTCACATCATCGCTATTTAATAAACAACAGTAACATTTATTTGCTAACTGGCAAGCTAGCTAACAAAGACAACCATCACATCCGACACTGCCCACATTCAGCATGAATACGCAGGTGATGGTAACTCACCTGCATTCGCTCATGTGTGGCTGTGCCCTTACTTCATGTTTTGACTTAGCCAGTACAGTTCCTAACAAATTGACGTAAGCCTACACCTCATAAAATGACGCAAGCTATAACACTTAACAATTATTTATCCTTTTTATGGATGTATGCCACCATTCCAGTTTTCTCACCACCACTTATTACTGCAGTGAAACTGTGTCGCTCTCTTCTTAATCAAGGTGTTCTTGTTTGTTGAGGATTCTTCTTTTACAAATGTAGCAAAGAACGCCATCTGGTCAGAAAACATTTAATGAATTTAATGTTAACGAGATTTCTGCAGTGATTCACGCTGCATTCTACATTTTTACTTCAGTGCTAATTTGACAGACTTTAAAGGTTCTGCATCTCCAGACAGGTGTTTTCAGTTATTCTGGTTGATTAAACCTCTGCTGGGGACAAGTGTACGCTGAGACTTGTATGTACTGATAAGAATGATAAAAGTGTATGTTGTCCTACTGTTACTCCCAAAAAAGACAGAAAACAAAACTCACCCATTGCTGAGCTCCATAAAACTCCAACAAAAACCACCATACTACCTCCTGAAATAAACAACTCATTGTTTCATATTGAGTTCCAGTTAATATTTGTGTTGCCCACAAATGTCTTTTTTTTATTTGTCACTTGAAATGAGCTCTGTAAAAGTTTCAAGGTGAAAAATCCTGCAAATTTAAGTTTTACTAATTGATGTCCTCTACTGTCCCACAATGGGGAAATCAGCTCCTTGGTTGCACAACAAAATACAAGCTATAGTTGCATCATGCTATATAAGAAAGAAAAAAAAATTTTTTTTATGATAGTGTACTGAAGATTACCAGTGCCTTTTAAATGCCTGTAGTCATTTGATCCATTGTTTATCTGTGATTATCGCAGCTTTTAAGCTGCTAACAACCAATGCTGTAACACTGTTTTCAATTGACAGGCTGATTCCAAACACTCACTCCATTTGAAAATAACCTCTGCAGCTGTAAATGTGTAAATATGTTGTCCCAAAATTTCACGCTGTTTTAAAAAATATGGACAGTGGAAATATGTTTGATAAAGTACACAGATGTATCAGTCTATGATGCCAGTTGCAGCGCATCTTGGTCCTTATCTTTGCCTGTTGCCTGGCGTACAATGCACCCGACCTCAACGCTTATCCCTGCAAGTGGTGGGCCCACAGGGTAGAAGCTCCATGTAGATTTTTCAGGCTGTGTCTGGCCGAGCCCCATGGGTCAAGGCTCGACCACCATAATCTTGCTGGCAAGCTCCTCTCCCAGGTCTGCAAAGCAAGGGGCCCCGGGTTCCCTTTTCTGAATGAGGTGCTGTAGCTCCTTTCTGGCCAATTCATATGGGGCCAGTCAATCACTCTTAATCTGGCTCATCCCCTGGGACCACTTTGTCTTGGGTGACCCTACCAGGAACTCCTGCCCCCGACAACATTGCTCCCAGGATCACAGAGACACACAAACCCCTTCATTCCTGGATTCTGATAGGAAAACCAGGGATGGACCCAGAACTCGCCGGAGAAATTACATATCTCATCTGCCCTGAGAATATCTCCTGAGAATCCCCCTGGAGGAGCTGGAAATTGTTGTCAGGGAGAGGGATTTCTGGATTACCTTGCTCAGCCTGCTGCCTGATGGGCAGATGTATCAGTCCAATGGTAGGTTTTTATTAAACATTTAATTAAAACTATTGGAATAAAAAAACTAGTATTACCAATATGCAATTTGTTGGGGACGCACAGGGTGGCCCATCATGACTGTCCACCAGCAGACGAGACGAGCGGTGCCATAATGAAGTTGAAATGCCAAGCAAATGTCATAAAGCTGAAATATCACAGAGTTGAACTGGAGTTAATTATGAAAACAAACAGCCATGTGATCAAAGATTGAGTGTGATCTATTAAAGCAAGGGGAGGTATCGGTCCCAGGAGTGGGGCGAGAGACCTGCAGTTTATTAATATGGATGAGGCTCGTTCTCTCTGTGTAGTTCTTCACTCTCATTTACACACTTAAGCACACACACAAACAGGCTCTCTCATCTCTTTGTCAGTTCAGTTCCTTTCAAAGATTATTTTCCTCCCTCTTCCTCTCTGTGTTTTCCCATGAGGGGCTTCAGAACAGCTGTACAACAGTTTATTGTATCAATGATGAAGACATTAATTTGCTCAAAGAGACTAAATAAGAGGGTGAGAGAGGAAGAGGAGGGGCGACAGATAGTGGGATTTTGTTAATGATTATATCATTAATCATCTGTTCATCATCCCATCCTTTCTTCTGTCAGCCTCTGTTCTCCTCTTTGTTTCTTCTCTAATTTTTATATTTACAGAAATTAAAATATATACAGTTTGAGTTGATCACGTTGAGCACCAACTTGCAAAATACTGACTTAGAAAATAAAATGTTATGCCAAAAATAATTTTACAAACTAAGGTCCACGTACTAGCTTTTTCCTATAACAGCATATCTCAGTCTTTGTTGGCAATTCCATACTAACCTGCTATGTAGTGTGCTAAAACAGTGCATGATCATTTTTAGTAGGTCCAAAACCTTAGTATGAAACCAGTAGTATGTGAATTTCAAACTATTTTTGGTGAAACATGGCAGTATGTAAACACTGGACATTACATCCAGATAAATATCCCACAAAGTAATGTGGTGGTGACAACAATATTTACAGCATCAGACAGCAACTGTGGCAACTCTGTAATGTCAGTAAGCAATGAATACCTCTCTAGAGGTGATAACTTTGGTCATGAGTCTGCTGTCTGGTGTGCATTTTGGGAAACACTATATGAAGTATTGCAGCGCATTCTCATACAGCGGTATGTATGATATCCTGCGAAAAAGTGCCCAATGAATGATGTTATGTCCTTATTTTAAAGTTACAGAGGTTAGGTTTAGGCTAGTAAAGTTACGGTGGTTAGGTTTAGGAAAACAAATATGGTGAAGATGTACCTACAATGACTCAAAGTTCACACGGTTCTCAATACTGGTCTCCTGGGTAAAGTACAGAGGGAAAGCCCTGTGTTTTGTGACCCATTCACCACCCCAACCTGCCTCCTTTCTGGACTGCCCAAGACTGTTGACTTGTTGTCACCACATTCTTTATAATGCCCTTAAATTCATCAGTGGATATAAGTGTTTCTAATTTTAGATCTTTTATAAGGTTATTCCATGTCCATAATGCAGAGTAGGAGAATGCAGTTTTCCCCATATCTGCTAATAACTGGGGTACATTAAAAAGTAACCACTTAGCTGGTAACTACCAGAGCTGACACACAGAGGATTTGCCCAATGTTGCTTTATAGATAAAAATATACCAGTGCTTTTGTCTGCGAGTGGTCAGTGATATCCAACCCACCAGATCATAAAGAATGCAAGGATGAATAAGTGAATATGCATTTGTAATAAAATGTAGAGATGCATGGTAACTGAATTAAGGCTACATAAAATGGAGGAGGTTGGATGCATATACAATGACACCATAATCAGTCACAGACAGAAAAGTTGCTTCTACAAGTTCTTCCTGAGCACTGAAAGTAAAACAAGACTTATTTCTAAAATAAAAGCTAATCTTCGGTTTAAGCTTCCTAACTAGAGTAGCAATATGTACATTAAAAGAAAGCTTGTCATCTATCCATATACCCAAGTACTTAAAAGGACACTCTTTCAATGAAATTACCGTCAGAAGTGAGAATGCTAGAATCATCAAGCAACTGTGAGCAAGCTTTTAAGAAGACCAAAAACGTAGTTTTCTGAGCAATTAAAATCATTTTTACACTCACCAGAGCGGTTTGTAATGACTGAAATGCAGTCTGAAGCTCTTGCACTCCCTGCATTATGGAGGAAGCATGCGTGTAAATGACAGTGTCATCTGCATATAAATGTATTTTTGCTGAATTGTCTTTACCCAAATCCTTTATAAAAATAGAAAACAAAATAGGCACCAAGATGGAACCCTGGGGGACACCTTTACTTATCTCAAGTCATCAGTGCACTGGTCATGTGATTGCAGCCTTTCAAAATACATGGGTTATGCAAGAATTACTTGCTCATGATTACGTGGGATATGTATTAATTTGGGTACATTAGTTTTCATACAAACAGTGCATGAGAACAGTCTGAGTATTGTGGTTAGGGGTACCATTATAGATGGATGACAAATTACATAATTACTGAGCTTTGTTGTGGGTACAGTATGGTTTGGGCTTTTTGTTAGCCATGCTTGCATGACTCCAGGGATGTCGGTCAGTCACTCAACTGCTTTGATCCAACCTGAAATATCTTAAAAATACTGACATGGCTTGCCATGAAATTTGGTGCACACATAAACATTATACCAGCTAAACATATCCTTGTTAGCATGCTGATTTTAGCATTTAGTTAATTTAAGCTTTACCTGGTGATGAAAATGCTTATGACACAATCATACACAAAGCGTTCACCTGGGGTTAGCATTTCAAACAGTCAAAGTAACATTACTCCAACAGATGTGATAAAACAAAAAAGTCCAGAGGTTCATCATGCTTGCAGATGCCAATAAAGCTAAGGTTAGCACAGGTTACCATGGTTATGTGTCTCTAACTGGCAAGAGGGCTCTCAAGAAGTGTCATTATCATTACAACCCTGTGCATCTGAAAAGATATATACTACTAAAAATATGTTAAACAATAGTGCACATATCGGTTATGTCGTTTTTAGTATGTGGTTTTGGATACAACGGCGGTAGTCTTCCTCAAGAGATTGAGTTTGCTCAGTTGTCATCACATGAATCCCAATGTAAAATAATGACCACTTAAATGACTATACACACATACAGACTGACATCAATGATGGCTACACTGTGACAGTGTGACAGTAATCCAGCATGTACAATATTAGGACCATCATTAATTTGATTATTTGCTGTGCTTTTCCTATTTTTTACACATTAACAACACATTAACATTTATTAGGAGTTGTATTTCTGTGCCTCTGATTAATTTAGGTCCAATATTCACACTCTGGTTTGGTCTTCAGAGAAACAAGACAAGGTTAGAGTCTACACCCATGCGGCTCTGTGAGACTATATTCAGGCACAGCGGTGCTTTGAGCTAAATGCTGCTACTAAAGGTTTTTGTGTTTTAGACCATAATTTGCTCCATTGTAATCATTAAAGTGTGTGTACACGATATTGACACACACACACACACACACACACACACACACACACACACACTCATTTTGTCGCAGAGAGCAGAGTTGAGGGAGACAAATCACCTCTCTGGCCCTTCACAGCAGGAGACAGCTCTTTGACAGAAGAACAGAAATTGTCACACAACACTGCTCTGACACAGATACACACATACACACACACACACACACACACACACACAGATATATACATACACAAGCCCCTCACGGGACTCCCAGGTAGGGAGACAACGACAAGGTGTCAGTATGCTTGTGTATGTGTGTGTGTGTGTGTGTGTGTGTCAGTGTTAGAGAAGCTCTTCTTAATTAGCAAGCTATCCCGATGACAACAGACTAGGGTCAAACTGTGCTGGGCTGCACCGAGTGTGTGTGGGTGTTAAGGAGCATCGTTTGACTTCTCTCCTTCATGACATGTCTGAGAGCTGAAAACACTCCCTAATCACTTCTGAGACACACACCCCCGTCACCATCACACACACACACACACACACACACACACACACACACACACACACGATGTGCATTGATGGATTACACCCAGGCCAGGCAGAGTGTAGCTCCTCTTCCCTTTTGTTTCTTGTTTGTTGATGCTTCATAATGACACACACAGACATAACCTGGAGCTGCTCCATTAAAAATCAACAGGAAACAGCCTTTGTGGATTCATTGCATGTTCCCTTGAATGCTGACTTGTTGCGACTTTTAATTGCAGGAAAATTACAGTTTCTTGAAACCAACTGAATAAATGATGGAACACTAGTATAACCCTCCTAACCTTGAGAACATGAGCTCTGTTCTGTCAGTTTTCTGCCTCTCTTTCCATCCCATCAGCTGAGGCCACTACATTTGGTCATAAAAAGCTGAAGGCTGCAGATGGGCCCAGAGGCAGATCTTTTAATTAATAACCATAAGGTTGTGGGTTGCGCAGAGGGCCATTTTCCAGCTGTTTTTCATGTTTTAAGTGGTTAAGTGCACATGATTTAATGATATCACTTTGTGCCTTCAGTGGTGGTAACTGTAGAAGAGGTCACTTCAGTGAGTGGATCATCTTGATAAGGGACTGGAGCTGGGCTTTAAGCCAAGTACTGGAGTTTGATAGGCTTGATGCAACAGCTAATTTTGGCTAATTTTAATGAGGTTACTTTAACGAGTAACACCAAGCTGAAAATGTTTCAGTGGCTTCCCTGGTGGAACGTTTCAAGCATGTTTCATCTCAGGCTAATGTGGTCAGAAATGTGCTTTGTTGTGAGAATGAGACAGACAAGGTCACAGTGACCTTGACTTTTGACCTATGACAATCAAAATCTAATTAGTTCATTATTAAGTCCAAGTGGACATTTGTGCCGAGGCATTCTTGAGATATTGCGTTCACGAAAATGGGACAACCCAAAAACATAATGCCTCCGACCACAGCTGTCGCTGGCGTGGAGGCATAAAAATAGAATAAAATTATATCTGATATTACATATTGTATAATCAAAAATAGTTTCAGATCTAATTCTGTATCTGAAACCCATCTGTTCTGACACCTTCTTCACCGTCTCCAGCTGATCTATCATGAGCTGGATGTGCAGACCAAAGAGGGAGTCAGCGAAATTGGCATATTCATGAGCTGCTGCCAGAGTTGCCTCTGTCCAATAAGGGGCACACATGGAATACTTCTGATGGCAAATGCCTGTGACCTCCGAAGGAGGGAGGCCATCATCGTCTTAACCTCCACAATCGCAGCTGCCAGCTTGTTCTGCTGGTAAGAGAGGTGGTCCAGCAAGTCTGCTAGGAATGCCGTGGTGTACGGTGCCAGTGCTACTGTAGGTATTAGATGTGCTCGGCCTGCCAGATCTGCTCAGGGTCCTGTGTTTACAGATCTCACACTATAATTGGCTGTATGTTGGAAAGCTAACAGATGCCGTGTGTTCATGCCGCCGACCATCTTGGTTTCATTCATTCATATAAACCAATTTTAAAATCTGATAAATGATATCATAATGAACACACTGTGAAATAAAGAGAGGAAAATAAATCATATTGTAGCAAGCTTACTGTTGAAGAGAAAACGCTGAAGACACATTAGCAAACAGGTTACGTCTTTTTAATTCACATTTACCAAAATAACTCAACACATCACCCCTTGTCCTACTCCAAAAACTGACATATTGTCCATGGCAACTCCAAATAGGACACAAAGCTAATGTAATTTAAGCACTTACATGTTAATTTGAAATCACTGAGCAATTAATTTTGTAAAGGATTTTAAATTAGATTAGTTAGCTAGCTAATGTTAGCTGACAAACTCATCCACACACCTTCTGACGCACAGCCAATCATAACATCTTAGGTCATCTGTAAACATTGGGACCCTGAGCACACCTGGTACCTACACCACCTCCTGGGCCCCACTGGCATAGCGCTGGTTGAACATGCCAGCCATCACCCTGCAAAACGTGCAATGATAAACAGAAACAGTGCCATCTACAAGGTTTGCCTATGTCTAATGGCGTACTTTTCTTCACCCGACGGTGGTACATTTGTCATTTTTGTGGATTTTTTCTTGTGGCCCCTGATTGGTTGACACCACATGCTGAAAATAATTGTATTTGGGGAGGACCCAAGTAATGTTGCCTGACTGATTTATTGGCAAAGCAACTGTTTGAAACAGACTAGAAGTACAGATAAATAGCAGTAACCCTTCGGAAGTGGTTTCAGAGATTTTGTTTGGACGTGGTACTGTTTTATTTTTCTGCAGTGACACAATTTTTGGTCTGGTATTGCATTAAGTTATCAGTTTAATGGGGAGTCTACATAATGATGACCAATAGCTGCAGCAGTATTGAGAACAGAATAACTGTGGCCAAGTGCAACAGATGTACGACACGTTTTCCCTTATTTTGCCTCTTGTCAGGACTTTTTTTTGATAATTTCCTGTAGGTTATTTGTTAAATATTGTAAAGACTTTGCAGTATGGACACAAAAAAGGGCTGTAATGATTTGATTTTGGTTGTTTAATGAACTTAAACCACTATTAAATGCTTTTGTTAAATGCTAAAAGTTAGTTTTAACCACCTGTCAAGCAAAACCTCAAAAAAGGTCTATGTGCTGTTTCTCTATGTAAGTTTCCATGACCAACACTAGCTGTCACTGCAGAATGAAAATAATTTGACCAATACTAATCATTTATCGAAAGACTTCCATTTTCTCTCAGACGTACCATATTTCAGGCAGTTTGTTTATCTGCATCAAGAAATGGGTGGAAAGAACCTTAATTCAAAAGTTTGAGGTTGGACAGCTTGACAGTCAGGTGGAAACACAGCTCGAGTGGCGTTGGCCGTCTCTCCTGCCAAAAACTGCCCGCCTGAGTATTTGAATGTGCGGCAGCCCTGCTAGTTCTGATGCCCCTTCTGCTATCATTATTTAGCTACTTAACGCCATAAAGAGAAACAGAATAAAAAGAAGAGAATGGGGCCATGAGGCTGCAGTAATGGGCTTGTAATGGACTATAAAACAGCAGTAAAATCCACACACTTACCCTCACAGGCCAAATAACACGCACATACACACAAGTCATATCTCTATCTGCCACACACCTTCTCAGACTGGCATGGATCAAACGATAATGATATATAAACTGTTACAAAACATGCAGCTGGACAGTAGCACTTGAATATATTAGAGAGTGAACCAATCATAACATCTACTATTGTGTGTAAAAGTGATTTTCAGTCTGCAGGGAAATGTCAATAACCATAACACAGAAAAATAGAATGGAAGAATACAAATAGGAATAGATACTGGAGCAGACAACAATCGCACGCATGCACGCAGACGCACGGACGGACGCACACACACACACACACACACACGCACACACAGACTGCTCTCCAGCCCTGATAAAAGAGTCTTTGAGGCTGTAGCCTGGGGATTAGATTTGAGGATGTTCTTTCTCCCCGTCCTCCTCACTACCCTGTATTGCCTGTTCCACCACAGTGAAGTGCACTGTGAAGATGTCCACTTAACTTGTCTGTTAGATGCATATTCGGTTTCCGTCAAAACAAGCACAAAATCTTACAAATGGAATGAGACATATATTCCAAAGTAGTTTCACTAGCTTCAGGGGTTTTCTAGAGTCAAGCCTTAACATGCTGAAGGATTACATCATTCAAGGAAATTCTCTAAACAAGATCATTTGTATTAAAAAACCAGAATGGTTTGTTTAAGTTTGAATGAAAGACTTCTAAGGTACCATGGGAAAACATTACAAGATTTAAAAACTCAATTTCTATTATCTTATTTATCATAAGCAAGTACACTATGCAAATATGCAATAAATGACAGCAGGGTAACAGAAATGATTGACACTTAACTCTCAATTTACATGGGCTGACAAATATGATGTAATAAAGACGTTAACATTAGATGAACATGCCTAGGAGCGTCATTGTCAAAGATTCAAGACTTATTTACCATTTGCTCAGGTACAAGTGTACAAGGCTACTGGAATTCTTGTGCGGATCATTGTGTGCACTGGAGTTTTGGGTGAATGTGTGGTTAATTAACTGCAGGTAACTTAGCAATCAGAACTAACAGTAGTGATGGTTGATTGAATTGCACTCCTGAATTGGCCCATTTTCACCAAAATGTAATACTAGAAGTCCTAGTAACAGCATGGCTATTTGTTAAGTTCATTTATAATTATGACTACATTCACTAATGATTATATACATAAAATTTTTGTCTGTCAACTGATTTGGTAGACGCGATCCTGATCCCCTGAATCCTAACGGAATTTTGGGGCGCCTGCTGGAGATGGATAGGGCCAAATACCTTACATACAAATACCATACAGAGAGAGACAATGGTGGTATAGTGGGGGGTCCAAGAGTCCTCCCCCAGAAAATTGTGGATGTGATAGATGTGGGTTTAAGGGTAGCATTCTGGAGATGGGCTATGCCTACATTCATTCAAAGCCACCCTGACTTGCAGGATCTTCACAAGTGAACCTGCATTCAGCTCAGAGTGACTGAGCTAGTTAAACCAGAAACTAGGACTTGCCTATGCGGCATATAGCCTATTACTGTATAGACACAAGACCCATTTTGGATTTAAAGCAAAATTCATGGTTGAAATGGTTGAATATATTTTGATTAAGATCTAACTAAAATATTCTTTTGGGAATAATAATATATTTTGTGTGTTGCAGTCTAAAGAGCATTTCATGATATATTTTTAGACTGTGCAAGTCTAAGAGTGCCTAGACCTAGGCCATTTAATTTCATTTTTGACATTTACAGAGCTCTCCAAATGCCTTTACATGCTCTCTTCTTACTAGCAGGACGGCATCATTCGTCATTGTAGGTAGTAGTAGCCTAGTTATGTAAGGTGGCGCCACCTACCATACAGGAGTAGAACGACTACCAGCACTTTTTTTTTTTCGAGTGAGAAATTGGAGGTGTGGCATGAGACCGTGTGAAATCAACCAATTGCGTGACTCTCACGGTGAATGTGTGAGAGTTGGCAGCTATGGCATAGCAGTTGTTTATTTATATTTTTTTTTGTCAGTGTCTGGGAGGGCACATTTTGAGTTTATTTAAATATTGCGGTCTATGATTATATGAAGCCATGCTACTAGCCCTGTAGCTGTAAATGAGCTAAATGGTAATGCTAGCATGCTAACATGTTCAGAATCACAATGTTTTAGTCCGCAGACAATCAAAAACACATTTTCCCAGTTTTAATCCTGTGCCAGTGTTAATTGATAATTATCTTTTGTTATATGCCAAATGTATGTCACTATGTTAAAACACCAAAATCCCTGTCTTTTCTCTTTCTGTATATCCTGGTAAAACTATTTCAAATGTTTAATAACCCATTCTGCACTCAGAGACATTTACAAAAGTTCATCCAATCAAATTAGACCTTGGGCAACTAGCTAGCCACATAGGTCATATAAAACCACACTTCACCTTTTGCGGGTTGTAATAGCTAGCTAACAGAGCAATATGGAAAGAGGTAGGAGGAAATGTGTGTTTGGATATCAGTGGGCCAAATCTTTGTTTTTATTTTCAAAAGAATTTGAGGGAAGTTGAATTCAATCGTCTCTCCCTCGTCCTCCTGATCTAATGGTGAGGGAAGTGTGTGTGTGGCGCCGACAGCTGTAGCTCTGAATGACGCTAAACTCTCGGCCCGTCCTCAGAGTTCTAATCCAATGTGAGGGATTAAAGCTAAATTCCTCTTGTTACTGTACACCTCTTAAATATTATGTTTCACTAGGAAATACAACACGGAACAGTTCATCATCTTATTTGACCATGTTAGTGCACTAACCTTCGCTAACTGGCACTAAACACAAAGTACAGAGCTGGGGTTGATGGGAATGTCATTTGTTTTGTTGGTATGTGGTCATCACAATCACTGGATACATCATCTGGGAACTATGAATGTTGAACTGCTGCTGGCACTGGATGAAAAAATCATGGGGTGAACTACATCATAGGATTCATCCTCTGGGCACCATGAGTATCTCTATCACATAGATATCCTTAAAAAGTTTTACTCAGAACCAGAACACAACACACAGCCTCTGTTATCAAGAATGAATGTGATATTTTAAACCTGAATTCAGAGCATGTGAGCGGGGAGCGGAAGGATTTTGTGTTGAGCAAGGAGCGGCTATTTTTTTTAAAAGGTGGAGCGGAGCCTTATCTCTCTCTTCGATTTTGCTCCGGTCGCTCATGCCCCACCCAGAATGCATCTTTGCACCTGCGCACACCCACACTATTTTCTTTCAAAACTATGGAGTTTACTGTGTACTTCAGAAAAGAAACTGAAAAGAGAAGCAGCGGTACCTTGGAGAACGGTCCCTAACTGCGGTGACAGGCGAGAGGGCTTCCCCGGAGGTCGGCCGCTTAACCCGGTCTGTCTCCTCTGCACTTTGACTTATTTCCACCCTGCCAACAGCGGTACCATGTAGAACGGTCCCTAACTGCTGGGAGAGGGCTTCCCCGGAGAATCTACCAAGCTCATGTTTTATTTGTGAATAGAAGATTACAGGTTAGGGTAGTACGACGCAGTTTTTTTGAGTGGAGTGGTGAGCGAGATAAAATTTATGATGGAGTGGAGTGGAGCAAAGAATGCGCCGAACCAAGCGGAGCGGATGAGCGGCGCAAAGTGACAGGTCTGCGAGAGAGGAGCGGAAATTTTCACCCGCTCCGCTCCGCTCACACGCTCTGCCTGAATTATGCAAAACTAAATGTCACCTCCTTTTCTGTCAGAATCATCTTCAGATTCTTCTAAACTTGAATGGCATTAAGTACATTTTGAGTAAAAACAATACTGGATTTTGTCAACGATTGGTTTCCTCTTTATCCACAGGAAAATCCTTCCGAGAATTGAATGTAAGGGACCATGCAACCACCAATCACGACAGATGATGGTGCGTGATGTAACAAACACTGTAATGACTCACAGCCCCCAGGAACCACAAACACATGAAAAACTCTGAATTCCTGTCACCTCATTTCCTGTCTCTAGGCTACAGGCTACACAGACGAAAACCTGTCGCATATCATCCTGTCTCATAACTGTCCCATCAATCTCTTTTTCCCCCACCTAAATAATCTTAAACCAACCCTCGCAGTGAAGTAGAAAGAGAGAAAAAAAAGAAATCTCTTTGGTGATTCAAGCCGCAGGCAAGACATCAGAAACTAGACACTCAATTTTGGTTTCACAGTAATCTCTGTGCTTCTACCTGTAATCTGTACAGTGAGACACAGGCTTGAAACTAAATCTCTCCCTTGTTTCTGGAGGGCAGAATTCAATTTGTATGCCTTCGAACAAGCATGTTGTTCTGTGTGTGTGTGTGCGAGTGTGTGTTGTGTTTGAAGCTAATAAAGCTGATGGCACTTTGAGCTACTGGTTTGATTAAAGAGAGTTACTCTGTCTTCTCGTGTGTCTTTGCCCCCTCATTCTCATTCCAAGTCTCTCTTTCTCATTTCCTCTTTCCCTCCATTACAAACGCTCAGGAAGAAAGGATCAGAGAGGCGAGAAAGGAAAGGGAGGAGAGGTGGAGAGAAGAAGGTGGGTGGTTGTTAACCTTCGCAAAGATGCCACTTTGTTGATTTTTCTCTGTTTCATCTAACACTTCAACTAATTAAAGCCATCAAACACACACACGCACACACACAGAGCTACGGGCATTTCTCAGTCTGCTAATTAAAGCATCTGTTTCTACCTGATCTGTGCTGCTTTGGCCTCGACTGCTCTCCTCTTTTACTCCATCCCTCCATCACCACAACCTTCGCTTAGACGGGAGCCGGTACATCGTCTGTACATCTTGATCATTTACGAGTCCTCACTGCTTCTGCTGCTTACGTCATTTTCTATGAAGATGCAGATTGATTCAGGTTTGTCGATGCATTTATTCACTCCTTCACCTCCCCCCTATCAATTTGTCATCCTTCCTCCGCCTCTCCTCGTCTTTCCCCAGTGTCACCTCACCTAACCTCTCATCCTCTCTCCTCTTTCCCCTCTGTTGGTGAAGAGGCTCAGCCATCATTAGTGACCCCGGCTCTACCTCGCCACAGTTTAGCAGACACTTTTGGGAGTTTGGACTCCTCACTTTCAGAGACTAGAATTTCACTTTTGTGAGTGAGGTCAATCTCAGTTCAGCAGAAAAGGAAACTCTGATGATAAAAGCCTTTAAGTGGTATTTCTTATGTTAGAGCAATTTTTATAATGACACATTAACACTTGGAACAGACAAGCATTTCAGACAGAGCTGCTAAATACACTTATAGGTAAATCCTGTTAAATTATCAACTATAAAAGAAGTAGTTTGCCAGCAACCATTAGAGCGCCCTAGTGACTTGACAGCCAGCTGCTAAGACGCATCCACTAGGATTTAGTATTTTTTTTGTTGTGGCTAATCAAAGGAGCAATATGATGAAAGAGGTTGTCAAACTTTAATGCTGACATCCATAAAAACACTAGAAATGTCTTTCTTCTTCTGGGTTCCACACGGACAAAACAAGAGTGTGATATTCCTCATGTAGCATCCGCAGCCTTTGAAAAGGATCACATACCATTTTCCTTTTTTAAAACTTTTTTTTTTTTTAAGCTGCAGTTGAGACTGTATAAATCTGTTCCTAATGTGATTGAGTCGAGGCAGAAGGCTGATATTCCAGTAGTCTGTAAACTAAAGGCTCAGTTATGCTTTCTGCACAGATAGTCACATGGCGATGAGCTGACACGGGATTGTGACAAAAAAACATTTGGGTCTTTTATTCTCTGTACGGTTTCTCTTCATGGAAAACCAAAATTCTCCCAAACTGTAGGGAGCAGTGTGTCGAAAACTCACGTCAACAACATGGTTCTGCGCCCATCCATGTCCACGTATAATGTGAAGTCACTTTGGCCGTGCAGAAAGCGACCATCACAGATGCATCAGGCATAAATAAAGCATATGGCTGTAAGTATGCCCCTGCACAGATACATTTAAACACCTGTGGACCTTGCAAGGAAGCCATTAGTGTGCCCCCCTCATGGCCCAATTGTTGAAAAATGCTCGCTAAAGTGCCCTCCTGGGAGCCAAAACGTGCTCTAAAGTGCCCTCTTGGGAGCCAAAACGCATGCTAAAGTGCCCTCTTGGGAGCCAAAACGCGTGCTAAAGTGCCCTCCTGGTTGGCAAAACACACTAAACTGCCTTCTTGGGTGAAGAAAACACACTAAACTCCAGAAGACTATTAGGACCAAGAAATACTGTGAAACATTACTGTTGCAATGACTTTTATGTTGGGCCCTTTTTTGATCTATATTGAGCCAGAACTATATCTCACAGAACCAGTTTGGATTATCTGGTGCTAATATGGTGTTAAAATGCACTAGAATACAGGAAATGGCATCTACTTAATTGAACATGTTCTGGGGGAGGACCCCCAGACCCCCCCAGGGATTTATTTCCTTCATACATCCATGTCTCTGTGTGTTCTTCAGTCCAACATTGAATCTACACAGTTCTCGTGGATGCTGATCCTAACTACAAACTAACTTGAGTAGTCTGTCTAGTTAGTCTGTTTTAAGGCTATATAATGTGCCATTTGTATAACATATAAACATGTCTAAAGTTTTTTTTTCTTTTCGCCCCTGCCCTTCAAAAAGTATGTGCACGCCACTGAAGGAAGGGTATTATGGGTAACAGCAGGTCACAGAAGCTTGCAGCAGCGTCAATGTGCACACATCCCAAATCAAAGCATTGGGTCCTTTCATTATCCAAACGTATACTTCCTCATGTCCTGTCTCCTCCCATGACCTGGAAATCATTCCCCTACTGCCAAAATGGAGGTTCTTCCCATCCCATAAATACACCTCAAGGAGACAAAGAGAGAGGGGCTTCTGGAGAAGCTTAGAGTCAGGAAACGCAGATGCATCCTACACTCAAGTTTAAAGTCTTGAGTGAGGGAAGTGAGGATAAAGTTTAGCACAACAAAAAGCATGCAGTGTGTGGACCTACACATCAAGCACACTGATCGGTTGATCCAGCTGCTGTCAAGAGGTGAGTTTAAAACAGGGAAGAAAAGCAAAGGTAACTAAAGGTATTTGTGCTGTTGTTCCATCCTTAAAATCTAGAGCTAGTACAGATTTCAAGACTTTCAAAATTTCAGAAATGTACAGTCTACACAACTTATCTCAGACAAGGTGTATTCTTTACAAGGAGACAGGCCACTTGCAAATCTATGGTGGAGGTTTGAGCCATGTTGCCAGTTTGCAAAACCTGGCTGTAGAGATGTGGAATGTCATCTGTCTTTGGGTCTTCAATGAGTGAGGGTATGATGGAACAGCTGATCAAGAGTTGGTGGTCAGCAGTAACTAACAAGTCAGAAGTACAGCATTGTCAAGGTGATGAGGGAAGTGAGTCTGAAAGGGAATCTTGGTAAATTAACTTTAGACAGTGAGTTTCCTTTGCATGTTGGCCTGACTCATCATTAATGACAGGAGTCTTAAGACTTTCACAAGAAGGTTGAAATAGAACCGCTGCTCCAATGCACTGAAAGGAGTTGGTTGAGATGGTTCAGACATCTAATCTGGATGCCTCCTGAACGCCTCCCTGCATGGGTATCAAGGGGGCCTACCTTGCTTACCCTGCTGCCATCATGACGTGGACCAAAAAGCGATGGCAGTAGCAGTAGAGAATGAGTGGGTGGATGGTTGTTTGAAATATGTCGTAGCACCCTGGACACCACGCGATGTGGTCAAAATGTGTCATGGAACCCAAGCTCTGATTTCAGGCCAACTTTTGTCACATATCTGAAAAAAATGCCTGACAAGCAAACATACTTGAATTTACTGAAATTTGGTCTGAGTTTGAGAGAAAGAGAGAGAGGGGCAGCTCTCTCTCAAGCCGCTTCTATACTCTTTGTACCCATGGTGGCGGCCATACCAAAATGGTTCAGTATAATCTGTGGTCCGGACAACAGCCCTTGGGCCTGGGAGACAAGTAGCGAAATCTGGGTGCTGTTAGGATGGAGGGAAATTTACCATCACTCATTGATACATACTACCCACATTGTTATGATATGAAGCTGGTTGAAAAACTGCAGTGTATCCCTTCAAGCTAAACAAATAGCAGCCATTTAGGCTGATAGTACTGATTTCTTCAGCTAAAGGTCTTGCCTTTTGTAGCTCTAACCTCTCTTTTTCTTAGCTCTACCTCCTCCTCTTATCCTTTCATGCGCTTTTGTTTGCCTCTGTTGCTGTACCCCACCGGGAAAAATCCATAAATGGCCAAATAACAGGTTTTACCAACACAAGTATTTGGTTTGTACTTGGATTGAAAGAAAATATACTGTTTTTCATAGTCTGCTGAGCAACATGGTCGAAGCAAACTATCTTTTCTGTCAAAAATCCATAACTCCGCAGGATGTTCACTTCAACCAATCAGAAAGCAAGAATCTTGCCAATGCTCCCCTCCATCTCCCCGTGTCCCTCAACGATTTTTTTTCTCCAACAACACATGCACACACACACACACACACACACACTCTGCCGAGCAAGAGACTTGGGGTTGGCAGACAAGTAGCGCTGTCATTTGTCAGCTACATCCCAGAGGTAACATAAGGGATAGGCAGCACAAGCGTGTGTGTGTGTGTGTGTGTGTGTGTGTGTGTGTGTGTGTGTGAGAGCTAAATTGGCCGTAGCAGTGATGTTGTATGGAATGATCAAACAATTGATCCAAAATTTAGTTTGATGTTTCCTGGCTTGAACTTGAGGGGGAGGGGAGGGGGAAGAAGAGGCAAAGAGCAAGAAAAGGAAGGATGAGACATGGAGAGGAGAGGAGAGGAGAGGAGAGGCAAAGAAACAAAGGAGAAGTGAGTTTTGAAAATTTTGGGGAGACGCTGAGTGTGATACACTACGAGCAGAGTTCAGTCTCAATCTGAATTATTTAAATACATTCTTTCTCTTATTCTTAATCATACTCACCGTGGCTACTGAAATGAGCCCAGCCGTCTTATGTGTGAATATGTTATCTCACAGTCTTAAGTTTATTGTTTGGAGAGAGACTTTTAAATCATGGTGCCTCAGGTAGTCTCGTGTAATACACTACTGCCATCCAGTGGTGAGACAATGGCCTTATCATTTCCAATGGCCTCCTCACATACAGTATCTTAAAATAAACTTCTCAGTGACATGGAACATAATTAAAAGGATATCATATTCTTCTGTGTTTAGTTTTTATGCACTTTAGACATTTTTTTATGCTTCATTAGCACCACTACCCCCTCAAACACACACACATATAGCTGCAGAAAGAAACTGAACACATTTTTAAAAAACAGAAACACAGACACTCACACCCAAAGCGTAGTGGGCAGTGCAGCCCTGATATCATCCATTACACTGTGATCTCCACTAATAGGCCACTCCAGTGGCAGGCTAATTCAAGAGACTGATTAGCATAAGTGAGCTATGGCGTTCATTAGCCTTATCAAGGATTCATAAAGCTGACCAAAATGAATGGGGTCCTCTACACGCTGTCCAAGACAAGCACTGAAGTCATTTACACAGGCTGTGTTTACTCTCCACTTACACTGATACACCCACATAAACACTCAGATTTAGTGCTGTGGTTAAATGTATTCTGGGGTTATTGCTGAGGCAGTTGAGGGCAATGTTGCCCTTAGTAGGTAAATGGAGAGGAAGTTTGAACACAATGCATGTGATGCTGATAAAATAAAGAGCTGAAATATAAAATACAGCCATCATAGTGAGCTGTAAGGAATTAATTTCTGTCAATCCCCAGAGACCTCCATGTTATAATGCCCAGCTTCACAGCAGAAATAAACAATTTTACAGCGTGGTTGGTAATTTTCCTGTACGGGGATGAATTTTTATATAACTCACCTGTTTATATTTAATTAAGGCTTAAAGTTAGCCATCATTAAGGGTGTGGCCGCTTTGAGTTTCTGTGACATGTCACTACAATCTCTGAGTCAGATCCACCTCTTGCCCCTCCACAGCTCTGCCCTCTCTCCCAAGAATAGTCACTTCTGGCTCCAAAAAACAAGATGGCAAAAGCCAAAACGCCAGACTCGCTTCAAAACAGCAGTCGACAAACCAATGGGTGACCTCACAATAGCTACGTCCATTATTTTATACAGTCTATAAACAAACCATATTGTAAGGCAAAACTATGGTGGCCCTGAGAGCTCAATGCACTGATAGGCGACATCAATAACTTCATAAGCCACAAACAGTGGAAAACAACAAACATATCCCTGCCATGTGTATCGCTTTTACACAGTTTTTATTACGTTGAGAGCTTCTTGTATTTCTTTTCTTTTTTTGTAAGATCATTTCTGGGGCTTTTTGCCTTTATTTAATAGGGCAGGTCTAGCATGGCAGGGGGAGAGAGAGGGGGGATAACATGCAGCAAAGGGCTGCAGACTGGAATTGAACCTGCCACTGCTGCAGCAAGGACACAGCCATTGTATGTAAGGGAACCTGCTTTTTTCTAAATGCTGCACGTGTCTTCATCTTGGTTAGGCTGTTTCTTCATTTGCTTGTGTTGTGACTATTTGTGTGTGCTTGCTTCATTTGCAGTGCAATGAGCTCCCAGGGTAACCGTACATAACAGACTAAAAGAGACTGTATTTAAATTTTCTGCATACATTAGTGGGAAATTAAAGAGATATACACTAGCAGCTAAGTGAGCTTTGGGGTACTTGAATTACAGTGCCAATAAAAGCCAGGCTAATGCTCTTAGTGTTCCAAAATATATATTTCTGTTTACTGAAAATGTTCATCTTGTGAGCCTAAAAACCAATTTGATGACTATGTTAAAGCTGCCTTACCCAGTAATTTTATAACAATTCACCAGATGACTGTGCGTTACGCGAAAGGTGTCACTTGTAGTGACAAACCCACAGATTATCGCTCCCATCTCTGAAGTTTCCCTTCAGCTTTACTGAGCATTTTAGCATCTTTAAGTTCTTTTACAACCTGCAGTCTGACGTTTTGTTTCACTGTCCAAGCCTTTATAAGTGTTGCTTCCACAGCAGGCTGCTGTTTTTAGCAAAGAAAAGCCCGGATAAACTCACTGTATACCACCTGCCAACCACAAAACAGCAGACAAAGTTAGCAAGTGGCTGGTGAACCATAACAGACCAAAACAAAGCTATGCTAATGTTGCGTACCAGGCAACCTGTAACTCGTGTTTTTTCAACCTTCTACCCGTGAAAGTGCACTGGAACGGCAGTCAAACCCGTAACGTACCACCCGTGAACTTGTACCAGATCAATGTACTCCCAGTTACGCTTTCTGACGTCACACAGCCCTCTAAACCAATTACCTCACTCCTCTAAACAACAATGGCAGCCCTATGGATGCGGTGTTGATGCAGGTGATACACAGTGAGAAATAGACATAAAATAACCCTAATGTTAACGCAATATTGGCAGCCGCTCTAACAGCTGGTTTCCAGTGCAAGAATAAATCAATACAAAATACGTTTCCAAACACACAGATAGCGTAAAATAAAAAGTATAATAGCATCTGTGACCTTATGCGCTGTTTCTCCTCCTCCGTTTCGCTCAAATGAACAAGGAACCGGCACCTTCGGTGACAGAAGTGATCATAAACAAACATAAACCCTGCATGGTCCGTCATGTTGCTTTGAGAGTTTGGCGTGACTTGCCTGGAACGCTATAAAGTCGTGAGTCGTGACTTGAAGTGGTGACTTAGAGGCTCAGAAACTTGCCTGGAACGCAGCATAAGTCTCTAAATTACCATTAATGTTGCTACTGGATGTGTAATGAGGTAACTGCTTGCTAACACGTTAGCAACAACATAAAATGAGAGTACAACAAGCATTGTTTAGCAACTTTTCTACACACCTAAAGGCTTTCAAATTGAAAAGTAGGGCATTTACTGACGCATTTTATGTTGTGGGACAAAATGTAAAAGTCTCTACAGATCTTATTTCAGACATCCAACCAAAAAACCCATTCACTTTGAGCTGAGAGAACTGGGAGTGCCAAAATGCTAACTCATTTCCTGGTTTTAGGACTCAATTAAGCTAACGTTAGTGTTAGCTTCGTGAAAAAGACAAACTTGGATTGGTGTAAGGTTGTAGTTTTCTGTTTATTAAAGAAAATAGGTATATGAAAAGGTTAAAATTGAGTTCTCAAACTAGTGAGTGTGACACACTGTACGACCCACTGACGTGTTGTCACCTTACCAGCCAACAACAGTCACAATTTTCTTTTGTACTAGTCAAACAACAAGGGCAAACAGTTCAATGTTTTTACCGCTCACTGTATTTCTGTGGTTCCACTGCTCCCAAGTTGTCCAAAAAAAGGATTCAACAGGAAACCTGTTTTACATGTATTAAGTGATTTAGTATTATTTTCCATAATATACAATAATTTTTAAGGGACATTTTTGTTTTAATGGTCATGGTTGGTGCAGCAGATATTATACAGACATTACACAGGCTGAATAATTCCCCCACATGACATGATTGTTGCATAGCTTTCACATCATGGATACTACAAGCAGGAAAAGTGGGCGCTTACCATGGCTTGCTCCAGGCTAGACGTTGATGAGGAAGTGGAAGCAAGAGGCTTCCTGTTCTCCTCCTGTGTTTTGGGTCGGGCTGCTGAAAAGTTAAAGACCATAAAATTAGTTTGGAGCAATAAATTGTTTCAACCAGCTGAGGAGGTTTTTGCCTGGACAATCAATTTTTGGATGAAGTTGCTCGCCATGCTATGCTGCTGTGGCCTTCCTGAGTCAGTGTAATGCTGAGTGGGATGTATTATGTGTGTGTGCGTGTGTGTGCGTGCGTGTGTGTAGGTATATTGACACTGGGGTGTCTGGTTGAGTAATGGGGACGTAGCAGAGTTTAGATGGCTTCTATCCTCCTTCCTATCCAATGCTTGAGAAGGTCATCACTCACACAGACAGAGGGAAAGAGAGAGAGGGAGAGAGCGACAGTGCTCATCCAGGCAGGAACAAGAGTGTGAAGTGTGTGAAGTGTGTGTGTGTGTGTGTGTGTGTGTGTGTGTGTGTGTGTGTGTGTGTGTGTGTGTGTGAGAACACAGAGATGGTACTGAGACTGGGACAGAGACGATGGAAGGAGAATGAGAAACGATTGGTAGACACAGAGGCTGAAAACGTGTCCTCTTTGAGGATACGACAACAACAGCCTCCAACCTTCTGTCATCTGTTTATTTTCGCATTTCACATTATTAATATGCTAACCTGCTTCCCAGCAATATGAAAAATGTTTTATACGTGAGGACTGAGAGCAGCTAGCTCAACCACTACAAAGCTCTAAAGCCTCATTAAGCAGAGCAAGCACTCCAGTCTGTGCCATCACTGCATCAAATCCACACTCAGGCACCTGACCATAGTGGTCCTACTTGTTAGTTACTGTCTAAATAAAGATTTTGGATTGGATGTGGCGAAGAGATCATCAGAAATTCTCTCTTTGTGTTGGTAATCCACATCTTGGATTTGTGTCATTACTCTAGCTTTACTTGTTCTGCTGCATTTAGGTTCCAGTGGGAGAATCCGACATTTCCGACAGACATTTGACGGTAAACAGCTCTGCTTTCATGTAGCATGTTGTCAGGAAATCAAACCCAGAAGACAAATGATAAGAAAATGAAAAGCTGCAGAGCCTGTAGTTGTTTGTTTGTTTTCACTTGTTCAGGTCTGGGCGATGATGCAGAAGACGGGCTCCCACAGGCTTTTCACACAGAGGAATCATCCAGCCTTAAATGGGCGTCTTTACTTTCACTGAACAGCAGAGAAAAGACATTATTCAGGCTGTGATTTAGAAATTCTGGAGCTGCTCCACAGACAGTGAATAATGTAATGACTGCTTGGAGACTGACTGCTCGAGATTTCACTGGGATACGAGAACATTTGCTGTTTAACAGCAGGAAAGCCCAAATCCTGTAAAACGTGTGTGAATAAAGTTTCACAAACAAGCAGGCTGAGAGTCATAGACCACGCTATTAGCTCTGAGTAGGGAAGGATTACTGAACAGAAGGCCAACCGGGCACAGGCCCAGGGGCCCAGAGTGTAAGGGTTGGCCCCTGGTACTCACCTGCAAAATGCCACTCAAATTAACATCTGACCAAGAACAGATTCAAAATGACCACAGAGAGATGCAAAGAGACACAAAACGGCCAAATAATAACAATAATAATAAATACATTACCCCACTACCCCACTAAACAACTAGAGACCCAAAAAAACACACAAAAAGAGGCTAAACAACTATTAAGTGTGTGTGTATGGCATCTATGGAGGAGAAATTGGGGGAATTTTTTGAGTATCTATGCCCAGGGGCCCGTTGTCTGATAATCTGCCCCTGTCTATGAGGCTGAACTTAGACACTCAGTAAAGCTTTGAGCTAAATTCTAACATATAAAAAATGACAACATACTGGTGTTTAGTTTACTTTTAACTAAGTAATAATAACTAATACTGCAGTTAAGGTAAAATGTAATCGCAGGTTTCATTTATGATCTTATTTTCTTTTGGAAATAATGTAGATCATTCCATGTTGGTCATTTCTTTTTCAAACAGGATGGTATCACTAACTTGATGGTGGATGGGAGGGGCTTGTTGTTTTAAAGGGACACTTCACCCTAAAATAAAAAATACATTAATTTTTCTTTCACCTGTAGTGCTATTTATCAGTCTAGATTGTTTTGCTGTGAGTTGCCAAGTGTTGGAGATACTGGCCGTAGAGATCCCTACTTTCTCGCTAATATAATGGAACTAGATGGCACTCAGCTTGTGGTGCTCAAAGCGCCAAAAAACACATGTGAAAAACTCAACAGCAATGTCTCCTTCCAGAAATCATGACCTGATTACTGAAGATAATCCCCAGACCTTGTTGTGAGCAGTTTCATATAGGGACTATTTTCTTCTACCGAACTACACCTGCCAACAGTATCACCCTGCAGAGGGCAGCGCGCATTCACTGCTAGCTCACCTGGCACAATTGAGCTAGTTAACATTACAGCTCTCCATGAGCAGACCCACGCTTCCTTCTGCATGGTGATATGTTTTGCGAGTGTAGTTCATTAGAAAAAAACAGCTCCTCCATGAAACTTCTTACAAGGTAATCTAGACTGACAAATAGCTGACGGCCCTACAAAGGCTAACCGCATTAACTGCAATTTAAGTGCATTTTGGGGGTTATAGGTCAAAATGTTGATTGTTTTAATACATGCACTGCTACTTTTCTAACAGTGTCTTGGACATTAATGCAGTGTTATTAATGTTGCATGACCTTGAGTGCAAAGGTCTAACCCATCCATCCATTTCAACCACTTATCCGAAGCTGGGTCATGGGGGCAGCAGACTAAGCAATGTATTCCAGACGTCCCTCTCCCCAGCGACACTTTCCAGCCTCCTCCTGGGGGACCCCGAGACGTTCCCAAGCCAGACAAGATAGTTTTTTCTGGGTCTGCCCCGGGGCCTCCTACCAGTGGGCTGTGCCCAGAACACCTTTAACAGGAGGCATTCTGATCAGACGCCCAAACCACCTCAACTGACCCTGTTGAATGCGAAGGAGTAGCAGTTCTACTCCAAGTTCCCTAGAACTGTCCAAGCTCCTTACCCTTGTGAGGAAACTCATTTCAGCTGCTTGTATCCACGACCTCATTCTTTCAGTCATTACCCAGAGCTCATGACCATAGGCGATGGTTAGGATGTAGATCGACCAGTAAATCATCCCTCTTCACCATGACGATCCAGCACAGCGCAAAGGTCTAATCTTTAATGGCATTTTTAACTCTGTGTGTGAATAAGGGTTGCTTTTTATTCAGTATTTATTACAATTTTAAACAATCAAGTCAGTTTGATTTCTCAGTTATAGCTGTTTCCTGTGCCAAACTGAACTGCTGGCTATATCTTCATATTGAACAGAGTGGTATTGATCTTTTCATCTAACTCTTGGCAAGAGAGTGAGTTTACTTCCCAAAATGTCAAACTAAATTACATTCATTTATATTAAATATAATGTAGTGTACATAGCATACATTTAAATGTCAGTGAAGTCAAAATTGCTGCCATGTTTTACACACATGAATGACAGGAGAAGCACAAATGTTTATGTAAACAGAAATTTTAAAACGTGCATCAAGTTCATTGTGGGCTAACTGTGGCAGACCCTGAGTGTGTGATGTGAAACAATCAAAACACAGTTCATATAATTAAAACATAATTTATTTAAAACATAATTTAATTATTAATAAAATAGTAAACAAACAAGAATTCTCACTGTGACATCAGATATTGAGGTTCTCTGACGTCATTTAACTGAAAGTACATTCCCGTTAGTATCGTTTTTTTTAGACATTCATACAGAAGTGTCTGTCCGTCACAAAAAGCTGTGAGTTAAAACAAACAATGATCTCATGATCAGAGGGGGCAGGTGTGTTGAGGCGAGCTCAGGGACACAATGCTACGTCTTCAACCGCTCCCTCCTTGATGGTCGGTCCAAACATTTCAGTGTGTCCGATGTTCCTGGTCGCATCCAGGAATCTGTGGAGATAGTATCCACAGAGCCTTGATGGTTGAGATTGCCGAGAGAAAACCGGGGAGGGGAGGAGTTGTCATCAGACAGGTCTGCTGCTCCTGAAGAACACAGAGAGTGAAACATTAAAGAGTTAAATAACAAACTCGGATACCCACCTGCTCTTAAAACCAGCTGTTTGCATGACAGAATCACCGTTCATTAACTGCTGCAGACCTCACTGTGTGTATATGATAATTAATAACATCTAAACAAATATTTGCTGCAGAATAATTGCAATGCTTTTCTATATCCACCTATAATCAACAGCTCCCGTGGTTATTTGAATACTGGCTGTATTAAAACACCCCCTTGGCTTTTGCAACCCATTAAAGCCCTAGGCTAAAATTTTAATTCAGACATCTAAGACAAATAATCTACTGCCTGGTTTTTCAACGGGGGTCCTCAGAGTTACTACAGGGGGGGCGCCAAATTATTGTTTGTTATTACACGGCTCTATTAAATGCTGTATTCTGATTGGTCAGTAGCGGCATTCTGCGGTCTGATATTACTGTGTAATGACCGCTGCTAGTAGCAACGGTCATTACACACAGTTGCTATGTAGCCCAGCGTTGCTAGGGATGCTGCCCTGCAACACTGCAGCTGTCAAACAACTTCCGAGGGAAAAAACAAACAGAAGTGGCTGATTTTAACGGATGCCGCTGAAGAAAAACAATACCTACGGACTTTCTCTGCCAAAAACAAAAGAAGACGGATTTGAATACACACTCGGCAGTCATGCTTAATGACATTTTACGCGAGTTTTATGCCTCGGTTCAGTCCACTAAGCCTGGGTGAGTACAAAACTTTCACCAAAAGTTGTCGAATCCGGTCGGTTTTAATGCACTTCGCAGAGGTAGACAACATTATTTATTTAACTGATAATTAGCCGTGTAATAAGCGGGATAATGTATAATGAGCCGGTGAATACTGGGAAAATAACTCCCCTGTCGGGAGTTATTTTCCCAGTATTCACCGGCTCATTATACATTATCCCTTACATAGTTATGAGCATTTTTTTTTCTTTTCAAAAATTAAATGCCTCTCCTACCTGAAAAGTAAATACAGGTCAAGACAGAAGTTGATATGCTTTGCCGAGATTTGCATTCGTCCAACGAAACTGGAACTACATAAAATACAAGAACAAGCAGAACTGAACCATTCTAGTGGTACCTGCTGTGTTGCCACGACGACTGAGAGCCATCAGACGACCTGTCCTGTCCCGGCTCCCTATGTCACCGCTGGGCTCAGCTTCCTGCTGCAGTCTGTTACCTGAGTGGGCAGAGTAGTCATCACGCTGGCTGAAGGGCTGGCTGGAAGCGGCTCGATCCTGAAACAACCAGAAGACATGAAAATCAAAAACAAACAACACACAATTAGAGTTGTCCATTATTTAATAGCTGTGCTTAAACTCAAAGTCCACATAGTTATTGTTAAAGCTGCACCACACATCAGGAAACTGTGAGGTATGTGTGTGGTGTGTAAAGCAGCATACCTGGGGACGCTGTGGCTGTTTGGCCAGCCTCCTCCTCTCCCTGGCTGACAGCAGAGGGGCTTTTTCAAGCTCTGGGGTTTGCGGCACTGGAAAGGCATCGCCTAGGGGGTCTTAACACAACACACACACACAAACACACATAAACCCAGAGGCAAAATTAGCCCCAGGCATCTCAATGACACAAACTTGAAGAGGACACACTGTGCTACAGTTTGTTGTCCCCACATCTCTCCACCCTCTCCGCTCCTCTCCTCCTCTATATTTACATTAACCTGGTGATACTAGATAGTATATACTGTATACACAGACACACAATATAATAACAATACTTTAAATTGCCTGTCCTTTATTGAGCGAGATGTACTTGATGCAGAGTTCTGTTTTTGGGTTAAGTCAACCTTAAATTATTTCAAGCTGTGAAGATTCATAATTACCTAACTGTTGTTGTTGTTTCAGATGAAAGCCAAGCAAACCATCTTATTGTGTTTAGAGTATCAAAATATTCACTTTCTGCCTTGAGACTAAAAAAATACACCAGTTCTATAGTAATAGTATGTTGTGTAAATGAGAGATCCACAATTCCAAATGATTACATTTTTCATCGTGCATCCAAGAGGTGCAGATATTTGACATACAATGACAGTGAAAGTGCCTTTATAACAACACCTGCATCATGGTGCTCTTACCAATGAAAGCACTCTCTGACTCCAGCAGAGAACCTCTTGCAGACCCCCCCAGCACACTCCTCTGGAACATAAAACACAACTCTTTTCATACTTACACTCCACTACTCACAAGTTAGACAGTGGATATAACAGTACATATAAACCAGACAGAATCATGTAAGGAATTTTTGTAGCTGAAGTATGGATGCTTTATTTAAACCAAGCAATTATTTCTTTGCAACTCACCAGATAATCATTTTGCTGTGGTGGCAACAGGTCAAAATAATCTGAAACACAAGAATAACATTACTTAATTTCTCTTTTCCTTTTCACTACCACAGAAATATTGGAAGCCACTGAACGTAATTACAGCTGGCATTAACATGTGATCTGCATCTGGATAGCCTGTATACGGAAAGTGAACGTTGACACAAGTGTCACACTAAATACTTTGTGATTGGAATTAGATGGGAACAGACTTCTGAAGGTAGTCCAGTTTGCAGTGCATTCAGACACTTCAGACAGGGAGCAGGTGACACAACTAGTAATTCATTTTCAATGAGAGGCAAGTGGGCAGGTAGGGAGGTGCGGTCAACTTGACAGGTGTAGCAACAAGCGGGCAGTCCTGTGAAACTGTAGCAGTCGTGCTCAACTCACACATGCCCGCCCCCTGCCACACTTGCATTGTCTTGAACATTTTTCTACAAAACACAGCGCAAATCAATGGAAAAATGACTGGTGACTGCCATGTGTGAGTTCCCTGAATTATAAAACTGTTTTCTAAACAGTTATCGGGACACAAACAGGGGGGTTGCATGGCAGAGCATCAACATAAGACTGGATGTATCAGGTAAGGCTACATATAGCGTCAACTTAAGGCAGACACAACTATGCTAATATTCCTAACTATGCATCAAACACTGGGGGCCTCTCCCATTTCCCGATTATGTGCTTCCTCAGCTCCTCAATCCTCTGGCTTGTGACCAGAAATCGATCTCAGCGCTCCATTTTGAAGGACGTCCCCATTCCTAAAATACATTTCAAAAAGCCAGGAGAATGGAGGCTTGCTTTACTTTAATAATTGGAGAGGCTGTTTTCAGTTATTGTCTCATTTCAGTAAGATGTCTCATTTCATTAAATGCCTGTTGCCTTGACTCCTCTCTCCTTGCATCCGTTCCTCGCTTCCTCCACTCCCATCTCCCATGGGCAGGACTAAGACACGAGGAGAGGACTCAAGGAAAGGTATCAGGGAAACTGGAAAATGGAAAACGCCTTGGGACTGCCACTATGTGTCAACACAGCAACCTGTGATGAGGGACATATGATATTGTTTCCATGGTTACCACACACAGGTGCTTGACATTTACTTGCATAGTGCTCTTCTGCCTGTCACATGAGGAGCACAGTGAAACCATGATCCAAGCAGGTAATCAGGCAGAGTGTTGCTTACCATCGGAAATCACCTTAACTCCACCTTATTCTGCTAATTGGAATAAGCACAGTAAAAGCTAAAAACAGCAGCCGTAGCTAGCAAGTCTGCATTTAGTAAATTAACTCCTTACAAGTGTTGACAAGCTGGCCAAAGAATGTTTATCAACACCTGGTGTAATTGCAAAAGCCTGTTGATTGGACTTCATTATCCAGATACAGATCATGTGTCAATATCAGGTGTTAATTGGGCCATATAGAAGAAATATTCATTCCTAACATCAACATTTGAAACTTACATAATTATTTTAAAAGGCATAAAAATTCAGCCAACTGCCGACCTAGCATGATATAAGTGAACAAACTTACATAAACTGTTCCACCACAGATACAGCTGTAACTGAAACTACTGCAAAGGGATAAATAGGACTTAAAATTGTAGTGAGCTCTGACCGTCCTGGACTGTTGACCTCTGGCTGCTGAACTGGTGATACGGATCCCTGTATTCCCGCCTTCTCCTGCCTCCTCCTCCTCCTTCCTCCGGCTTAGGAACGTCACTGAAGCCCAGCCTGGACTCACCGTCTGATTCACAAACACCCAAACAAACCAGTCACAGCTAATAATGCTGCTTTGCGTACCATTAAGACTGTAAGACTTGTGTATTACCTGTGTATTTCAGCTGAAGGGAGTCGTGGATACGCAGCAGGTTTCTGGGCTCCACGTTTCTGGAGTTTGGCCGTCTGACCGGCGCCTGGAGCCGCAGCCTGGCCATATCGAACACGTCCACCTGGGGACGCTCTCTGTGCCTGCGCAAATAAAGACAGGAACACACACAAATGCTCATAAACTAAATTGGCATCAGTCACTTATTTGGCACAGAAGAATCTCACACAAACTGCTAATGATAAGTGATCTGAGGAAAAAAGGGCAAATCAGGATTTACCAGGATCTTAGATTTAACTTTGTATGACGGGGTAAACACTGGTCCCCAACCTCTCTGGCAACTGGGCCCCCACAGCACAGCCCAAGTACCCCTTCATCAACACCATCACTTACTTCTAACATTCATACATTATTTTCATGCAGAGTTACCAGGGTTGTGTGATTTCTGCACAAAGTTTAGTCTAAAAATGATCAACCTGATGTACTGCTTGTAACCATAAGTCCTTTGAGTTCACCACTGCTAAAAAAATTGCAGAATTAAAAACACTGTCACTGGACAAAACTAACATCAGTCAGCTGATACTATATTTGCAATTTAGGCGTAAGGTGTTAGCTAATTAGTGATCACTGTTAAGATATGTCATTTTATCAAATAACTTTATTACCAGGCAAAAATATTGCCAGGGATACCAGGATTTTTTTGTTGTTGTTAAGAGGAACCAACTGAAGTAACAGCTTAGCTGTTATGACTGAATTCAAAGATTAATCATCTTTAACACTGAAGTGTAGGACTGCTTTTAAATATGTCAGGTCATCAATACATTCTGAATATTACAAATATTTCAATACTCATGTTCCACAGTATCGATACAACAGTACCAGCAGCACTTTCTTGCTTACAAAAAGTTGACACACACACACACTACGCTGCCCTAACAGCTCCGCCTCCTCTCACTACTTACAGCTGACGTAAATGGAACATTTCCTACTGCTGCAGCTTCACATTAACTGGCGAAACATGAGTTGACTTCTGTTATGAAGGAGGTCACAGGAAATGCAATGTGTCTGTAAGGTTAGCCCTTTCTGCTATTGTTCATCAAAGATTTCTATACAAAACAACACAACAACCATTTTCTACACTTTGTGACAGCGGATCAGTTTGAAATATTGCAGGGAGTAATGGAAGAAGATGGAGCAGCCACAGTGAGCTGTTAGATGAAGAGCTGCAGGCAACAGACTGCACACCTCCAACTTAGCAAGATAACCAACTTTCACTTTCACAGTACCCTGCTGTCCACAGACTGCAGCGTAAAAATACATCATGTCTGCTCACAGAATGATGGAAAACAGCCAGTTACTGCCTGAAATCTTTATTAAAACAATAGTTTGTTTTGCTGGCCCCAGAAATCTGTGACTTGTAGAACTTGACTACATTTGCTGTGATGATCAGTAACAGAAACAATAAAGGTGATTCTGATTCTAACTACAGGTGTCACCAAAATCTTTCAGATTGACAGTTTAATGTAAAAAAAAAGTTTTAATTATTGTTAATGTTTTCTGCAGTCATTCTGCTGTTATCTGCTACTAACCAAGAAACAAGTTGCTGTTGTCATGTTACAGAATACAATTTGATAAAATATCAGAGCAACAGATCCAAAACTACCAGTGTATCCAATGTGTCAAATGTACGCAGTACTGAAGGTAAGAAACCTATATGTGACTAAATATGTCCGCAAAATGTTGCACTCCATGTGATAAATAAGGTTTACAATAAGAGTGATGCATGTGCCTGGGTCTGACCTGTCACTCAGTGGAGAGTCTAATTCCTCCCAGTCGGCCTGCTGCAGACGACCCTCCACTCGTTTCTGTTCACTGCGAAGCTGCCGACGCAACGCTGACAGCTCACTGAACACATCCCGCTGGTCACCTGAAAACACACACACACACACACACACACACACACACACACACACACACACACACACACACAGTCTGCTACAGTGTTTTTACAAACAGTACAGATTCTCAGTACTAAGCTTTAACAACTGGGTAATATGACAGATGTGAAACAATATTAGCCCAGGAGCTGTGGAACAAGTTTTACCACCTGTTGAAACATTTTAATGCCGTCAGTGGGACTGACAGAACCAAATATGACACTGCAGATATGGCAAACAACTGCTTTGCTCAGATGACATTTTTAACTGCCTTGTTGATACAGTACCAGCAGCGCGAAGCTGATTCCTACAAGCAGGGACAGGAGGGGACTGGAGACCAGACAGAGAGCGCTCCTGAGAGACACAAAGAAGAGGATAAAGTTATGAAAACAAAAATACACATTGGAGGAAGACGTTGCTGTGTGTGAGCTTAAAGGCCTAGACACACCAAACTGACTCCAGAGAACTAGCAGCGATGAAGGCCCCCTGCTGTGCTGCCTGACGTGGCCTTACCCAGGCCCAAAAAACTGCACATGAACACACCACAAAGACTACAGCCATCAGTCAACCAGCGCATACGTTCTTTCTGCACCTGTGTGTGGTGAAATAACTCTACACAATCATCACTCAAAAAGGGAAACAGGAACACCTTCTTGATGCTAGTTAGCCAGTTAGCACATTAACAACACAATCCAGTGTTGAAAGAACCCTAACCACAGCATACTAACCATGTGGTGATGAACAATAACACAACCCATCACGAAACTAAAGAGCTGTTAAAGAGCTCAATGGCTAAAGAAAAATAATCCTACCTCATGTAGCAAGTGCTTAACAGCTAATCAGAGTGATTTCATTTCTCGACGGGCTCTACTTTCGCCGATGCTGATACAACATGCTAAATCAGCAAAGACAAAAAAAAAAAAAAACCCCGAAAACTCTGAGACTGGGCTGAGACGAAACTCACAGAAAGGGGGGCAGTAGAATGCTGGCTGTCAGCAGTGGGTGGTCTGGGGGTGTACTGGCGTAGCCCATGTTTCTTCTGCAGGGTGGGGATTGGAGGTGACGGCTCCCTGGGGACCTACAACACACAGCCACCCATTAAATGCATAAATCTACAGGTTAATAAAATGAAACTTGATGGTTATCACCCTCTGACTTGAAATATCAAGAGTGGCTACAAAAAGGGACATGCTACCTAACAATCCTTTACCCACTGATTTAACATTTATAAGCAGTGTACAAAAAAATAAATATATAAATGGTTTAGAACACACTATACTATACTACAGTCAGCTGACTGTCGGTTATAGTCTTTGTGTTGGGTCTTTGCAACTCAAAACAGCACTGTAAGACCTAAGGCAACATTTTATCACATGGATCATCAAGCAAAATTATCTTTTGGACGACATAAAATGTCCTTATGAGGAAAGACATTAAAGTTCCAGTCGTTGATTTTATTGTCACTGCCTGAGAGGACTAATCCTCAACAGGTACATGCTCAGACAGATTACACAGCTAGAACTGAAAGTTTGCTGATTATATCTGTATGATAATAACTGTATAATAATTATACAGCAAAATAATGATTACACAATTTAGGTGATATTGAGACTAACATTTTCTTATCTTCAAAGCTTCCCAGTTGACACTTGTAACTTTTTAATGTCTCTAAATTGCAGTGTGATTGTCGCCATGGAGTCTGAACTAACCTCCTCCAGCCGCGCCTGCCTCTCCCTCTCATACTGCCTCCTCAGTGCTGCGCTCTCCTTCTCCTCCGCTTCCTTCTTCTTTCTCTCCATTTCCTTCTTCCTCTGTTCAGCCAGCTGAATTAGTTCTTCATTCTTGGCCTTTTGCTAAGAGACACAGAGGAAAGGGGGAGAACTGGCGAGTCAATTTGAACTTCTGCAAATGTTATCACACTTCCCTGTAGACTACTTTTTTCGGATAATTAAAGGATCAAGTGCAATTATTGGACACAAATGTAAACCCACAACTTAAGATTTTTAGGTCCTCACCTCCATTTCCTTTCGTTTCTTCCTCTCTTGCTCTTCTTCATACTCTCTCTGGATACGAGCCCTCTGCTCCGCCAGCCTCTTCTCCTCTTTCTCCTCCTCCAGTCTTGTTCGTTCCCTCTCCTCCGCCTTTTTAAGCATCTTCTCATCAATCTTTAAACAAACCCAGATTAATGAGACAGAAATTCATTAACACAGCCTCAAAACGTCAAACAACTTTTACTTGCAGACCAGAGGGCATATTCTTGCAAAACAAACAAAACAAACCTCTCCCTGGTTTGTGCTGGTAAACTTAAATGTATTTGCAGTTTTTTACAAGCAGCTTGCTAAATTTCTAGAGAAAAGAATGTCAAAAGGGTGGTCGGCTACCAGCAGAAGTGAAACTCGGCAATACCTGCTGTTTGAGGTAAGCTTTGTACTTGTCCTGCTCATGGAGCTGTTGCTGGCTGGGCTGGTTGGCAAACACATTGCCTCTGGCAAACTGGGGGGTTTGGACATGGGTGAAACCTACAAAGATGGAAACATGAAGAATTCTACATTCTACAAGGAATACCAAAGAACTTTCTCTTCTAAAAAAAGTCTCACTGAGGAGCAGCAGCTGAGGTCATCAGTATATCAGACCATGTAAGCACAAACCTTAGTGGTGCTAGTGTTTATTGCTCAGCTGCAAATATGACTTTTGAAAATAGGCATGAGTGAGCTCTAAGCACTCATAGAGTCAGCAGTGTCAGTCTGTTTTCTTTGTATTTTACAGTGCTTTGTTAATATGTGAAATGTATGATTCAAATATTCCTGTCCATGGCTTTAATACATTAAGAAGAAAGATGGATACGGTACCAGAGAGCCTGTCACTAGTGTCATGGCTACTGCAATCTGTTACAGTACCAGAGACTCTCTCATTGGGGTCAGGGAGCTCTGCCCGGCGGGCCGTCATGGCAGCCGTGGCTCTCCTCTGCCACTGCTCCGGGTTGCTGTAGGCCTCCTCGTTCAGTTTGTGCATTTGGTTGAGGTCAGCTGGCAACAAGAACAGCAGGTAGGAACTTGTCATTTGTGAACAGAACAATGTGTGTGATCATTTTGCAGGAAAAACAAGAATATAACTATAAAAAAAGACTATCTATTCACATACCGATAAGATTTCCAGTGCTGTCTCTGAGCGGGGCTCCTCCTCCACCTCGACCCCAGGGTTGGTGGTTCTTCATGTCAGCCTCCAGCTGGGCCTCATAACGCTCCCTCTCCTCCCTCTCCACACGCCTCTGTTCCTGTTGCTCCTGGATCTACAGTACAGTATGTTCTAGGTTACACCGAAATCCTCACATGACAAATCCTTATTCTTTAAACCCTAAGAAATTCTCTCTGTCAGCAGCTAATGCTCTTCACAACACCGGCTTTTCAGTGCTTTGTATGAGTATAATTACCTCAAACTGAGCCAGTGATGCATTGGGTAAACCCGTGTGGTCAAAATATATCACAATGTCTTGCAGTATAATTGTTGGATAAAAATCAAATTAATCAAGATGCTTTAAAAAGAACTCCAATTTAAAAAACAAAAAACAAAAACAAAACTATAACCTGAAAAAAATAGAATACAGAGGCCAGGTAAATGTAAGAGGCATATGTGTTGGTATGAGCATAAAAATACACTCTGGTCCTAATGTCCTAATGTCCTAATATTGGTATTCTGACCGCCGTAACCTATCAAAGATCATTAAAAGATAATGGAATAGTTTGGATGTTTGGAGTGGGCTTGCATAAGGTACTTATTCGCAGTCAGCCTATTACATACAGGAGATGGCGGTCGGCATGCCCCCATTTTGGAGAAGCAACCACCACAGATGCTAAGCAAGGTACTGCCGTGGACAGAGGCAGCAGCAAATTGTATTTTAGCCACCTTAAAAAAATCAGTTTCAGTTTAAGCGTTTGATATATTGAGAACATTTTCACCGCTTTACCTTGCCATCAGACAGCGACTTCTGATAAGGAACTGAGACTGTTATATCGCTCTTTTCAAAGCCTAACTCCATTGAGAAATAGTCATTTTTGCTCACTCAACACGGGAGCTGCAGGTCTGCCGCTGTCTCAATGTGTGACTTTGGTGAATCCCAACAAATGGCAAAGTCACAGAATAATACAAATGAAGCAGCAGTAGACCAGCAGCACCTGTGTTCAGTGATGTTAAATTACTTTTTTTCTCAGTGGAGTCTAGCTTTGAATAGAGAGATATAACTGCTTCAATTCCCTGTTGGAAATCGCTGTCTGAGGGAAAAGTAAAGCAGGTAAAATATTCAATACATCAAACATTTTAAGTGATTTTTTTAGATGGCTAAAATACATTTTGTTGCTGACCCCTCCACAGCAGTACATTGCTTGGTTTCTGTGGGAGTACTCCTGCCTGCTGTTCCAACTGGGGGCATGCCAATTGACATCTACTATATGTAATACATTGACTGTGGATAACTACCTCCTACATCCTCACTTCAGAAGATCCAAACTATCAGTTTAAGTCCCAAAATCAACCCAACAAACAACCCAAGTACATCAGTAATGAGCCACCTGGTACAGCTTTATGTGAGCCCGCAGTGATCATGTGGCAAAATGTGCTAACTAGGGCGACAAGGAGAAAGGATTTTTGTAGCTTCAGTATCACAGAGTTACTAGAGGACAAAGATAAGGACTGGGATAAGACTGAGGTGGCAGAGGGATATAACGTAACAGCTGAGCAGGGAGAGGTCTCACACACTTCTACAGCTGACTCTATCAACAAATGAATGAGGATCTAAGGGTGTAATTTAGCTTACACTACAGCTTTTAGTCTAATCTAGATCACTTTTACCTTGCTGTAAAGCTCGCTGTTTCCTCTCCTGGAAGCTTCCTGCCAACATACCACACACTAGGATGCAGTGAAAGTTAAAAGTTACCTGCAACCACTTTAATTCATACTCCCTACCAAAGTTGTCTCTAACCGAATAGGACCCAAGCCAAGGTGATGCTGTTCATACACATTCATACACTGTAGAGGTTGCAGTACATCTGTGTCACCATTTCCTTCCAAGTGTGCCTCATTCCTAAACATTCAAACAGTACCAGCAGCCTAGCAACAGGCAGATAATGGCAGGCCGCCAACAAAAAGACAAAGGAAATATTCACTGATATGATCTCAAGTCGATCACAGGCCCCGACTTGCATCAAATTAAAATCGTATCGTGGCAGACTCTTCCATATCAGCTGATATTGTGTCGTTGTATAGAGAACTGATATAATATTGTATTGTGATGTGTGATTGACACCCATATTGGTTATGTTGTTATTATACAGTCATTAGATCCAACCACCACGAGTTCTTTGTGTTTTAGAGGAAAATTATTATTATTATTATTAATATTATTATTATAACAGATGATGGCAGTAGGGAGGTTTCACCTACCTGTTGTTTCAAAGCCTCCCTGTAGCTCATAATCCTCTCCCTGGTTGATCTGGTTCTGTCTGAAGGAAAAGTCCTGCCGTGCAAGTCCACAGTTGCAGGGTCGTTGCTAGACCTGTCAGGAAAGTTGCAGAATGACACCAGGATTTTATTCTATTGTCCTGTTACAGTGTCTTATTACATTTCCCTAAAATGACATTCTGTTTTACGTGACAAAAGCAATCCTACTATGGTTACTAGTCAATTCTCCAATATAATGGGACAAAAAGGTTTACACAAGTAGATGTTAACACAATGTCCATTCTGTAAGGCAGATTAGCACCTTTATATGTACTATATTCTGTGTATGGTGTATTAGCACCCTTATGTGTACTAGCACCTTGATGTGAACCAGAACTTTAAATATGTACCAGCACTTTAATATGTACCAGCACTCTAATGTGTACCAGCACTCTAATGTGCTGGTCCCTATCTGGTTACCAGTATGTTTTTTTTTTTAGGTGCTGAATGTTTTACTGTCTTCTATGTATTTTTGTTTGTATGTTTCGCACTGTTTAAGCAGCAGTACCCTGTCTCTAATCCAAATTTCTCCCAAGGGAGACAAATAAATGGACTTTGACTTTGATTACAAGAGGTTACACCATTGTGGTTTTTGCTCATATGCCCCAAAACAGTAAGTTTCAGTGAAATGAGTTGACAGCACCACCAAATGATGAAGAATAAGATGCCTGTGTGTTTCCTGTTTAATCTTCTGACTCTGCTGTCTAGGCCAAAGCACTAAAGAGGAAATATTTACTGTATTGGAGGCTCAGGGAAGCTGCTCCCACTGTGCTGGCTGTGAGGGCTGTGGTGACCATACTGGCTGGGCAAAGCTCCCCCTGGTGGTACGTTCCAGTAGGACATGGGAAGACCAGCACCAGGAACAGACAAGGGGCCATCTGGACAGAAAAATTAAACACTCTAAAAATATGATTATCATATCATATATCATAGCATATTTGTATGGCATACTACCAATATGTTCACTGAGTGTGATATACAGTACAGGCCAAAAGTTTGGACACACCTTCTCATTCAATGCGTTTTCTTTATTTTCATGACTATTTACATTGTAGATTCTCACTGAAGGCATCAAAACTATGAATGAACACATGTGGAGTTATGTACTTAACAAAAAAAGGTGAAATAACTGAAAACATGTTTTATATTCTAGTTTCTTCAAAATAGCCACCTTTTGCTCTGATTACTACTTTGCACACTCTTGGCATTCTCTCCATGAGCTTCAAGAGGTAGTCACCTGAAATGGTTTTCCAACAGTCTTGAAGGAGTTCCCAGAGGTGTTTAGCACTTGTTGGCCCCTTTGCCTTCACTCTGCGGTCCAGCTCACCCCAAACCATCTCGATTGGGTTCAGGTCCGGTGACTGTGGAGGCCAGGTCATCTGCCGCAGCACTCCATCACTCTCCTTCTTGGTCAAATAGCCCTTACACAGCCTGGAGGTGTGTTTGGGGTCATTGTCCTGTTGAAAAATAAATGATCGTCCAACTAAACGCAAACCGGATGGGATGGCATGTCGCTGCAGGATGCTGTGGTAGCCATGCTGGTTCAGTGTGCCTTCAATTTTGAATAAATCCCCAACAGTGTCACCAGCAAAACACCCCCACACCATCACACCTCCTCCTCCATGCTTCACAGTGGGAACCAGGCATGTGGAATCCATCCGTTCACCTTTTCCACGTCTCACAAAGACACGTCGGTTGGAACCGAAGATCTCAAATTTGGACTCATCAGACCAAAGCACAGATTTCCACTGGTCTAATGTCCATTCCTTGTGTTTCTTGGCCCAAACAAATCTCTTCTGCTTGTTGCCTCTCCTTAGCAGTGGTTTCCTAGCAGCTATTCGACCATGAAGGCCTGATTGGCGCAGTCTCCTCTTAACAGTTGTTCTAGAGATGGGTCTGCTGCTAGAACTCTGTGTGGCATTCATCTGGTCTCTGATCTGAGCTGCTGTTAACTTGCCATTTCTGAGGCTGGTGACTCGGATGAACTTATCCTCAGAAGCAGAGGTGACTCTTGGTCTTCCTTTCCTGGGTCGGTCCTCATGTGTGCCAGTTTCGTTGTAGCGCTTGATGGTTTTTGCAATTTTCCGGACTGACTGACCTTCATTTCTTAAAGTAATGATGGCCACTCGTTTTTCTTGAGTTAGCTGATTGGTTCTTGCCATAATATGAATTTTAACAGTTGTCCAATAGGGCTGTCAGCTGTGTATTAACCTGACTTCTGCACAACACAACTGATGGTCCCAACCCCATTGATTGACTACCTCTTGAAGCTCATGGAGAGAACGCCAAGAGTGTGCAAAGCAGTAATCAGAGCAAAGGGTGGCTATTTTGAAGAAACTAGAATATAAAACATGTTTTCAGTTATTTCACCTTTTTTTGTTAAGTACATAACTCCACATGTGTTCATTCATAGTTTTGATGCCTTCAGTGAGAATCTACAATGTAAATAGTCATGAAAATAAAGAAAACGCATTGAATGAGAAGGTGTGTCCAAACTTTTGGCCTGTACTGTATACTATCATCAAGACAACTAGTTTTACTCCCATTTAACAGAGGAGACTAGTGCTTACAGTAGGCCATGTTTGGGTCAAGCAGGTTTCTGGTGCCGTAGTAGTGGTGGGGCTCTCCATATGGGCTCCTGTAGCTTTCACTGAGAGTTGAAGGAGGATGTGGAGGAAACAAGGGGATTCTGGAGCTACAAAGTATGATATCAAATTGTCAGTGTTGTTATATTACAGTGTCATCTCAAATCTAAAACCTTCTGCAGGTCTTATTTTTCTTGCTATATCTGTAGATTTAGGTGTTGGATATTATGTATAGAGAATAAGCAACAATGTCAGAAAACAATGCATTCTCAGAAGTAGCATCCATACTTTGCTTCTTGAACAGAGACAAGAAACAAGAATGGACTGGTCAAAGAGTCAGATGATGATGCAGTCAGGCAGTTCGGGTAAGCTTGTTAGAAAATATCACAGGCTTCAGGCGAGTGGGTCATAGAGGAGTGTTCTGAGTAAGTTATTAACTTATAGAAACATTGTGCAATGATCTAACTTCCACCTTCTCTTCCCCTCTCTCCATCTCTGTCTCTCTCACACAGCAAGCAGCTTTATCATAAGCGCTGCTGAGCTCAGGCTTTCCATTACGCAGCTTTTGACCAGGAACATCTGTTGAAGTCCGACTTATTTAAATCTCTCCTTTCATAACGTCCAGTAAAAATATTTCCCTCTGCAAATATGTAGGCTGAACACTGTGCCCTAACAGCAAGCAAGTGCCTCTCTGTCCACACTGAGGCCATGAAATATGAACTTCAGGAACGTCATGTAAACAAACCACTGTACCTGTCAGCTGTGCGCTAGAGATCATACTTAAGATATAACCACTTAAAAGATGGGTGAGTACTTGCTGTCTTTCTATGTTTGTACTTTTTAAACATTTTTATATTGTGATATTTACTGGAAATGACATGATGATTGACCGTGTTTTCAAACCAGATAAGATATAACTCATACACATCGTCTAATTGTACTCAGTCTCTACCGTAGCTGCCGTGTCTTTAAGTCCCACAGTGCTTTGCATAGCTCACTACCACTCATCCTATTCTCTATTATAATCAGAGCTGCACAGTATGAGGTTAACTAAAAAGGCAAAAAATAGTCTTAAATTTAAAGTTAATTTATACTCAAGTTTATTTTTTACAATAATAAAAATTAGGTGTCAAATAACCTGCCAGCAACTTGGCAAAAACAGCCATCTGTCAAAACTGACCACATAGTTTAAAGTTATAATTCTCAAGATGTTAAGGAAACACTGTTTTTTTTATTGTTAGTGGCAGAGTCTGCCATTCACGTGCTGGATTCAAATTGCCTTCACATGACCAGGACATACACAAACTACTGTGTTGGTCTATGGGTAACATGACGTCATATCAGTTTAAAGAAAAACAAACCCAAAGTGATAAAGCAGAAAATGGCAGATAGTCAGAGGATACAGACATTAAACTGTTGGAATAGCAACTTCAATTCAGCCAGCTCAGTGCAAACTTCCTGCCAGATCAGCAAACTTTCTGTTGCTGCTGTTACACAGATTAGACCCAGCCCACTGTGTACACCAGCGCTAGAAGCCAGTGCCTCTGCCTGCTCTCCTTCTGGCAAATAGTCTCCTAGTGACTGGAGGTGCATGACCTCGTTAATTCGCCTTATGTGCGGTCTGATGAACAAAGAAAGAGATTAAAAAGACTGAGGGACTGAGAATAAGATTTTACCTGTTTCTTACAGTAAAAAAATAAATATGTAAAATAATGAAAGGCACTGTTCAGTAATAATTTTGTGGCTGCTGCCACAAATTAATCAATGTATGGGAAACATTACAAGCTTGATGAGCACGGATAGCTAAATGTAGCAGTTTGTACATTTTCGTCAGTAAGTAATTAAGTAAAGTTTGTTTAATATGGCATCTTTCACAGAGCATTTCGCAAGTCATTAAGTGCTTCACTGGAATAAACTGTGAAAAACGCCCATGAAAACAATAGTTAACTACTTTTCTTTACAGCGTATGGCACCGCTGTAATGACAGCGACAAAGACTGACTGACTGACATGCATTATTATTAAAAGTATTTCTCGTGATATAGTCTCTAAAAGTGTATGATTCAACTTTTTCCCAAGGGCTACAGTAAAGAAATACCATGATAAATCATAAATTAAATCACAAGTATTAAGATAATATATCAGGAGGTAAGCATATCGTCCCATTAGTCACCGAGGTTAGCACTGACGACAATGATTCATCAATGATGCGTCTACAAAAAAAAGACAATTTGGTCAATTTTTTGACAGTGAATCTGTTTTAATCACAGGGAGTACTGGAGCAATAATCACCAGCCACAGCAAGCTGTTTATGTAGTGTTAAACTGCACTAGCTGTTACCACAGTGACAACATGACGCCAAATCAACCAAGACTGAAATCAAGAGAATTATAGCTTACATGAAGTTTAAAGAAAAGGGATACCTGGGAGTGTCCATGGCCCTGGGGAAGGAGGGGGCAGCAGGCTGGCTGTTGGGAGACAGACCTTCTCCCCCAAGGCCCAGGGCAGAGCTGTACTCCAGCAGAGGGGACTGGAAGGCAACATGGGGCTGCTCAGGAGGAGGAATCTCTCGATTTCTAACGCCTATCTTCACATTATTAGGCAGAACTCTGGATGATGTTTCACTCTCTCCTGTTGCTGAAGGCTCTAAGACCTGCCGATCTTCTCTCCTGCACAGTCCGAACTGTCTGATGCGGTCAGGCTGAAAACAAAATTGAAAGATAAACAAATATGTTTATGAGATATATTGAAAATCCCTTTGACGTCTCCCCAAAAATATCATCCATGTTGGCTGAGACACAATACTGATTCACAGATTATGCTCTACAAATGTAGATGAAGGGTAAAATACTTAAAATGGCCAGTAAATTTGTATCTACCCACTGTGACCTTAAAAATAATCAACAACCTTCTTGACCCAAACTAAATGTGAGTTGGTTGTCAGATGCTGGCTGACCGGTTTCTCTGGATCGTTTGCCCCCGTTGCAGCAACTTTCAGCTCCAAATCTTTCTCCCTGCAATAAGGACACACATGTACAGTTGTTTAACAGAGATACACATGCTACGCATTTAATGACGTCACCCTGCAGGATGTTCCAACAAGAGCTCAAGTAGAGGTTCAGGGTTTTGCTCAATAACAAGACACAAGGCCCTTGACGGACACATTAGGTGTTGTCAGGATGGAAGCTAGCCGAATCTGTGGATGGACATTCAGCCCTTCAGAGGCTTAGCTATCATTCATGATCACTCAAACACAGGATAACTGCCTGTAGTATTAGAATGTTGCAGCAGTTGAACAGCGCTGTGAATATGTGTCATCTACCTGCCTAAAATGAGAATATTACACCGGTGTAATGCTGTACATGGAAGAACAAGGATTACTGACAACGCACCTCTTCTTGTTCCTGTGCTGTTCAGCTATCTGCTCCTGCAGCTCCTGTCTATAGCGCTCCTTCCTCCTCTGTAAGGCATCTTCTGTATCAGCTACTCCTGAAAAGATGATACCAATAAACAATAAGGGGGGCCGTCGATACTCTAGTTGTTTGGTGTGAGTTATCTGCAAAATACAAAATGTCCTTTAACCTATTATAAGGCCAGTGGCAAACTCAGCATCCTCATTTTTGGTCAGTGCTCTCGATCCCCTGCCGGCTAGATTCTCCCTCTTCTCCCTGAGAAAAGCCAGATAAAAACAGATTGACAGAGAATGATCAATAAGGACATACAAGTCAGCTATATTATAACATGCTTTCAACATACACACATAAATCAACATACCTGCTGTCAGTCTTATTGGATCGTCTCTTCTCATAACTGGTCTCACCCCCTGTATGCCTGCGCCGTCTTCCTTCCATCAGCTCCAGCTCCTTCAAGTACTCCTCCTCCTCTGACTCCTGGTCCGCTAGCTTCCCCAGCCTGTCACAATGCCTGGGAAGTACAGACGACTGCCCTTCGTCCTCCTCAGGACTGAGAGTGTTAACCTCAGTAAGGCGCAAAGCCCTGTGCAACCGCCTACTGTCCTCTGTTAGAGTGGCTGCATCCCTCCGTGAGGGGGGTCGCTGTTTGGGAAGAACACCTGTCTGGTCTTCAAGCAGGTGTTGCTGAAGGAAACATGTTCAAAAACAGAGTGTGAAGATATCATCAGGTCCTTATTGTCAATTTTAAGCATCAATGCCAAGTTGGGTGCAATCAAATGTACAATTTATTTTGTTAAATCTAAATCAGTGGTTCCCAACCACTTCTGTCACCTTAGTCAGTATTTTTGGGAACACTCAAAAAACATTGTATCCTTTTGCGCTGAGGGGAAAACTAAGCATTCACTGCCACACTGAAAAGTTGCAACAACATCATCAAAGTAACATCAACCGTCGCCCTATTACATGAAGCTGACTATTTCAAATATTTATCCGTTATTCTCAGCTATCCAGTTCAACCATTTATCCACTTCCTTTACCTGTTTATTTTAACCATATATGTCAACCACATATGCATTACTTTTAGCGACTTACCTCGACCACGCTCACTTCATGATTAGTTTTCACGATGTGCTATTTTTAGTTACAGAACATTCAGGTGTTATAGCAAATGAATATGTAGACATATTCTTTTCATCAAATTGTAATTTCCATTTGTCAAATGATTTGAGCTACTCTACTATCTTTCCATGAGCCCACTAAAAACTGCAGAAGTACACTCAGAGCTACAAGTACCCCTGGCTGGGAATCAATCATCTAAACAACAGTGGTAACTGCTCATTTTCACAATGTACCTTAAGTGTGTTTTCGTATTTATTTTTAGGGGAAAAAAACAGCACCTTGGGGTTGTTTATTAAATCTCTATATACTGAATGAGACAGTCAGCATGAGGTTTCTGTATCACTTAATTCTTTCAAGTTAGTGTTCCACAGATTTTGGCAGCCATCCAGTAATGAAGAGGTTCAGTTTATTTTCTTTCATTAAAAAAAGGTGGCAGGTAAAACAGTCGAGGTTCTTAGTTAAATTTGTGATATGCCAGCAACTGACACAGATGTTTTTTTAAACATAACCCTCTCCAGTCAAAGACATGATTTTCAAATCAGCTGACATCATTAGGTCATTTAAAAGAAGACATTTACCTTGATAGACCTCCTGTTATCAAGGTGAATTAATGGTCCAGGCTCTCCATGATCCAAGTGCTTTTTCTGTAACATAAAATGTTACTATCATGACTCCAACATTGTGACTTTTACTCTTCAGAGCTTAAGTTAATATCTAAAGTTAAAAGGAGTTCATCCCTGAGCCCCAACCCCAAAGACTGGATCCTCACCCACCTGTGTAATATTAGCACAAATAAAGCCTGTGTATACTGTGAAATTTGTGATATTTAACTTGAACATATCTGGTATGACAGGTTAATGGTAAATGTACTGTATTTGTGCTGTATTTTTTCCATAGCACCATGAAATTAACAGCATATCTAGAAGTTTATGCCAACTGTTGATATTAAATTACCAAATGCAGGAAACACCCACCTAAATTTAAATGCCTGGTAAACACATCTTGGTCATGTGATATTTCCAGACTGTAAACACTGCTGAGGATACCTGAACGCTACATCGATCATGGGATACCAATAGCTGCAAAGGGTACAACCTCTAGTACAATTCATCTCAATCTAAAACTAAACACAAACTATTGTCAGATCTAGAACAAAGGGTGTTTGCTACAGCCAAACACATGAGTAAGCAGGTAGGTCAGTGACAGTCACCTGAGCCATGTAGCGCCTGTAGTCCATACGGAGCTCATGCTGCAGCCTCTGTTTCTTCCTCTCGTACTCTATGCCGAGGGGCAGACCCACAGTGCAACTGTCCTCTAACAAAACGCATCCATCAATTTTTAATAGAGACATGAGGCGAAGAGTTTGGTGCCAAAACAAGAAAACTGCCTCCTTAAAGCTACAGTTGGTATTTGAATAAAAATTACCTTTTGTCATTTTGGCTGAAACTGTTAATATATCCACACCGTAGTACCTGAGATAGATAGTCTGTGAAAAAATCATGTTCTCCTCATAGTGCTCCTAATGGCATTTGCAAGAATTCACAGCGCCAAAAATAACCAATCAGAGCTGAGGAGCCTCAAACGCAGCTGTCAAACAAGGCAGCACTGATCAAATATGAAATACAATTCTGTTACTGCATTGCCTATTTCTGCCATCAAGTGTTTTATGAAACATATTTTAGTAATTTGTTTTGCTGTAAAATGAGAAGGTTTGTGGCCTGGCTGCCATGTTGGATATAGTGGAGCCAAAACCAAGCACCGGCCACTTTTAGAGGTAAACAGTACACTTTATTTCTGAAAACATCAGAGGCAAGAAATGTGACACAATGAAAAAATAGTATTTTTTATAAAATTGCCAACTGTAGCTTAGCATCTACCCAGACAAACATTGCCCACATGACAACACGACAAATCACGATTTACTATTAATTAGAGATTTTGTGATTTGCTCATCTTTTATGAAAAGAATCATTTAGGAGTTTAAATGAGGGAAATGTAGAACTGAACTGTACCTTTCCCCTGTGCTATAGTCTTGGGAGGGATGTTCTCTTTAACAGTGGATCCATAAGCTCTGTGGGGTTTTGCCTGTCAGTCAAAAAAAGAGGAACATCATGCATTGAAAGGTATGCACAATAGGATCACTGGAAAAGAGACATCCCAGTGCTCTGCCAATAACTTTCCAAACAAATACAAAAAGAGCTTAAACACTCAATACTTTCCTTCAGTTACAATTAAATCTGTTCTGCTTTCTGTCCACAGAAAATAAGCTGATGCATAATTTACTTCTTTGTATTTGTATTGCACTTTATGAAATAAAAGGTTATAGCGATCAGAAATTAACAAAACAAATGTATATAATAAATGGTTATTCATCCAGAAGCCAATAACCTGACAACCATCTTACCAACACACCTTTATTTCCATGTAAGGAGGGTCTTGCTCTAAACTGGCTTTGTCCTCAGCCACTCTGGCCTTCCGCGCCCTGATGAAGCTCTCCAGCTCATCATCCATCTCCTTTTGGCAAAGTCATACAACCCAACTGAGAACACAAAATGCCATGCTTGGCATAATATAAGAGCATAAAATAAAACTGTACAACCCCCATTTCCAAAATTTGGGACATTATATAAAATGTAAATAAAAACAGAAAGCAATGACTTGCAAATCCTTTTTGACTCATATGTCATATTTAATTGAATAGAGTACAAAGACAAGATTTTTAATGTTCAAACTGATAAACTCAACTGTTTTTTGCAAATATACACTCCTTCTGAATTTGACGCCTGCAACGAGCTCCAAAAAAGTTGGGCAACAAAAGACTGGGAAAGTTGTGTAATGCTCAAAAACACGTTTGGAACACTCCACAGGTAAACAGGTTCATTGGTAACAGATGATAGGATCATTATTGGTCATGAAAGGGGCACCCTCAATAGGCTCAGGCATTCACAAGCAAGTAGAGCATGAGGTTCACCTCTATGTGAAAAACTGTGTGGGCAAAAGTCCGACAGTTAAAGAACATTTCTCAACGTATTATTGAAAGGAATTTATGGATTTTATGGATTTCACCATCTAAAATCCGTACTATCATGAGAAGATTCAGAGAGTCTGGAGAAATCTCTGCACATAAGGACAAGGCTGAAAACCAATACTGACTGCCCTTGACCTTTGACCCCTCAGACAGCACTGCATTAACAACCAACATGATTGTATAAAGGATATCACTAGATGGGTTCAGGAGCACTTCATTAAACTATTGTCAGTAAACACCGTTGATCACTGCATCTACAAACACCAGGTCAGACTCTACCTTGCAAAGTGAGAGGCATAAATCAACAACATTCACAAACGCCGCCAACTTCTCTGAGGCTGAGCTCATCTGTGAAGACCTGACACAAAGTGGAAAAGTGTGCTGTGGTCTGACGAGTCCACATTTCAATTGTTTTTGGAAATCATTGATATCATGTCCTCCAGGCCAAAAAGGAAAGGACCATCCAGATTGTTAACAGTACAAAGGTCAAAGCCAGCAACTGTGATGGTATGGAGGTGTGTAAGTGCCCATGGTATCACGGGTAACCTAGACATCTGTGAGGGCACCATGAATGCTGAAAGGTACATACAGGTTTTGGGGCAACATATGCTGCAATACAGGCAACATCTTTTTCCATGTCCATGCCCAGTCCAGCAAAACAACGAGACACATTCTGCACGTATTACAACAGCGTAGCTTCATAGTAAGAGAGCAGGCACTAGACAGGCCTGCCTGCAGACCAGACTGCAGAATGAGTGCATTCACAAAATAACATTAAAATGTATCAGTTTAAACACTAAATATCTCCCCTGTGTACTCAATTCAATTGGACATAGGTCAAAAAGGATTTGCAAATCACTGCATTCTGTTTTATCTACGTCCTGGCATCCCAGGTTTTTGTTATGTAAAATGATAACTGACTCCAGGCTGCAAAACTGATAATCTTAGTTAGTGAAGATAAGAACGGTTATTGAATAGCTACAATAATTAATAACGCTTTGAAAAAGTGTTTTCAATAGTGTGCCATGGAGGGCCAAATGTATACAGCTTCCATCCATAGACTATAAAAATAAAACATTTCATCACAACCAAAGACTACAGGAAATAATATCACTATTTAGTTCCTTAGTGTCACTATAGTGATGCATTATCTGTGGAGCTCATTCATCAGGGAAACGTCCGTTTGCGGCCTTTCATCACTGTTGGGGTGACTTGAATTTTGTTTTTAAAGTAACGTTAGTGGGGAAACTAGGGGTCACATAGAGCAGAAGGGCTAACGTTCACCTGAATAATTACTGTCAGCAACATAGTATTGATATTAGGCACACATCATTCGACTCTACACAACTTGGTGCTGACAAATATTGATTAACAGTCAGGTCGAGACGTTACTGTCTCTTTAATTTTCCGTTGTCAGGCAACCACAATGAACACGATAGCGTCACACTCCCTGCAGATAACATTAACCCGCTTAACGTTCACGGTATTGGCTTAGCGGCTATCATTACAACAACACAATTATTATTAGAATGAAAAATAATAATGTATGTAACACAGTAGTGATTGTTTAGTTAGTTTACAGTAACCAATAGCTTACGTTAGCTAGCTTGTTAGCTCTAACTGAAAGAGAGGCAAACCCAAAGTAAAGAACGAGACAAAAACTAGGAAAGCTAACCTTAGCTAATGACGAGCTCCTCGCCGAGTTAGCGTTGGCTTTCTACGGTAATTATCGGTATTATAAACGTTAGTACTAAACAAAACCTACCATTGACCGATGCTGAGTATGACGTTACCGGATAAGGCAATGTTTGCTAGCTCGCAAATGTTGGCGGTGCCTTGTTCGTCCACTTTGAGCACATCACTAACAAGTTCATCATCATATAACAGTACTTCCGGATTTGATTGTCAAAATAAAATCCCTGTGAGAAACCAGCTGTACTCACCCTTCGGGCCACCATTGCGACATTGTTTCTAAGGTGGTTATACTTAGCATCTGCGTGTTAAGGGGCTGAGACATTATGCATCTTGGTTCATTGTTTCATCTCAGTTTTCTGAAGTTCATCAATTCATAATGCATTAGTCATTTTATACTTTCCTTTTTATCTCACCAGATATCATGATGTATCATTTTAGATAACTGTGACATATGAGGCTTATTGTACTACACCTTTACCGTGATGGATATGGGCAGTACTGTGTCATAATATATCATATGGCAATTTAGCCCATGATACCATTCCCATTTCTGGCTCAGTACAACCGTGCATGATCTTCATGTGGGCCCCTTACTGTGTGTTCATTAGTTTGTGGCAAATTGAAAAGAAAAAATATCAGTCTATGTAGGCAAGGCTATAATTTCCCCTTTGGTTTCTGAAGTCCTGTTTTCGGCCCCCTTCATATTAGAACAGCTCAGTATCACTTAATACTTTTATTATAGGAGCATGAGTACATAGATCATTCAGTGTAACTTTTCAGGAACTGACTGTTGTATAATAACAATTATCTTCTTAGTACTGCTGCATGCCAGTTATTCTTTATAACTTAGCTATGGTTCCACTCTGAAGCATTGTACACTTGATACACTTCGCTTGTGAGATTGCAAATTTCCTTCCTCGTGACATACACAACCAGAATAACTCACAAGAAAAAGATGCAGGAGAAGCTCGATTGCAGTTGCAATATTACACCATAATCTTAATGTTTGAAATAATCCAACACAGCTCTATAGTTGCTGAAGGTGTCGCAGTTACCTTATCACTTAACGGTTTATGCTTTCATTTTGAAGGCCATGTGTTACACTTCCTGTCTTTTCACTTGTCCTTTCTACCTTGACATGTGGTGGCTCAGCTGTTTGGCATCAAGAGGTAACAGACCATTAGCACCTCACTCCTTTTGACACCACCATGCTTTCTTTGGGGGAACACATGTTGCATTCATGTCCTTGGAGGGGAAAAACTGTAAAAGCCTAAAACCTTTTGCAACCACACTATCCTGCTGCTTTTATATATAAATACAAAAAGTGCCCACTTTCAGGTGCACTTTTAAAAAATAGGGTCACGGATGAACAGTCCTTATCCACGACCAGTTGAAAACCTTTATCCAGCACTGCTTGTTTTAAATAATTGAAAAGTAAACACTGAGTTCATCCCAGGGAATATGAGTGCAGCAGAATAGGACAGGAAATGCATTAATAGTTAAAATGGCAGTAATGTCTTCGCTGCAGCTCACTTGACTCAATTTCTGCATCAGATTGGTTAAAATGTAATATTTAACATTACTTTTATATACTTTCAAAAACCCTGAGCAAAACACTTAGGGACTGCAGGAGTATACGTTTATAAATAATTAATAATGTTGTGCTTTTTTTGCCTTTTTTATGAAAGGGTGGGGGGTGTCTACATTTTTTTGGAAAAGCAAGGTGGGGTCCGAACTGTTTTCCATTGCAGATGTTTGCAGATGATTTTATTTCATTCATCATTTGTGAGACTTGTAAAAGAAAAAGAAATATATTGAATAGTTACACAATATATCAATATTTCCTAAGGGAGGGTTCAATTAAAATATGGATAAGGCTGCTGTTGCCCAAATAAAAAGATTCAGCCCTCCTCCCCACCCGATAATTTTCGTATATGTCCATTTAATTTTATGCTGTTCAGTGTTTCTACTTCAGGATGCTAGTTCAGGGACATATGTGTGCCAATAACATTTGTATTTTATATCCAGAATATATCTGGTTGATATATAATTCTAGAATTCTTCTTGTAGTTTCAAAGACCATTTTAAGAAATGAAAAATACCACGTCCACTTTTTGTTTGCAATTTATTGCTTATATAAACGCTCTCTAAACAAGTTTTGGTAAAAATAAAATCTATCAATAATAATCATAAATAAAATCATCACAATGACTTTTACATGACATTATATTGCACAATTATAAGCCTTAACAAGAATCACAGAACACAAGTGTTGTTGCTCAGGTTGTGTGTAGGAGGAATGCTCAGAGGTCCGTGGGCAATGTCACACTGGTTGCCTTCAGAGGGCAACAGAAAATCTGAACTTTAACTGTCTTTGCTGCATTTAATCAAGGTCTTCAGATTATCTGCTCTGGAAACCGATGACCAAATGATCAAGTTGTTTACTTTCACATATTGTTACTCAACTTTGTAATCTATAGACCGTCATGATTTACTCAGGAACAGATTTGTCGTGGTACAGATCTGATGTTTCAGTGCAGACGTGGGTCACATAATGCCAAAAAAACATTTTGTTCTTGTGTGAATGTGGACTTTAAGGTACAAATGTGTTCCGTCTAGTTAGACAGCTGCCCAAACAGGAAGATGTCAGACTGTCTTCCTGTTCAGACAGACAAGTTTCAATCTGCACCACAACAAAGTCAAACATCAGCCCCTTTCAGTTTGGTGTCAGCTCAGCTTTTCATCATTTCACAGCAAAGTTCTACCAACAGAATCAGCGTGTGTCTCAGCTCTGACCGACAGCAGCTTTCTGTCTGAGGTTGAACCAAAAGGCCATCTCCCTGTCTAGCTTGGCAGTTTATGATTGGTCTGCTACGGAAAGGCCTAAAAGATCCAAAGACTCTGTTTATGTTGAGTGCGTATGTGTGTGTGAGTGTGTGCATGGGTGTGTTCAGATGTTGTCCACCTCCGCTCTGAGTTCAGGGCACACTTCCTTGAGTAACATTTCCATCAACACCTAATGGAGACAGTGACACAAAATAATTATGTTTGCAGTTGTAGCTACATATTAGATAAGCAATTGTATGAAATTTGTTTTTAAGACAGATATAATGTGCATTATTCTTACATAGAGAAGATGTTTGTTGGCACTAGCCTCCTGCAGGGCATTGAAGATCTTGATGATTCCAAAGCGGGCATTCTGCTGGCCAACTAGATTTGCTAGTGCGTCTGATATGGAAGATCATATTGAAACAAAGTATAGAGGTCAGACATGTTCTACGTTTAAAGGGATAGTTCGGATGTTTTGCAGTGGGGTTGCATGAGGTACTTATCCATAGTCAGTGTGTAACATACAGTAGGCGTCAGTCAGGACACCCACAGTTTGGAGAAGCAGGGAGACAAACTTTTATAGATTGTTTTAGATGGCTAAAATATGTTTTGCTGCTCCCCAATCCACAGCAGCACATTGCTTAGCTTCTGTGTCGGCACACGTGCTGCTTCTTCAAACTGGAGACATGCAGACCAACATCTACTTAATGTAATACACTGACTATGGATAAGTACCCCATACAACCCCACGTCGAAATATCCGAACTTTCCCTTTAATATCTACAAGTCATGCTTACATGTGTTTAAGTTGTTACCTGGGATATTGTCAAGTAGTTTCTGTTGAGCCCGCTCCTTAGTTTCACTGCGCTCAGTGTCAGTTCGGACTTTGACGTGTGGTGCCAACTTCCCGTTGGGCCAGAAGGTGTCCCTGAACACACTGATGTAACACACCAACATCTGTTCACAGAAGATCCAGTTTACTGTGTCCCGGATCTGTCTAAAATGAAGCATGGAAGATGTTAGCCTCATAGCTTATAGTATCTAGTGAAATGAAAATACTTTTCCCAGTTTTAATCCTGTGTCTGTGTTTATTGAGCATTTGTCTCTTGTATTATGCCAAATATACATCCAAAATTCAGTATCAGAGTATTTTTACATCAAAATCCCTGTTTTTTTCTCACATTCTCACTTTTGTTTACAAAAGTTTATCCAATCGAATAAGACTTGGGCGGCTCGCTAGCCACACAACTCATGTAAAACTGCGCTTCACCATCTGTGGGTTGTAGCACCTACCAAACAGAGCAACATCAATAGGAAGAGATTTGTGTTTGGATACCAGTGGGCAAAAAAAACTTTGTTTTCATTTCCAAAACAATATGACTGAGGTATATAATTCATACATCTCTCCCTCGTCCTCCTCCTTATCTAACATGATTATGGTGTGTGTGGAGCCAACCATGTGCTGTAGCCCCATATAGTGCTAAATTCTAAGCGCGCCCACTTTTTAGGTATCTAATGAAATGCGAAGGATTTGATTTTAATCCCTCTTGTAACTGTACACCACTCAAATATTCCATTTAACCGGAAAATATGTCACAATACAGAGGCTGAAGAAGCTCTAACTACCATTAAACACAGTAACATGTAAACACTTTTTTCTCCATGAATAAATGGAACAGAGTCTATTCTGCAACATATGTTATGATTAGGCATCACATGTTGCATTCATACTATGTGGAATGAGTTATATTAGTGACAGCCCCTGAAGGCATACTGGTAGTTAATCAAAATGCAGACTTGCTGGAACTTACTTGTTGATAGTTCGTCCAAATGTCACCTGGACTAGTGCAATTAGAGTCTTCCTCACCCACTTAAACACTGAGCAGACAGACAGCCAGACAGACAGACAGTGAGAGAAGGAAACTGATCAGATCAATTCACTCAGATACAGTCAGAATTCATGATATGGTCTCAGAAAGAGAGGACCTAGCTAATCACATCTAAAACAAAAGATGTATCGCCACCTTTTGCCATAGAGAGACAGTTCTTTTTCCTTCATATACTGTAGCTTCTGTCTCTTTCATGTCAGACTTTTTGCTTTGTGTATTGATATTAAAATGGAAAATGCAACAGTGTGCTACTCACTTCCTCTGAGTTCAAAGATCTCTCCTATGAGCATGAAGCAGGGCTCAGCCAGGGCATCTTTCCTCCCATCTCCTTCATCACCGTAGTCTGACAAGTCACTGTCATCATCAGCCTCCTCCTGGAGACAGCAGTCACACAGAGCACACAATCCAAATGAGGATGCAAGACAGCTGGGGCCAGATGTATAAATGATGTGAATGCTCAAAAACCATGGGTGCGTCTTTCCCCACGCATACATGTTTGCCAATTTCCCTAATTATTTTGCAGGCTACAAATCATTCTGTATGTGGTCAATCAAAGGCACATTTATAAACTTAATTTGCAATTATTTATGAGTCATTCAATATTTCTCTCGACTTACATTTGAGCGTCATCTCCCTGTCGTAATGATCACTTAATTTTATCAGAACTGTGATGCACTTTGTAAAGTCTGTTTCAACATGAGTACTATAAATTCTTTCTGACATTTTATAATAATGATGATGATTGAGGCTGACACTACAAATATCCAATGACGTGCGTAATGACAGCTTTGATTTTGGAGAACCTCCCCGATGCAACATCATCATCTTTGCTGTATTTCTCACTGAAAGATCTATTGAGTGGTGGAGCGGGCGCAAGTATCAATATGCAAATGGTGGTTTAAGGGCATCTCTAAATCCATTTATTCAAACTGTGGGAGTGGAAATGAGGTTTGGGCTCGTGCATCCAGCTCTACAATAACTGCGATTTACAAAAAAGAATTTGGCGTACATGCTGCTTTATAAATCCGAAATGAATGCATATGCATATTTTTGTCTTTGTGCATACCCACAGTTTTAGAAGTGGATCTACAGAGTTCTATGCATCTGATCTTTGGAGTGCAAAGGCAGCCCACAACTTAATGTTACTTCACCAGTCATGAATGATCGTGTACCTCAGTATGAGAGAAGAAGTCTCCAGGTAGCCTCTCCAGGAAGGAGGCCAGAGAGAAAGACGATTTCTTCTGGATTGACATCACCTTCAAACATTGAATAAGATCATCACTACACAATATACTGTATGGAATCATACCAATGCCCTAAAATGCCAGAGCTATGAATGGCATCATCTGGACAAATCTTACTGTAATTATCAGTTATCCTCTTTCTGTGAAATTTCTACAGAGATGCTGTGCTGAGGTGATGTATTGTTGCGCACAACACACACCACCAGAGGTCAGTATCTACTGGTGGAACAAGCAGCTGAGCTGAGAGTGACTGCGAGTGGTGAGGACAACGTTACAGGCTTTGTATAAAAGCAAAATGCCTCTGCCCCTGTTTGGGAGTATTGCCACATATAAATTTATCTTGAGATGACTTCTTCCAGCTACAAAAGCAGTTTAATAGCCACATGACTTTATTCAACTGCCAGTCTGCCGCCACTATCCGCACATCATCTCAGTTCAGCCCACTGATAATTCATTATCCACTGCAGCAACAAGTATCATCTGGTCCTCCAGCAAGTAGGGCTCTTATTACCTATCTATTCACTATTCTACAGGCCATAAGTATTTAAACCTAACGAGACTTATCTAAAGCTAGATTTACACTGTACAATTAGTTGTTGTTTAATTCTAACTCCCACTGTACACTTAAATCTTCTGTGATGTGAAGGCAAAGCTCACAATTTCTGTGCTCACAGTGTGGTCTGCTCATCAGGCCATGATCTGCTCACACTGTACATGTCAAATAGACAATAAGCTGGCCCATCGGCTCCTGCGGACTGTTCTGGCTATTGACAAATGTCAATAAAGGTTTGTTTGAGAGCTCCAGGGCTGCAGGCAGGTAGAAGTTTGTTTGCTAGCGAAGGCACAGTTCACAGTAATGTAAAGACAGGCATTTCAAATAAAGCTTAGAAGTCCATTTCTTCAAAAAACGGGTCAGTCCACGTTTCGATTCACCCTCTCTCAGTCTCTCTCGCTCTCTCTCTCTTACACATACATACACGTACGGCAAACGACACCTGACAATGCTGAAATTTGGTCTGACTCCAAAAATCAGGTCAGAACTGGGCTCAAATTGTACAGTGTATGTTCAGTTTGAGTAGGGTAATTGCGTATTAGACACACAGCATTGCAGGCCGGACAATGACACATATACTACAATAACTTCTATCACCAGCAGCACAGTTTTTACTTTTTAAATTTGTTTTTACAATGTTATATACTGCATACACCAGTAAAACGGTATGAAAAAAACGAAGGTATGAAAAAATAGATTCTGCCCAAGCCTAATTAGTAGCCCTGACTTCGCTGAAGGGTAATGAGAATCTGGTTACCTTGAGGTGCTCTGGAGACGGGCTGAGGAACGCATAGAGAGCCTCTGACTGGCACAATCGCTCATCTGTCAGCAGACGCTACAAATACACACACATGGAGCCAAAGTCATTATGAACATCATTATTTAGCTGGCATCATACAAACAGAAAGAGGCAGTGTGAGCATAGAGCTTGGCACTGTTCTCTAGTGGACTGGATCCAAACCCTCCAAAAGTGTAACAGGCACTGAGCACTAAAGGGATCCTCTTGTCAAGTCAGCAGTAATATTAGCCAAGTGTATATAGCTTTACAGTTTGTACTGATTGCATGTTTACCTGGAGAAAGGCATTGAGCTGAGTTTTGCTCTTGTCTAAGAATTTCTGGTCGATGGATTTGAAGGGAAGTTTACTGAGCGATGGTAACTGGAGTTTCTTCAATGATGGAAAACACTGAGGAAGAGACACGCAGAGATTGAAATGTGCTTTCACAGTAATGAAAGATATACCACATCCATGCCAAAATAAAAGTATTTCCAGTGTATTAACAAATAAACACAATAGTCACAGTTTGTATAAATGCCAAGAAACTGAAAAATCAAATTATAAATTTGTACCCTAATGTGAAATGCAATTTTCTTTTTGTTAACATTGATTTTATAGAATTGGTATGGAAAAAAGTAGCGTTCAAGAACAGGTGTCAAAGTCACGGTATTGGTAGTGGTATTGAACAGGTGGGGTGGGGTGAGGTGGAGGAGATGAAACATTCAACACTGGCAAAAGTTTGACATTTCTCAACTAGTGGTATTGCAGTATAACCAGTTCTGTTCAGAATGAAAACAAATCCATAGACATTCAGGTTTGGTGTTGTGTTACCTCGGTGAGTTTGCGATGCAACATCTGGAACTCAGTGAGTTTCCTCTGGACGCTCCAGCGGCTGTTGGCTGTCTCCTCTCCTTCTACCAGGCTAACACACACACTGTAACAAGCTACTGTCTCACCACCCTCCTCTGTAGCCTGGAAAACACACACACACACTCAAGGTTTAACAAATGTCTAAATGACTGCACAACTGATATTAGCTTGGCACAACAATTTGATCCATGTACAATATACTTGTTTCAAGAGATGGTGCTGATGTTAAATGCAACCCTGCACACTTCTGTAAATGGTTTGGGTGACTGCATCTTAAATGAAGTTTGTAAAGTGGAAAGGACGGTCATCAGAGCACTCCAGTGCCTTAGGTTCTACAGTGACCATCAGCCAGTTGGTTACAAGTAGCTTGTTTCTGTAGCAGTGGTAGAAGCAGCCATTTATTTATGAAAATGTCATCATTCATCATGTTATCCCATTAGACATTTGTGTGAAGTTTTGTCATAATGGACGTATGAATTCTTGAGTTAAGGGCCAAAAACATGTTTTGTGAGGTCACAGTGACCTTGACCTTTGACCATCAAATTCTAGTCAGTTCATCCTTGAGTCAAAGTGGACGTTTGAGCCAAATTTGAAGAAATTCTCTCAAGCTCTTCTCGAAATACTGCATCTGACAGAATGACACGCATGCAAGGTCACGGTGACCATGACCTTTCACCATCAAAAATTCTAATCAGTTCATCCTTGAGTCAAAGTGGACATTTGTGCCAAATTTGAAACAATTCCCTAAAGGTGTTCTTGAGATACAGAGTTTGTGAGAATGCAACAGATAGAAGATCATAGTGACCTTGACCTTTGATCAGCAAAATCTCATGAGGTAATCCTTGAGTCAAAGTGGATGTTGGTGCCAAATATGGAAAATTTTCCCCAAGGTGTTCTTGAGATACTGCATTCACAAAAATGGGATGGACTGACGGACAACCCAAAAACATAATGCCTCTGGCCACGGCTATCACTGGCACAGAGACATGAAGTATTACCTCAGCAGTGGTGATAGTAGCCCGCCAGTGCCCCAGGTTTTCACACCACCAGTCAGTCCTGGTAATATGTTGCTGGAGTTCACCGTGTTCTTTCTCCATGGCTCCGATCTCTTCTTTTAGTTTGCTCACAATCTACAAACACACAAAATAAAGATTGTTAACTAGCATGCCAGACCGGACGTTGTGTGTTTCATTCTGCTGTGAACTTCTGAAGTGATTTTGGATTTGACCCCAGGGTGTGTTTTGTCACATTTGCTTGTATTTTCTTACCTTTTTGTCTGGTTTGGGTGCATTCTGTATGGAGCCCAGGGCCTGTCGCTTGTACTCCAGTTTGTCGTGGAGTTGTCGGAGTTTTGTAGCAGCATAGCTGGCCTGCTCATTAATTCCTTTACTGCCTTCATCACCCACCTCTTCGCCTGCATCTAGACCCTGGCACTACAAAATCAAATATACATATAGTTATTAAAATATGCAATAACAGAGGTATAAACACTGAAAAATTATACATTTGAGTATCTTAACAGATTCTTGACAACACAGTGTATGTCTGACCCCTTCCTCCTTTTCCTCAGTGCTACACTGTGATGGGCTATGATGCTCGTCTCGTCTGATCAGCCTATCGTAGAGGTCGGAAACCAGGAAGGAGGGGTAATAACGTTCTCTCATGGTCTCAGCCACCTAGAGGAAGGATGAGAGAAACAGAAACACTTTATTGTCATCGTAGAATATTTTGACACCTTTCTTGTTCCTCTGAGGACCTTTAGTAAGTAAAGCTATGGTAAATAGTTACAGATAGCTAGTAGTAAAAGCAGCACTTGCCTGTTCTTGTAGTCGAACAAAGACCTGTGTTCCTCTGTTCCCCACCAGACTCTGTTGGATCTCCTTAAGGAGAAACTTTTCCACTGGAATCTCCTTGCTCTCCACAAAGAATTTTTGGTAGATCTCTCCTACAATTTGGGGCACTTCATTCTGTCACATACACATAAAGAAACAAATAAGCAGTTAGGCTACGTTCAGACTACAGGCAAATCAGATTTGTTTCTCAAATCAGATCTTTAAGACAGGCTGTCCATGCTGTTATTTGCAAGTGATCAGATTGGATTTGTGTATCGAGACATCGTCAGCCTCCTGCAGGGGTTGCTGTGGTAACAACTTAGACGTCAGTAACTACGTAGCTACGCTGACAACACAGCTTTCCAACACATAACGCATGACAAATGCCGCGAGATATCTCTTGATTATTTGTCCCTTTCCAGTAGGTTCTCTCCAGCTTTGACAATACAGATGCGAAAGTGCGAGCAGACAATTTCTTTTGGCATCTGTCCACGGATTTGAGATTTGAGCAGCCAGAATGTCCATGTAGAAATCCAATTGGAATTGCATTTCAACCCACTTCCAAGTGTGGTTTGGGTCTGTTTTGCAAAGCCCAACTCATGTACATTTTCCAATGCATTAATGTGCTTTAGTATAACACTGATGTCCCAGTAGAGAAATATCAACTTGGCATTTCACTGGCACTGCAAATGACAACTACTGTCACAATGTGTATTCTGATGTAGACAAAAGACGGTAGCAATATTTTACAATGATGTGTGAAAGCAACACCCAGGCCCAGCACTAATACAGGACACTACAGCTGTAGCAAAACAACCATCATAAATCGTTATGATATCACAATTCACCCACCACCATATACTGTTAGTAGTGTTAGACTAAACTCTCTGCAGAGTGTGTGTGTACAGGTTACCTTATTGGCAGTTTTAAGTGTTTCCACCAGTTCCCAGAAGCTGATCAGAGCTCTCTTGTCAACTCTCTCCATGTAAACTCTGAAATGCTCCCTGTAACCTGGATTACACATGATGTCATCAAACTGAAGAATCTGGATGTCAGGAGGAGAGAGCAAATGTTTAAACATCAGCCACATGGAGCATGCTTTGATCCAAAGCACACACTCTCAAGCATTGTATTGTCATTGTATTGACAAAAAATGTTATCCTTCACAGTCCGCCTTGTTTGAGTCTTACCTTCTGACTTTGAGGATCATCGCCATCATCAGCCCCTCCTTCCTCATTGTTTTCATAGTTTGGTCCACCGAGTAGGCGGATCCGTTTCTCACATTGTTTCTTAGCAACAGTCAGCTGATTGATATATCGTTTCATATCTCTGGCTCTCAGCAGGTCTGCTTTCATGGCTGCTGACTCTTTACCTTTTCGCTCTAAGACAAAGTGACAGCAGATGATGAAAGAAAAGTGTGAGCCGCCGTTGGTCACACAGTAATACACAATAATACACAATAGCACAATTATCTGATGTGGAGCCACTGAACCATCAAGATAGAGCTGATAGACATTGTTAACCGTATGTGACAAACAGGTATTTTCAGTCAAGCATAGTGGCTGGTGAAAGCAAAGTTCCATACATGTTGATTTTTATATGCTTGAGTACACTTATGCTCATTAGTACATTTACAGGATACTGCACAATGATTCTGATACTAACGGAGAATTATAAGTGTGTGGCAATATTTTTATGAACAAATGTAATCAGTTTTATTGTAACTGGTTTCAGTGGGTTTGAGTAATCGGTTTATCATTTAGCTACGGTGTCACTCACTCTCAGACCATACCAACACATAAAAGAACATATAAAAAAATAACTACAAACTCTGATCTTCAGAAAATGTCTGCAAATCCCAATGAATAACCAAAAAAAGTAATACTTTTTGGTTTAATTAGAAAATATCATTTGTGAACCAAAAAAGAAAAAAAAAAAAAGGTCTGTCATGTCTGTTTGTTTCTGGCCACACTACCAGCCTGGCTCACTATGCTTATTTTCAAAATTCATACATTTTATTCCTAATGTCTAAGACAGTTAAAACATGAACAACTCTTTCCTAAAATCCAAAAACTAGAGGGCTAAAACTCAAATTTGTGAAGTCTTCAAGTATAAAGTCTGGAGCTGCTCCATAGAAAATGCATCGGGAAAGATATTATAGATTAAACTGAGAGCACCCAGGGGAATGTTCTGAGTATATGGGTACATTTTCAGACCTGTGAACACTACAATAAAATAAAGCTCATTTGGTTATTAATAAAATGAAAATAAATATTCGGTCCGTCCACAAAATCAGGCTCCTATTCATTGTCTATGGAGCAGCTCCAGACTTCATACCTGACGACATCACAAGTCTGATACTTACTTCTCTGATTTCTGGCTTCGAGAGAGAGTAGCTCATGTTCACAGCTATTGATTGAACTTTCCTAGGCCATGGAGATAACATAATGGAAATCTTAATTTACGTGGTGTTTCCCTTTAACTCTTAGGTTCAGCTTTCATTGTTAGTTGTTGGTCTTTAACCTACTCTGACATGAGGGTGAACTCAGTGCCTTTAGGCCACCTTGCACGTGACTGACACAGCTCAAAGGCCACGTCAGACCTGATTACCCAGCTCTCAACAAGGACTGTCAGAGCTGTTGCAACGACAAGAAAAGAAGAATTGTACAACTGTTGCAGTCACTATAATGAACAACGTGGTGTACTGACAGCAGATCAGCTAGCTGTTCAGCTGCTGTACATTCTGAATGTTTCTGGCTATCTCCACAATCCCTAAATTCCCATATTTTTTGGTTTTGTTTTGTGTAATCACATTTTGGCTTTCCTGTCATATGGTGAACTGTAATGTTTCTGTACCTTTCTGCTTCTTGAGCTGAGGGAGGCTGCTGATGGTGGTGGCATGAATAATCTCTACCACTATCTGATACCTACAAGAGACAGAGATGTAAAATTTCAATCAGCAGTTGGAATCAATCAAAAACATCAAAATGGGCTATCTTAACATGAAAAAAAACTGAATACTACTGAAGTAAAAAAAAGTATATATATATACATTATGATGTGATACAACAGTCAAATGTTATATGCATTTATTCTAAAGCATGCACCACATATAGTACAGTATGCAAACATGGGGGTAACTGAGTCTATGTTTTGAGACATTATTTTGTCAAACTAACAAGACAATATAGCAGCATCATGTCCAACCCACATTTAGATCTAGTATATAGCCACAGAGACAGTGTCTGTTCCCATGGTAACCCCACAGCAGCAAGCAGACTGGTGGATAACACTGTCTGGTTAACATGTTTGTGTGTATGTACAGTATGGTTTATTTAAGGAAGTCTATGTTCGTACGTGGCAGTCTCAGTTTAATGAGGCGGTGCAGGTGTATGTCTGTGTGTATCACTGGTGTCGTGCCTGAGTTGTTTGAGGAAATTGACATCAGCAGACGTTGATATCAGTTTGATGAAGTCTTCATAGGAGGCAGCGTAGGTGTAGGCTTTCTTCTGCTGCTCAGCCTGCTGCTCCCTCTGCTCCAGCTGAGACAACAGCATCCTGTTTATGGAGTCTGGATCGCTGAGCACTTCTACCAAAGGCTTCAACACTGGAGCACGCAGACACATACCAACAAACACACACACACACACACACACACATCAAGATATAAAGACATTTAAACAATAGGAAACATCTACTGATTGCTTTTAACTAAGTCTGAATCACTATTTCTAGAAAATGCTGTTAAATAGAAGAGAAAAAGAGAAAAAACATACACAGACATAATATACACAGTGAAGTCTTCTCAAGCCAAAATACTCACAAATATCAGATGTATGCCCGTATGTACAAACAGATACCAGCAGTCATTCTGCCTTTCAAGCCAAACCGACACTTTTAAAGCCAAAGTGGATAATTACAGCACAGTGAAATGGATCTGTATGCCACCGAACTGAAATGAATCCACCTCTGCAATCCCTCGAGACCACTTACACTCCCCTCACAGCTCTTTTCGATCGTTGCTCCAATGTTCCTCGTTAATGCCTACACATGTCACCTAGCAGTCATCTAGAAATTATACTGTAGTTACATATGTAGCTCTGGTTTTAACGCAACACCGGTAAATGCTTGTATTTCGCTTGTGTGACCTTAAGCATCTTAATAATTACCTGCCAAAATTGAAAGCAGTGACCATGACTTACATTACCTCAATAATTAAGTGACTGTACATATAACTGACAAATTTAATAAAGTGGATTTAGTCTTTAGGTACTCTTTATGCCTTTAGAGGGCTTAATTTGTGGGAAATGCAGTTCTGGAGACAGAATAGCAGCTACATATCAGGATTATGCGTCTACAACTACCCTCTAATGTAATACATAAATACTGAAAGGAAGTCCTTTTATTTCATCTATTACTTTTCATAGCAGGAAAAGTCATACTAATGGTCGCATTCAATTTAGTCTTTCAGGTTCCCAAACCCTGGTATTGTGCATGCTGGCTCCCTGACAGGGCTTACAGCTACATGTCAGTGAAACAGAGCTATCATCAGATGAGAAGATCTATTACTGACACAGCTGACTCAATACTACTATAGAGGAGGAAAGGACAGACACACACAGTAACAGAATAAAAAACAAAACAAAAAAAAAAAGGTAACAGATACACCGACAACATTTGTGTTTTTATGACAAGTCTGCCAACATGACATATCATACTGTGTTTCCCATACATTCAGTTATCTGTGGCGGTGTGCCACGAATAAATTATCTCCGTCACATATACAGTACAGGCCAAAAGTTTGGACACACCTTCTCATTCAATGCGTTTTCTTTATTTTCATGACTATTTACATTGTAGATTCTCACTGAAGGCATCAAAACTATGAATGAACACATGTGGAGTTATGTACTTAACAAAAAAAGGGGAAATAACTGAAAACATGTTTTATATTCTAATTTCTTCAAAATAGCCACCCTTTGCTCTGATTACTGCTTTGCACACTCTTGGCATTCTCTCCATGAGCTTCAAGAGGTAGTCACCTGAAATGGTTTTCCAACAGTCTTGAAGGAGTTCCCAGAGGTGTTTAGCACTTGTTGGCCCCTTTGCCTTCACTCTGCGGTCCAGCTCACCCCAAACTATCTCGATTGGGTTCAGGTCCGGTGACTGTGGAGGCCAGGTCATCTGCCGCAGCACTCCATCACTCTCCTTCTTGGTCAAATAGCCCTTACACAGCCTGGAGGTGTGTTTGGGGTCATTGTCCTGTTGAAAAATAAATGATCGTCCAACTAAACGCAAACCGGATGGGATGGCATGTCGCTGCAGGATGCTGTGGTAGCCATGCTGGTTCAGTGTGCCTTCAATTTTGAATAAATCCCCAACAGTGTCACCAGCAAAACACCCCCACACCATCACACCTCCTCCTCCATGCTTCACAGTGGGAACCAGGCATGTGGAATCCATCCGTTCACCTTTTCTGCGTCTCACAAAGACACAGCGGTTGGAACCAAAGATCTCAAATTTGGACTCATCAGACCAAAGCACAGATTTCCACTGGTCTAATGTCCATTCCTTGTGTTTCTTGGCCCAAACAAATCTCTTCTGCTTGTTGCCTCTCCTTAGCAGTGGTTTCCTAGCAGCTATTTGACCATGAAGGCCTGATTCGCGCAGTCTCCTCTTAACAGTTGTTCTAGAGATGGGTCTGCTGCTAGAACTCTGTGTGGCATTCATCTGGTCTCTGATCTTAGCTGCTGTTAACTTGCCATTTCTGAGGCTGGTGACTCGGATGAACTTATCCTCAGAAGCAGAGGTGACTCTTGGTCTTCCTTTCCTGGGTTGGTCCTCATGTGTGCCAGTTTCGTTGTAGCGCTTGATGGTTTTTGCGACTCCACTTGGGGACACATTTAAAGTTTTTGCAATTTTCCGGACTGACTGACCTTCATTTCTTAAAGTAATGATGGCCACTCGTTTTTCTTTAGTTAGCTGATTGGTTCTTGCCATAATATGAATTTTAACAGTTGTCCAATAGGGCTGTCGGCTGTGTATTAACCTGACTTCTGCACAACACAACTGATGGTCCCAACCCCATTGATAAAGCAAGAAATTCCACTAATTAACCCTGATAAGGCACACCTGTGAAGTGGAAACCATTTCAGGTGACTACCTCTTGAAGCTCATGGAGAGAATGCCAAGAGTGTGCAAAGCAGTAATCAGAGCAAAGGGTGGCTATTTTGAAGAAACTAGAATATAAAACATGTTTTCAGTTATTTCACCTTTTTTTGTTAAGTACATAACTCCACATGTGTTCATTCATAGTTTTGATGCCTTCAGTGAGAATCTACAATGTAAATAGTCATGAAAATAAAGAAAACGCATTGAATGAGAAGGTGTGTCCAAACTTTTGGCCTGTACTGTAGATTTTTCTGCTTTTGGCGCTACCTGTTCGACCTCACTCATACACATTATAATGGGACTCACTGTCTGTGAATGTAGCTTGTCGTTACAATTCCGGTGAAATAGGTGGCGGTATGCATCGTAAAGACACACTTAATGCACCTGGTCCGCCAGAAGAAGAAGAAGAAGCAGCCTAGTAGCAGAACGGATCCAAAGACCTCTCGGTACAAATATGTGGGCAAACAAGTCCAAAAGTGGTCCGAACTAGTGATGTGACGTTCGCGAACGAGCCGAGTCTTTGAACCGGCTCTTTGAAGTGAACAAGTGAATCAGCTCTTAAGAGTGAACAAGCCAGTTCCTAATTTCTTTGTTTTTTGCTTTAATTTACTCTGTATCCATTAATTTCAGATTATTTGATCCGTAACAAGTTGAGAGAGACTAGTTTGTGAGGGAGAAAGACAGTGCGGCCGCTCACTCGTTCACTACAAAGAGCCGGCTGAACGACTCGGCTCGCTCGTGAACGTCACATCACTAAAGCTAACCCACTATCCATTAGCACTTGCTTGTATTGACAGGCTTGTTGTTTATAAAGGGCGCTGCTATGGCTACACCAAACTTTATATCTGCGGAGTCTATTCTGGGTCCACGTTACAATAACCAGATCACATGATGCTCCCCTACGCGACCCTCCAGCAAATATAAACTACATGAAATAGCGTGCTAAACGAGCACAATGTGTTTTTAAATGAATAAACCATTATCAGAGGTGATATGTGATGATTTTTTTCATGCATTTACCCATGTTTATCCGTGACATTGTGTAAATGTCCGTGGCGGACATTTGAAAGCGAGTAGATGACAAACAGTACAGTAAACTTGTAGATAACGCAAATATATGTAATAACTTAGGTGGAAAATGCTTTAACATTTTATGCAGCCTACATGCAGCCTCTCGGCTCAGCAAACGGTAAACAACCCCGCTGGCTTCTCTACGTGTCGCTTCCGTACGCAGTCAGTGGAGCCCAAATGAATACGCCGCAACGCTACACTGACGTGACGCTTACGTTTGCAGCCAGTGAAGCCCGGCCGTAAGGTTCTGCTGACGTTGGATGTTCACTCCTTCACACAGATGAGTATTGAAAAATATTTTCAATACCCCCCCCCCCGGACCACACCACCACAAATAGATTCCTGTCCTGTGGGAAACACTGTCATACGTATTTTGTCGCATTCTTTAATACACTTATTCTTATCTAAAACAGAGAGATGGCTTTTATAGCAAATGAGAACATTAGCAAAAGGCCTCAGATGTTACAACAGACCTTTGCCTTTATCACGAAATAACTGAAGACACACTGCAAGCGCTATTGTGTTATATCTATGTGTCTCTGCCTTTCCTCTTTTTTTCCACAGTGCACATTTTTACTTGTCCTTGCTGGCACTAATAACATCAACAATGGCTCCATTCCATTTGAGTTTCCACAAGTCACACCAAAGGGCAAACATGCACAACACCAGGACCTCATAACTGGAACACCTTCCTGCTGTCATATGTCCGTGTCTGTAGTAAAAAAGGTTCTCTAATTTGTAATGTGGGAGGTCTTGTGCAAATTTTGATTGATTTCAAATCAAGTTCAGACCATTTCTTAATTTTCCCACCATGATCTTGGATGTCTGACTTTTAGGGCCTAGACACACTGGCCAACAGTCGGTCGTCAGTCAATGACGGGCCATCGGTGTGTCTGACATCCTAGTTTTTGCAATGTGTCCCGATCTGTTGGCACTTGTTGGCCATTGTCTGCTGTTTTTCAGTCGCATCATCATGTTGAATTGGCATCAAAGCCGGCGGAGCCCATCAGTGAGAGAAATCACTCTGATTGGCAGTGCAGCTCAGTGCACGGGAAGAAAAATGGAAGTGAGGAAAACCAACAAATGACTTGAGTTACAGGGTGTGAGATCAAAACAAATTTGTTATATTAGATTATATTATGTTTTGAGCCACTGAGCTGACTCTTTTTGTTGTTTTTCGCTAGCGCACAGTAAATATCATAATTTTGATTTCAAAAATATCATTTGTTCTTCCACCACTGGGCTAAGTTGTTAATATGCTAACTGGCTAAATAGCACCTTGAATTTGTCCTGTTGGTCGTCTAGTTTCCTGTTTTTGAATGACCAATACAGTCTACAGCTGCCTGCTGGTGTGGAAAGCTATTTCCTCTCATGCGGGCACAGAACATACGTGCTAGCTGGCCATTAGCTGTAGTCTTTGCGATGTGTTCAAGTGCAAATGTTTGGCCAAGACACAGGCAACATGAGGTGGCACAAAAGTCAGCCTTTATCGCCACTATGTCGGTTTGGTGTGTCTGGGCCTTTAGAGTTTGTGTTCACTAGCTGACCCAAGAAAAGAAAAGGTTCACTATAGTGTCAGCACAGTCCTTGCACACACACTCTCATGCACACAATGTTACAATACCTTTAGTAGTGATGACTTCTGTGAGGCAGCAGCGTAGTGTATGTGACTTGGCATCCTTTTGTGGCAGCAGACATAGCAGCAGTATTCTGGCTACACAGCGAAGAAAGGCCAGCTCAGAGTCTGGACTGACCAAACAGGGATGGAGAGGAAACGGCCGAGCACACTCCTCTGGTCTGGATGCACACATTAGAGAGACGCAGATTAAAGCTGACATATATACAGAGAGACAGAGTGTTATTCTGGCAGTGCTAGATGTCAGATGATGTTATAGGAGATCTGATTTCACTGACATAGCTAACACTGCCATTGTTATTCATTCTTCAGCTGTGTCGCATCTCACTGTCTTTGCATCTAAAACCTGACTGACCAAGATGTGTTGCTGCTACACTGTTCTTAAACTATTGAAAACGAGGGAGGCCAGACATCTCTGTGTGATCAAATCACAAGTCTCGCCTGACTTGCGGAGATAATGAAACCAGATGGTGTGTGAATCATCACTCTGTCTGTAAGCGTACCTGGCAGATGCTGCCTGGAGAAGAGGGAAGTGAATGTGGAGGATTTTAACGTTGTTTACATGGTACTGAACTGCCATAATTTCACCCCATCTGTGTACATAACATTATGGTGCTGGGTATGAACACTGGTGGGATGCAAAATCTTTCCAGTAACAAATCAAAGCTGACATATTTTCTGTTCAAACAACAGTGAGTCAGAACGTTGTGCAATGAAAGCTTTACTCAGAAGTGAGGAACACTGTTTTTCACTGGCTTTCCGGTTAACTGAGTGATAAATACCTTGGAAAACTCAAGCCTTAACTTGGGGAATGTAACTCTAACTATTCACAATTATATGTGTGTGCGTTTGTATACCTTGCAGATGCAGCCTTGAGGTCAGTGAAGTGTGTGTGTAGGATTCGGATGCTGTCGTAACACACCACGTTGACAAGGTCAATGTCAGCAAGCCTGGATCTCAATTGCCCAATCATCTGCCACCAGTCCTCCGACAACATGGAGTACAACTGGCCCTCATCATTACTCAAAGGGATGTACCAGGACAGGATGTAGTCTCTGTAGGCATAGTCAAACACTGTGGAAAGACACAGGTGGAGAGAATTGATATATAGATATCATTTTTGATAGAAGACGAATACTAAAGGCACAGACACCTGCAGCACATAAACAAAGAGTAGATCTAAGTAGTCTCTTTGCAAAAAGTTACCACCTTTTTTGTGTACGAGAAAGCGTTGCTGCCAGTCCACTGTTGGCAAATGGCTGCTGAGATTTTAAGCATTCTCAACAAGACTTGAACTAGCTCCATTTTCATTGTGAATGCTCTAATCTCCCAAGCCCCCTGAACTACCCACTGCATGTATTGCGTTAGGTTTCATTTCCTTCAAAACCCTGGTGAACACTGGTGCAGTATTTGAAAGGTAGAGGAAGTATCATCCATCCATCTGTTTTCAATATGCACTTCTCCTGTGCAAGGTCAAGGTGGTAGCATACATTATGCGGCATGTGGTGTGCACCCTGAACAAGGGGCTGACACATGAAGATGACCCTCAAGAATTCTGCAGGCTTTTTGGGATTGTTGCAGACAAAGATGCCTAATTTCACAGAAGCTTTTCTAAAACATTGCAATGCATGTTGCAATGTTCAATGATGTGGATGCAACAGCCTCTGTCATGGTGATTTGTCTTGTCTGTTGTCAGCGTGTTACAGCCATTCACCGAGTGTGTTTGGGGAAGAAAAGTGTTTGTCAATCAATGTTATTTGCGTTCTATCACAAACTTGCACATGCTTTTGTGCAGAATATCAGGGAGTTGCCTTGCATGAACTTACGCAGTAATTGTTTTTTTGTAAATGCGAGACATTCAAATCACAAATGTCTCTATCTTCACAATCAGAAACAAGGAAGTGAGTTTGGTGACGTTAGGTGGGGGACTGCTACGATTGGTAAATCTCAGGGGAATCTACAGCATGAAAATTTGCAGTGATTGAACAAAGCTGCAAGGTCACACAGGGAAATGGTCGAATTTGCATTGATTGCTGCAATCAAGACATCAAAACATCCTGGAGGGCTGGCTGACTGACACTCAGAGAGACACTTGGACAGACAACCTCTCGTTTTCACACACAGACGAGTTGACTACAGGCAATTTAGGGTCACCAATTCACTTAACCTGAATTTCATCTGACTGCTGGAAAAAACCACAACACTCAAAGAAAACCCACGGAAGTGCATGTATAAAGGCCACAGCTAGATGGTGAATTCAAACCTAAGACACTCTTGCTGTGATATATTTTTTCATGGCAAGTGGATCTAACTCATTAGCCATATCTTACTGTTAGTAGCTTAAACATACACACTGTCAGTGCAAAAACAGATTGCCACTGGAGTATCAGACGCAACTGGAAAAGTATTCTAAACAGTCTCTACATTAAAGGAAAATTACAACAGTGAAATTTCAGTTAACATTAATGCTGTAACATCTGCATACTGATGTTACTAATCAAGATTAGCTCTGAAGAAAAGAGCATGGTACTGGAATCATAATTAAGTAGAACTCCATGAAAGATGTGATTCAAATCAATCTTTCCTTTTTGATCTGTTAACTAAGGGCAATGTCTTTTAGCCTTTTAACTGTACACTCTGAACAATCTTAACATCTTTACAAGGATAACCGAAGAGCAGACATGGCGGACATGGTAGCACACGTGTCTCTAGGGTTAATGATGCAACTATGTACAGTATTTCACCAACATACTATGTAGCAGACAAACCATCTTTTGTACAAAACGGTCAGCTTTCACTTGTATATTGGTGCCCTTTTTAAATTCACCATACAAAAGGGTTCTGCATGTTCTCCATTTGTTTGCACAGACTGTATCCCTCCGCCCATAGCCAAGAGACGTGCAAATTAGGTGAACTGGTGACTCTATTGTCTATAGGTGAGTGCATCTATCTGTCTGTGTGGGTTAGTCTTGTGATAGGCTGGTGATCTGTTTGGTGTAGAGCCTCCAGCCATGCTAAACCTGAACAGGATCAATGGTTGAGAAATAAGATGGATAGATGAGTAGATATATGGAAGGCTGGTGCTTTGATAGTAGTTAAAGTACATATTTTACAGTAGATCATTTCCAATGCAGTCAAAATAGATCGATAACAGTCACCATTTTCTTTTACTTTGGAAACCAATTCTAAAAATATTAACTCTTTCACTGGTAAAGCAGGAAAAAGTGTCATAAAAATATTTTTTAACAAGTGAATTTATGCATTTTTGTATTTGCTATTATGTGTTAAACAACTAAAAAAACAAGCCAATACTGAGAGGTCCCCTGGGAAGCTAATGCCCTGGACTAAAGTACTTGATTTAAATCCAAGAATTGTGCACAAACACAAAACTGATACATAAGCACTGTTCATCAAAATAATCAGCACAGCAAGTCCTGACTGTGAACCTAATAATGTCATCATAAACCTGTACCACACAACGCCTCAAAAACCGTTTCAAACACACATGGGAGCATATGCAAATACACACCCTTAGTGTAAATCCTGGAGCCATCTGTTACTTGGCAGCCAGACATACTGTGCCCCTGTGTGTGTCTATGTGTGTGCATGTGTGTGTGTGTGTGTGTGTGTGTGTGTGTGTGTGTGTGTGTGTGCGTGTGCAAGTATGAACGGGACGTGATGACCAGGATGCTGTGCTGTTGTAATCCACCATGAGTGGGAGGGATCCCTGTCAGGACGTGATGACTGACAGAAACAGAGCTCCATCAGTCAGCAGTTTTCTCAAAAACAGAAGTTGTGTGTGTTTCCGACAGTGTCAGAAACATTTCATGAGGGATCTTTTGAATGCAAACCAATCAGCAAAGACACTCATTGAAATAAAGACTGATTTTTGAGGATGTGTAAAGTTCATTTTAATTTTTTAAGAGAAGAAAACATAAAATTGAGATGGTAGTTGTGTCAGCTATTATTCCTTCTCCACAGCATTGAGCCTGGTTTATCAGAAACCAAACTTGTGAACATTAGAACAGTGAGGTGTTTTCATGTTGTTTGTTGTCTTATTTGTCTTTTTTTTAGTTCTTTGTGAGTCATTAAATTTGGCTTTCTGGTCTCTATGCAGCAAAGGCTTTGTTCTGCTTTGTTTAACTGCTTTTACTGTTGAAGTGTTTTTGTGGTGTTTGTTGTCCTATTTGTTATTGCTTGGGTCGTTATGTGTCATAACAGCTGCTTTTTGTCTCTATGCAGTGCAGGCTCTGTTTGAGTCTGTATAATTGTTGCTGCTTTTAGTGTTGATTTCATTTTCAGTGCTTTTATTCTTAATGTTTGTGACTTTAAGAACTCGTTTATGCTTAACACTAGATAGGTAAATGGAGACAGGAGGTGCCTTCTGTCGGAGTTAATTGCGTCCATTTTATTAAAGCTTATGAATACCGACGAAATGAAGCCGTACCACCAGAGATAATGGGGGCAGTGTGGCATATTTCAAGCGAGATACAACGTAGGAGATTACCAAGACATTTAAAAAGTCGCGAAAGCAATAATAGTAAACAGAATTCTTCTTCAACATGTCGCGACTTTGCCCTCTCGTGCCATCTATTGGCCATATCTATGCCACCATGAAGGACGCAAACGGACAAATCTATTTTTATATGTAAAGGGAGTATAAATGAGGCTTAACTATTGCCTGCTTGGGAGCTTCAGATGAAAATGATTAAGTTATTAATATGCACTGTCCCTCCCGAATAAAGACAGAAATTAAGAGGAGAGAGAAAGAGATTTTGGACACCTACTTGTCATTACTTTGCAACAACACTGTCTAAGTAGTATTGCATAACTAACTCACATTTGTTAACTTCAGCAATGTGAGGCTGTTAGCAAAAAGTAGGGAGATAATATAATGGATAATACTGGTGTCCTTTTATCATGATAAAAAATGGGCATAACATGATATTAACATAAATATTTTGAAATGTAGCATTATTGTACGACTATATACAAGCATAGCTAAAATCAAACTCTATTCTGCTGCAGAATATTTGACAGTGCAGGACACTAGAAATACCTTGCAAAATCATGATCTTATTTCAAGGTAAAAACCAATGGGGGGGGGGGGGGGATTTAAGGGCATCAAATAATTCATATTTCACACACTAAAAGATGATTCATTACCTTCTTTCAGAGCTTTGTCCACATTGTGTGACACCACCACCCTCCTGCTCAGGCTTGACTCCTGAACTGGCACTGAAAAGCGGGCCTGAAAAACAACAAGAGCATCACATCACATCTCTTCACTTCACATCACAGATGGGGACAACAGCTCAATATCAGGAAATATTGGGCAACGACAGGAAGGGAAGGAAGAGAACACTGAGAGCTGTGTGTCAAATAAGCGTAAAATTCCAACAAACAAGGCAGCCCAAATTTGTCATAGCTTATACAATATGTCGACCAGACAAATGCTTGTGACAATACTCCTCCACTGTCAGCATCAATAAGTCATCAGGGCACAGTGGCACACAAACACTGCTGAAAGGCAGCCGCTGGGTTGTGGCAGCCTATTAAGGCGAGCCACCAGCCGGCTGCAAGGACACAATCACTTTCCTTGCAGAATAAATCACCATATATCTGTGTGTGTGTGTGTGTGTGTGTGTGTGTGCATTTAAGTGTGTCTAAAAACCAGCAGCATGACTCCACCTCATCTATTATAGAACAACACAATGAGGATCCAGGGGGCAGAACGAGAAGATGAGAGAGGGGAGAAAGATGGGGGAGGAGAGGGAGATAATTTAGGGGGGAAAGGATGAAGCAGTTGAGACGGATGCAAAAATTAAAATATTAGGATCAGATGTGTCTGATCAACATGTTTACATGTGCTCCAGTCTGTTAGAGTAAAGGTTAGACAGAAGTGCCATTAGAGTAGAATTTGGCAGTTTTTCTCTCTATCAGTGGATTCCATCAGTTGGTTATAACTCATAGTGTAATGCTAATGTAACATCAGAAAGAGCTGGTAGAGTGTGTGTGGATTGCAAGAGGAGTACTGCATGTCATCAATGAGTTTAAACTGAGAGAGCCCAGCATCTTACCATGAGCTTGTTGAAGAACCCCAGTTGTATTGCTGACTGCCTTCTGGTTCTGTCAAAGCAGCTGACCTTGAGAGGACTTTTCCTGACTAGCAGAACAAAACTCCCAGCCAGGAAACACAGGAGGGCGAAGGACACATAGATGAACAACTTCAAGAAGAAAGAGGTGAGAGTCAGGCCTCCCCAGGCCAGCTGAAACACTACTGCTGCCACCACGCCCAGGCAGAAAGCCGGGATGAACCGGAAAGAGGAGCCGATAGAAGAGGTGGAGGTGGCAGACATGGGCTCCTCTTCTCCTCCGTTACTGCTACTCCCTCCGGCCAGTGGTGTAGTGGTAGTTGAGGGGGTGGGCATGCTGCGACCCCACCATCCATATATGTGTCACTACGAGTTTGGCTGAAAAGTTGGTCAGCTGGTCTGTACGCCAAGTCAGAGAGGGAGGTATACTGTGTACACTCGTGTATACCCTCGACTACAACACTGTCTCCAAGAAGAGGCATCCCCGCTCTGACATCTCCTCACCGACCTGCACCGCTATGTTTTCCACGTTCCTAGCATCGGCCCGCCCGGCAGCCACAACAGCCACGGAGCCCCGTCAGCTTAGTCATCCACAGCACGGTACTCCACACAAAAGCACGGGGCACCAGGCACGGCTGGAAATAGGCGACAGGAGCTGCCAGTCGCCCGGAGAGCAGACGGAGAGAGACCCGGGGTGATGGGATAGATGTAGCAACATCCACCGTCACCTTGGAGACAAATAGGTGGAAAGGTAGCTTAGTGACTGTTGCTAATCAACTGGGCTAGCAGAAAGCTCAACTGGAAAGCCAGTGTAAGTTACTGTAGCCTGCTGTAAGACGAAAATACGTGACATACAAGTAAAAGCCAGCAAATACTCTCGTACTGCGGTGTGGTTTGACAACTAAACCAACTGCAACACCGACAGCTAGCTAACTAGCCTGCCTGCTAAGTAACCAATTTAACATCAGCTAACATTAGCTTACTCACCTAACGTTATCGTTGAAAAAAGGTGTGCGATAACAACACTACATTCTCGCTGTCCTCTCTGTAAGACAGTGTGTCGAAAGCTTTGCGAACGCGAATTAAAAGTATTATTAACGCAACGACAAAGTATATCAGGTCAAAAATCGCACCGGATAAAAACAAGCAACTGTTATTTTCCTCGAGCTCCAGCTGACTGACAATCTCTCTCTGAACGTTGAAAGGGTGTCAGCCAATCAGCGCCTGTGTTAACCACCGACGGTGCGCCTGTTTTTGTAATCAGGACAGCCCGACCGGGCGGGTTTTTTGTTTGAACGTTGCTATAGATGCACTGGGGCAAATACCGACCAACCAGGCAGCGATGGATAATAATCATGCGTACACCGAGGTAAAGGATCATGCCTCGTTTCTCTGAAGATTGTTTTTTCTTTCAGACAATAGCACATTGACTTCAATAAACCAGTTACACCAAAACATGTTATTATTTTTGATTATATTTTAAAGAGTTGTGATCTTACAGAAATGAAAATTATCAGCTCTGAGCATATTTTTTATCGGAAAATACTGATATTCTAAATAAACCATGTGGAATCAGACACATCAGAAATAGTAAGGACTGTGTTACACCTGCAGCAAAATTCTTTTGATCTTCTTTCATGGGTGATTTACAGTGGGGGAAAAGCCTGTTATTTTAAACAAATATAGTATCAATGCTAAAGTGAAAGAAATGTCCTTCAAAAATGTACATTTACCGAGAAAAGGAGGAAAGATTTAAGCTAAATATAGATTATACATGTGCTTTTGTTCTTTCACTGTGAGCATGCAAGTTTATTTTGGATACATAAACAGGAAAATGGCACTGATGTTATATTTTGTGTTCCGTGGGATGGATGGTAATATTATCTATATTATTCAGCCTCTGGTCATTCTTAGTAAATTCCATATCCATAAATCGAAATGGTCTGACTCCAAAACCTACTTTAAGCGGTTTATTGTTGAGCTGAAGCAGTATGGCACCTCATTAGAAGATGACTGTTTTAAAGGACGTACATTTACTTTGCACTCTGGAAGCAATGAATGGACTTTAACTACCTCTGACATGTTGTTTTCTCGAAAAAAAAATGTTGTATACCTCTTTATTATAAATTAAGTGTCTGGATGAAAAAAACATTGACTAAACACACTGCTGTCTGACATTATGAATAGTCTGTTCCCTGTGTTGTGGTAGAAAGGTGTCATGAAGAATACATACAAATAATGTTTTTAACAGTAATGACAAATTATGTTTTAGTCATATTCACTTCAGATAACTTCACAGGTGAATACTGGTAATACTGGGACACTTGTTGATAATTTACTTTCTGTCATTTTAAATTGTGATCCAAATTTCTTAGCCTCTCATATGATACTACTCTAAATAACTGAAGACCTCTACTATACTACACTGAAGAAAAAAGAAAGAAACCTCTTCCTTAAACAAATAGCAACACAAAAACACATTTTACATGATGATACTGTCAAAGTGGGACACCTTTACTGGCAAACAGACACTTAAAACACATTGTTTAGCAGATTCACCCCCCACCCCCCTCACAATATTATATTTAAATATAAAAAGAGGAACCTTCATGACTGGTACTACTTATAGATAATTCACAGGCTAAATTTGATTTCTGCTTTTCGTATAGTAGGTTCGTCTTTGTGTCAGTACAGGCCATGCAATAGAAAGCCTTCCTGTCTTCAGTGAGGCCATTCTCATCACCACTTGTCATGGAACAAATAATGCATGGGCAGGCTTTGTTTGCTGTTTGAGACAATGTATGAAACATGTTCATCACTGCTAGGTGTTAAGTGAGTCCATGTTGAAAAATCTAGCTGGGTAGCTAAATTTATGAGGGACACAGAAACAGGGAAGGGCTGTCCCACTTTGCCAGTAACTCGTCCCACTATAACAATCAGCAATTAGCTAACAAGAAAAAAAAGATCAATAAAAACTTGATTTTGTTTATCGATAGATTTACCATGACATGCCATAACAAAATGTATAAGAATTAAAAGCTACCCTTACAGGCTTAATATTCAAAAAGGAGTTTCCTTTATAAGTATCAAGCCAAGTCATATGAAGGATTTTGGATTCATAATCAAATCAACGAGTGGCAGCAGATCAGCAGATCAGCAGATCACTTTTCATCAGTCGATGAGACAATATGACAGATAAATTCAATTTCATGTCAATCTTGGACCAGCGACATGCATGGATATGCTTTCAAGACAATAACTGGGAGACATTAAATTGTGACGTGGATGTGGTGTGACACATTTTCTTTGCAACATAAATCAATCCTTCACAATATGAGGGAAATGTGACGTTTACTTTTACATACACTGTTGAAAAATGATATAGTGAGGCTCTGCTCTGAGCATTATATCTTTTCTCCATATGAGCTTTAAGAACTGGTAACACATGATCAGTAATACATAAAGTGTGTAAAAGGTTATGGTCAAGGTACAGGTATCCTTGACTGAATAATATTTACAATTGGTCGGGTCTTAAAGGTGCTCATTCAAGGATATGAAAAAATTGAATGGACAAGGGGATGTGATTCTTTGTTTTATTTGGTGAATCAGGGTTATAATGTAAATGGCAGACAGATACACTCTGTTCACAATCTGAGCTGTAAATAATAACCTGTGTGAGATGAAGTACAGCACATATAAAACCCTAAAAGCAATCCTACGTGTTTATGATTTTTTTTCTATCTTATGTCACTTTCTAACATCTTAAGAGATAACTATTGTTGTGTAGCCCTATTTGTTTTTCCTGTAATAGCAGTTTGTGATACATAAACAGTTTATATTAATCTTCATAACATTTGGGCAAACTACCAGCGCTCAGCTGCTCCTTGTGTCATATATCATTGTATTAAAAAAGAACACATCCAGTTCTTGTTACAGCCATTTACAATGACATGATAATGGTTCCTTTCACTGCCTTCTGTCCAATGTTTCTGTCTGTGTCTGGCACACACACTGATATCAGATTTCCTTTTTCTCCACCAAACTAAAAACAGACAGCTGTGAGTACAAGCTACTTCCCCTTTCAACAATCATGTCAAGCAAAAAGCTGTCAGTATGTTGCTATAGAAGATATTAAAGAAGAAGATACTTAAGTCTTCAAAGATTTCACTGGATTGTTAAAGAGACAGTTCACCCCAAAAACAAAAATAGGCTACAATTCTCCCTTATCTGTAGTGCTATTTATCAGTCTAGATTGTGTTGATGTGAGTTGCTGAGTGCTGGAGATATCGGCCATAGAGATGTCTGTCCTTTCTCCAGTGTAATGGAACTAGATGGCACTCGGCTTGTGGTGCTCAAAACACCACAAGAAATACATTTTGAAAAGTCAACAGCAATGTCTCTTTACAGAAATCATGACCCAATTACTCAAGATAATCCACAGACCTTGTTGTCAGCAGTTTCATGTAAGATCTTTCTACCAAACTACACCCACCAACCATATCACTACGCAGAAGAAAGTGAGCATCTACTCATGGACAAGAGGCTCGTGCTCGTGATTGCGCAAGATGTAAACATTTATAGTGCCCCCCTTGATTGTTATGTAATGTTAGTTAGCACAGTGGTGCTATGTGATCTAGCAGTAGATCAACGCTTCCTTCAGCAGGTTTCTATGCAGTGGGGTTGATTAGTGCTTAGTATGCGAACAAGTTTTGAGAATTTGAGAAGTTAAAATGAAGTTAATGATTTATTGTGCTTGAAATATGATTTCACATGTTTTCATACTATTTGCCAGGCTGTTTCTGACAAAAATAGTTGAGCCAAGATTTAATATCTGCTCATGTTTGCTCTAAGAAGGTGGTTTGCGTTGGACAGCATTAGGGTCGTTGATGGGATCAACTTTGAAGTCAGTGGGTCGCAGCTTCATGATGCTGGTCTTCAGGGAGTACCACCATCCTCTCCAAGTGTACCAAACTATACCATCGTCTGTCACCGCACTATAGTGCCCACGGGAGTAGTACAGGCCATTAAGATGGGCTGAGTGACACCTAAGAAAAGACAGAATGGAGAGGAAATAATATTTTGTAATTTTTTACTGCAACGAATGACTGTGACCATCTTGCTGAATATGTGTACATATCATGTCTGTCCTTAAAATTTCTCGACAACCATTCATCCGATCAACTTCACATTTGGAAATAGCCTGGTCCCAAGTAGCTAGCTCTTAGCAAATGACACATATACTCCAGCATAGGGTCGCAGGGGATGCAACCATGTCATGGCAGGTGTATTGCTTAGGACCCAAAGAAGTGCAGTGTCAAGTGTGAAGTTGTTTGAATGAGCAGTTCTCGAGAAAGCTGCAAGTAGCAACAAACCAGAGGCCACCAATCAGCCAGGTTCAAGCAGTCATATTTTGAATGGGCACTCCACTAGTATCACAAAACTCGTACCTGTTGAACCACCAGCCTCCTTTGTCTTCCTGGGCACAGTTTCCTTCGTAATTATCGTTGTCCTTGTCATAGGTGCTGAATTTGATGCTCTGGTGACTGGCCCAGTGTGACACACCAACCTCATAATTTCCAGACAGAGCATCTCCAGCTGTACCTACATAAGATCCAAAGGTCAGTCGGTAGTGATCCTGCAGAAAGAGATATGAGGAGAGTTGCTTGCTTAAAAAATAAAGGAACAGTTTGACATTTTGGAAAATACACTTATTTACTTTCTTGTGGAGTGTTCGATGATTAAGTCATAACCACTCTCATGTTACCTATGCTAAATATGAGAATATATAGAGAGTCACTGGACCGGCCAAAAAAGAGAAGCTTGCTCTACACTTTGGTTTTTGAAGGGATTTGGGGGAAAAAAGGTATAATGTGTAAATTGTTGAGTTTCAGAGGTGTGAGGTTTCTTTGGACAGAGCAATGCTAGCTACTTCCCCCTTTTTCCAGGCTTTTGCTTAGCTAAGCTAACCAGCTGCTGGCTGTACAGACATTAGAGTAGCATCATTCTTCTCATCTAACTCTCAGCAAGAAAGCAAATAATTTCCCAGAATGGTGACGATTCCCTTAATTTTTTCCATGAGGGAGAAGGGGGGGAACTATCTTACATTAGCAGATGAAAACAAGATAGATGTACTAGGTAGTTACTTTACTACTTTCCTCAGGATACTCAAATATTTGTAAATCTTTGCCCCCCAAAATATTCAGTCTAATATTCTAATTCAAAATATATTTAGTTTTTGTGGTCAGTCAGCATCAGCACCTTTTCATTGGCCACTTTGAAGTTCTCGTACTCAGCATAGCGCTTGGAACCATAAAAGTCTCCCAGGATAATCCTCAGTGAGTAATTTCCTGTAACAGACAAAAAATAAAAGTCTTCTGAAAATACAAAAACAACACATGTCCCATCAACTCAAGAAGAATGGGTGATAATTCTCTGGAGGTCTGTCACTATAGCACTTTTACACTGCCTTTTCAAGGCTGGAATTTCACGCTGTTATTCCTCCTAGCTGTTCTGTATAAAAGGTACAAACGCAGAATGGGAGGACAGAGTTGTCTCACCTTTAAAACGGCATTAGAGGAAGTAATAGCCCTGGAAAGACTTCTGTATAAAAGGGACATCCAGCAGGATGGGATCATGGGCGGAACAGGTGTAATGTTTTGACAATGTGGTATGTATGCAACCCATCCAGGGAGATTTACTGTAAAAAGCAGCTGATAGCAATTAGCAGCTAACTCAAAGAAGAAGAACAGACGTCGAAAGTGTTTGTAAATTGGGAGCCTGGAGCTCCTTATCCTCTGAGCAGAGAGCGAGATCAGCCGCCATATACCAGGGAAAATAAACTATTGTTATTGCTTGGTTTATTGTCAGTAATTGAATATTGATTAGTACAGCTTTGAATTAAAACATTTTGTAAAAGAAGCACTGTTGACCTTGTGTGGTGATGTAATGCAGGTTGTCATTGCCGAGCCAAAACTCTGCATCCACATCTCCAAAACCATCCTTGTACTCTGCCCAGGACCTGATAGATAGATAGATAGATAGATAGATCGATCGATCAATCAATCAATCAATTTTATTTATAATTATTTATTTATTTATATTTATACGACATCCCTCTGTCCTTATGACCCTCGCAGCGGATAAGGAAAAACTCCCCAAAAAACCCCTTTAACGGGGAAAAAAACGGTAGAAACCTCAGGAAGAGCAACTGAGGAGGGATCCCTCTTCCAGGACGGACAGACGTGCAATAGATGTCATACAGAACAGATCAGCATAATAAATTAACAGTAATCCGTATGACACAATGAGACAGAGAGAGAGAGAGAGAGAGAGAGAGAGAGAGAGAGAGATGCAGGTAATGACAGTAGCTTACAACAACATTATTGAAAGTAATAATATTATAGTTATAGTTCTGGCTACTGTGGTACAATATGTTGAAAGTATGTATCAATATCTGGCAGTATACATGTGTGACAATAGTCATATGTGTATAATAACAGTAGAAGTATGACTAATGATGGCAGCAGCAGCAGGAGGCATCTGGCAGGACCACGGCAGCAGCACAACCACACACATCACGCTGTCCAGGCACTGCTGCGATATGAGTTAATCTGAGAGACAGTGGAGCACAAAGGCTCCGGAGAAGAAGCCGAGTTAGTGACATCCCGAATGGCCGAGTTAGCAAGATGCAGTAATGGAATACGAGAGAGAGAGAGAGAGAGAGAGAGAGAGAAAAGGAGAGAAGGTGCCCAGTGTATTATAGGAGGGTCCTCTGGCAGACTAGGCCTAAGTCAGCCTAACTAGGGGCTGGTACAGGGCAAGCCTGAGCCAGCCCTAACTATAAGCTTTATCAAAGAGGAAAGTCTTAAGTCTAGTCTTAAATGTGGAGACGGTGTCTGCCTCCCGGACCGTAACAGGAACATGATTCCACAGGAGAGGAGCCTGATAGCTGAAGGCTCTGGCTCCTGATCTACTTTTGGAGACTTTAGGGACCACGAGTAACCCTGCGTTCTCAGAGCGCAGTGTTCTGGTGGGATAATATGGCACTATGAGCTCTCTAAGATATGACGGAGCTTGACCATTTAGAGCTTTATAAGTTAACAGTAGGATTTTAAATTCAATTCTGGATTTTACAGGGAGCCAGTGCAGAGAAGCTAAAACAAGAGAAATATGATCTTGTTTCTTAGTTCCTGTTAGTACACGTGCTGCTGCATTCTGAATTAGCTGGAGAGTTTTTAAGGACTTACTAGAGCTACCTGATAATAGAGAGTTACAGTAATCCAGCCTAGAGGTAACAAAAGCGTGGACCAATTTTTCTGCATCTTTTCGGGTCAGGATAGGCCTAATTTTCGCAATATTACGCAGATGAAAAAATGCAGTCCGTGAGGTTTGTTTTAAATGAGAATTAAAAGACAAATCTTGATCAAATATTACTCCGAGGTTTCTTACGGTAGTGCTAGAGGCCAGAGCAATGCCATCTAGAGAAACTATGTCATCAGATAAAGAGTCTCTGAGTTGTTTGGGGCCAAGAACAATAACTTCAGTTTTGTCTGAATTTAACATCAGGAAATTGGTGCTCATCCAAGTTTTTATGTCTTTAAGGCAGTTATGGAGTTTAGTTAATTGATTACTTTCTTCTGGCTTCATTGATAAATACAACTGTGTATCATCCGCATAACAATGGAAATTTATAGAGTGATTTCTGATGATGTTACCTAAAGGAAGCATATATAGAGTAAATAGGATTGGTCCGAGCACAGAACCTTGCGGAACTCCAAAACAAACTTTGGTACGTAAGGATGATTCATTATGAACGTCAACAAACTGAAAACGATCAGATAAATAAGATTTAAACCAGCTTAGTGCAGAACCTTTTAGGCCAATTAAGTGATCCAGTCTCTGCAGTAGAATTTGATGGTCAGTTGTGTCAAACGCCACACTAAGATCTAATAAAACAAGTACAGAGACGAGTCCTTTGTCTGAAGCAATCAGAAGGTCATTTGTAATTTTAACTAGTGCTGTCTCAGTGCTATGATGCACTCTAAATCCTGACTGAAATTCCTCAAATAAATTATTATCATGGAGAAAATCACACAGCTGGTCTGCGACTACTTTCTTGAGGATCTTTGACATAAAGGGAAGATTAGATATTGGTCTATAGTTGGCTAACACCTCTGGATCCAGGGTGGGCTTTTTTAGTAGAGGTTTAATTACAGCTACCTTAAAAGACTGTGGTACATAGCCTGTTAATAAGGATAGATTGATCATATCTAATATATGAGTGTTAACTAAAGGAAAGACCTCCTTAAGTAGCCTAGTTGGGATGGGGTCTAAGAAATCACTGCGGTCAATTCTTGAAGAGAAATTGGGGAGAAGCAATCTAAATATATATTAGGTTTTACAGCTGTGTTTGAGGTTAGATAGGTACTATCTGAGGACACAAGGTCATGAATTTTGCCTCTAATAGTTAGAATTTTGTCATTAAAAAAGCTCATAAAATCATTACTGCTAAGGGCTAAAGGAATACAAGGCTCAATAGAGCTTTGACTCTCAGTCAGCCTGGCTACAGTGCTGAAAAGAAACCTGGGGTTGTTCTTATTGTCTTCTATTAATGCTGAGTAATAGTTTGCTCTGGAATAGATAGATAGATAGAATGCATCACTTTCAATTGGATCTATTATTGAACACTATAGTTATCAGACATCAGACACACCTGTTAAACCTCTCTGTTCCATCGAGTCGTCTTTGAATGACGATCCAGCCACCTCCATCGCTCATATCACAGTAGGCTCTGACTGGGCCAGGGCTGCCGAGGGGAGTGATTGTGTAGACACCACTAGATCTGAAACCAGAACTGAAAAGCTGGGCGCAGTCTGACACAAACACACACACACACACACACACACACACACACACACACACACACACACACACACAAATACACACTCTGTATTCAGTGCATCTCTTGTTCCTGTATTTTTTGCAATACGAGACTTGAAAGATATTTTAAGCTTTTAAATGTTGTTGTGCAGTCCTGAGGCTGCGACCCTGACCTGTGTACTGGGTGTCTTGGCTCTGGTCAGGTTTGGCTGTGTCCTCCTTGCCAGGTTGATCCAGCTGTTGTAGTTTATGTAGGAGGAGTTTTTGTTTCTCAAGCTTCACTTTCAGAAGCTTCTCCTTTTCCCTCAGACGAGCCACCTCCTCAAGGCAACTGTCTGACTCCTACGCACACATTTGGATTGCTAAATTTGTGATAATTCACTCAGATCCATTCCCTAACTCTGAGATAAATTATGCATAGTGTAAATATATTTTTTATTCATACAAAACCCAGATATGTAAAAATGTGAAGTTGTGGTTTTATGGAGGTTATGTGCTGGGCTATTTCTTTGCTGAGAGTAGTGACTTACTGTAGCCATGTTTTCATAAGATTATTCTTATGCACATTTTGAAGTTTTTAAGTTGTATGGAAACAGCAAAATATACTCGCTTGAGGTGATTTTTGCTTTTAACAAAAAAAAGTTGGAGTAAAAAAATGAGATAAGGAGACACCTACCAATTAGCCTAGTTTATTTGTTTCTAAGCAGCTAATGGAAACAGCGGGCAGATTTAGTTACCATCGGACAAAGACAGGCTGGCTTTTTCCTCGTTTCCAGTCTTTAGTCTGGAAGTGAACATCACACCATCTGTAAAAAAGCTGAAGATGAAAAGAGGATGGCTTCTACAACAGGACAGTGATCCCTAACACACCTCGAAATCCACAATGGACTACTCCAAGACGAGTGAGCTGAAGGTTTCTACAATATTCCTCACAGTCTGTAGACAGACCTCAAAAGAGCAGTGCATGCAGGACAGCGCCAGAATCTCACAGAGCTAGAAGCCTTTTGCAATGAAGAATGGATGAAAATCCTCCAAACAAGAATTGAAAGACTCTTAGCTGGTTACAAAGAGTGTTAGGAAGCTTTTTTACAGATGATGTGATGTTCACTTCCAGACTTTGCTGGAATTTAATTGAATCCATTCTTTCATCTTGGCCAAACTTTTGCATGCTGCTCCTTTTTTTCACTCTAGAATTGTACAAAACAAAAATAATGCACTGATCTTGCTTAAAATGTTGAAAAGCATGTTTCATCTTAGAGGATGAGATTGATGCCAACTGCACATCAAATTTGAAGTTAGAACCAGCAGCTGATTAACTTAGCTTAGCATAAAGACTGGAAACGAGGAAAAAGCCAGCCTGTCTTTGTCCGATGATACTTGCCAAAGGGGGCAATACTAAATACTGACCATGCAAGGTGCCCAAACTTTTGCTTCAAGCCCTTTTCCTTGTGTTATTTTGTAACTTGTAAAATATTGAAATAAAAAAGTAATCTTGCTTAAAATGTTGAAGAAGAGTGTCATCTTTAACTTCATGCCTTTTGGAAATCAGCTCATCTTCTACTTACTTAACTACTCACAGTAAAAGAAAACCTGACCAGGAGTGTCCAAACTTTTGCATGCAACTGTTTTTTTTTATGTTAAGCTATTCCTGTAAAATGACAACAACTACTTGTGTTTTTCAGTGTGACAAACACAAAGGCATTACCCCTACCACTGTAAGGATATGGTTAACTCTCCCCAGTGCTGCTAAAACGGGATGCATATTTAAACAGACACTGAGCTTGGACGTTAGGTGGTGTGAAAAGTTTACATTCACTGGAATTGGTCTTGCAACTTTGAAAAGGGTAAATTCCCCAAGCAAAATTGATAAAGTACGTAGGCCTAAGTAAAGTAAATAAATGGATCTAATCACCTCTTTTGAAATACAGGCCCGCTCAAAGTGCACCTTATACACAATGTTTTATGAAGTAAACAACAGTTACAGCCACAATAACACATTTCCAGATAGAAAATACATGATAGGAACACATTAGCATAACCACACATAAATGGTGTCAAGAAGAAGTCCGTGGCTTGTAAGTGAAATATTAATGAACCAACTGTAAATCAGCACAACAGCCTGACTTTGCAGAGTACTTACACAGAGAGACTGAGAGCAAGCTGCGATGACCATCAGTCCTATGAACAGCAGTGAGCCTCCCATCCTCTTCTTGTTTGGATAGCACAAAGCTACAAGATTAGAAGAAGACCTACGTCTTAGAGTTTAGTTGAATCTGATTGATTTTCACCAACAGCATGTTAGATTTGTTACCTGGACCCAAACAAAGCTCTGTCCGAGGGGAAGGAGAATCTGACGAAATGCCTGATTCTCTACAGTCATAAACTACACCAAATATGCAGGGAGTGTCTAGAGCAGATGTACACTTGCCAAAAGTAGACACACTTTCGGGAAGATCTGTTTTGTAATATTACAGAGAATAAAAAACACAAACATATGCATCTGATCAGAGGAAACAAGGCCAAAAAACTCCTCAAATCTCTGCTTTTGTCTGTGATCTGCCATCTGTCCTCCTTCCCTCAGAACTCTCTCCTGTTCTCCTCCTGCCAGCTCTTTGATTTCTCCCCTCCTTCATGGCCACTTATCCAGCTCTGTGAGTGTCATTAAAAGACTCGGGTAGTCATTTTGTTGATGAGCAGGATTGTACCATTTTAAGTAAATGTTGCGAGTGGCTAAATGCCACTGAAGGTCAGAGCTGAACAATGCGGGAAGGGGCAGAGCAGAAGGACACATTTCATCTGCAAGGAACTTGAGTGAATCATGTGGCAGTGACCAATTTCAAGTGATTCAAAATGAAGAAAAGATGTGTGTTTTGCCCAAAAAAGGAGACAAGGTTTTGTTATTTGCTTCACACAAAGCAGCTGTTTTGGAAAATAGGCTCTGTCTCTTTCTTGCCAAGAGTTAGATAAGAAAATTGATACCATTCTCCTGTGTGCAAGGTTAAAATAGACCCAAAAACACTTTTCCGTTACATTGGGAAAGAGATGTCAGTGGATCCTTCTTATTTTATTAATTTTACTACCATCACTAAATGACTCATTTCACTGTTGTGATTTGATTTATTCAGTCTGATAACATTTCAAAAGTCTGTAACAGCCTCACAGTTAAATCCTTTTATCCCCATTCAGATTGGCGGAGAGCTAAACAGGAGGCTAGCCAGTTGGCGAAAGTCTCTCGTGCACTTCTTCTATGGGCCTCGCAGTATGGAAGATGTGGGTAATTTTACACCTGAGAAGTCCAACATTTTTGGCTTCATGCATCACTGTGCGATTATTGCAGCAGTGAACATTCCCTAAGATATTCCCCGCCTCCAAAGCTGTATCCATTTCTCTTTATTCATCTATGGCAGCTACAGTCAGCAGCTGGTTAGCTTAGCATAGTATAAAGGCAATGACTTGAGAATGCAGCTGCTCCCAGTTGAGATAATCCTGCATGTTTCTTTAGTTCAGATGTTAATTACAAAAGTGAGTCTTAAAGGTTCTATTGGGTGGATTTTGTTACAGTCTAGCTATTTCCAGTCTTTGTGCTATGCAGTGTTGAACAGTGATGCGTGACTAGTAACAGTTTTTCCAGTAACGAGTAGTGTAGCTAATTACTAGTAAAATTTCTGTAATAATTTTACAGTCATTACAATCACTACTGACTTGACATACAACAATTACATCAGCATACTCGTTTTTTTAATTGGTGCACTTCCTAGGCATGTCACAAAGCAGCAAGCTAGTTGGAAACACTTAACCTTAAGCTGCTGCAGGTAGTTGGACTAAAACTCTTTCCACTGTCATAAACACATCCTCAAACCTCCGGCCTGAAACACTTGAGCTACTACAACCGACAGCACAATAACGTGAAGCTCCAGGAAATACACCACACTAAAGATGAGCCCTCTTTGGCTGTGGAAGTCAGCTGTAGCCCGACACTGGCTAAACAACTAAAACTGCATTTTAATCATAAACAGTTGCAGGCTACAAAGAAGTGATGAAGCTTGTGGTTGGATATGTGGTGGATGACATGTTGCCCCATGAGTTGGAAAGTACTGACACAGACAACAGAAAACCCCAGGTAAAAAAATGTTTGCAAGCTATCTAGCCTTAGCTACAGGTTACTTACTACCAATTTTATGGGGTGTAACAGAAAAGTAATACAACAAGTATTGTGACAAATTACTGCTGGCAGGGAGTAATAAGTAAAGTAATATTATTACTTTTGAAAAGAGTAATGAGTAAAATTATACATTGTTGAAGAAATGAGCCCAACACTGATGCAATGCTAAGCTAAGCAGGTGTTGGTGGTAGCTTTATGATTACTGTACAGACTTAGAGAGTGTTGGATTATGTTATTAACGTTTGGCAAGGATGCACGTAAGCCTAATTCAAATTATGTCTATTTCTTTCACAAAATATTAAAACTATGTTTGGCTTCAACAGTAAATCTAGATGGGTCATTTCAATTATACCAGGAAAACCTCCAAATCCACAGGCCTGGGGATGAGCAAGTACACCAGTATCTATATCTGTATCTGTTTCTGTTTCTGTATCTGTATCTGTATCTGTTTCTGTATTTGTGTTTGGAATGAGCAGGATTTAAGCGCGATGTGAGTGGAACTTCAACTGGAAGTAAGAGGAACCTAACCATGAATGAATAAGGAGACCTTAATACAGCTTTGGAGGCGGGACCCTGTTCATTCATAAAATTCAGTGGCACACAAAGCCAAAAACCTTTAACCACCACGTATAAAATTACCTGGATGATTGGTGCAGCTTCCACATTATTGGGCCCATAGACCAGGCGTACTAAAGACTTCCAGCAGCCGAGCTGAGTACTTCTGGTTTAGCATGCTGCTAACTTGAATGGGCATGAAATTATATAACTGTGTGGCTCTTCTGCACTTTCCAAATGTTATTGGACAGAATTGCTCAAATTCTTAAAGTAAAACTAATCATTTTGTGTTACATTTTCTCACAGTATAAGTATTTTTGGTTCCAATTGCATCACGTGATGGATGTAATTCCACTGCTTGACCACTAAAACTGGCTTCAAAGCATGGCGCAGTTCCTGGAGGCCTGTGCCTGACCACAAGTTGTTATTATATGCCTAATGATAATGAGGATCATGAGATAAAGGACAATCCAGTACAATCTAGCAAATCTTAGTTAAATAATGAACAGCTGTAGTATGTTGTGTATGTGTGGATGTAACTATTAGAGCCTGATAGCATTAATGAGAAAACAAAACAACAACAAAGATTCTCTAGCCTTAAACAAGCTGGGGAGTTCAAATCCTTTATTCCAACTGCAAATGTAATACTCTTAGAAGCAGAGGTAGAACATATTTTGTATTTTGTTTGGCAGTGTTTGCGCACTAAGAATAATACAATCAATGGGAACATTGAAAAATACTTAAAAACATATGATAATACTTGGAAATAAAAGATTTGCCTATTTGTCAGTCCTCAGACGCTGTGTTCACACTGTGTAGTTTCATCCAGTCATCAGTTAGACTGGCCAAAGATGTGATTGCTCAGCGTCTTCTTGACTGTAGTGGTGCTTTCCACTCCTGAGGTCGTCACACTGATCAATGATCCTGCACAAACACACACACACACACACACACACACACACAAATGCACACAATTAGTTTTTGTTAACCACAGTTTCAGGGACAAGAATGAACTTTGCAAATAACAGGTTTGAACATAAGTGGCATTTTGCCCCAGCCATCCAGATGAGTAAGTAAGCTTTAAATATTGAATTAAGACTGTTGCCAGCATTATATTGTCTGATTGTTGCGTGTTTGGTTGTCAGAATTGATATTCCACCAGTCATCTTTTAGACTCAGGTTCTACTACATTCCTACTGGATCATAACCTTTTTAGACAAACAGATGGTTCAGGTAAATGAGTGACCGTGTATACTGGAGACCGAGGCGAATGTGTCACAGTTGCTCATAGTGACGCAGCTGTTAAAACACAAACAGAACATGTAGCATTTCTGTACTTGCTGTTCTCCTGTCTCAAAGTCAATGGATTTTTTTAAAATAGGTTTTTAGTTAGATTCCTGATTTTAACACAATATTTGGAAACTTAAATGGATAATGCTTAAAGGATTGATGACATTTGAGCTAAACTTGGCAAACACTAGCCCTGCCCAGATGTAGTGTGTGTTACCAGTCAGCCTTTATCACCTTCACATTATGTGTTGAATCTCACCTTCAGGTCTAAGTCAGATTTCATCTGTTTACCATGAGTGTCTCTCTTCCTTGTTGCAGCTCTGTCAGCCTTTCCTGAAGAGATTGGAAAACATAACTATCACCTGGAGTACAACAACTACTCAAATAGTACTGTAGCTCCTCTGTTACTTTTAATAATCAAAAAATAAAAAGTTACCTTTTATATCCACTGCCTCTGTCCGCTGTGAGAACTCAGGGTCATCTGGCTGAGCATCATCAGACTTCTTGTAGTAATACTGTTGATCAGGGGGCCCAAACCTCTGTATGGAAACACACACACACACACACACACACACACACACACACACACACACACACTATGACTTCTTGTACTATAGCTACACTATTTGTCTCTAGAGAACTAAATCACACTGACACATTAAACTTCTTATAGTTCTAAAGCTAAACAATAACACACACACATGCATAAGCAGAAATACTCTACCACGTCAGGCCACATGAAGCTAATGAAGAGAATGATGGGAAGTCCAACAGTGAAGACATAGACACCCCAGAGCCAGGGACGCTGGTGGGTGGCCATAAGGAGGCTCTCTATGATACCTGGCTAGAATACACATACAGATACTGGACGTTACTTGTCACATGATAAAACCTTTAGTATATCAACCTACTATATAACATGCATAGCTGTTAACAAGCAACAAATGAAGGTGAAAGGTCAAAACCACAGTGCCTGAATAATAATACTATGATCACAAATGATCATGTGCAAGGAAAAACCTAGGAAAGCGGTGAAAAATAAGAACAATATGAGCTGAAGAGAGAATATAGAGGATGTTTAAAAAGAAAAGAAGTGGAAAGAAGTGGGACATCATTCAGGAGGGAGACCATAAAAGCTACAGGGAATATGCTGACAATTTCACCTGTAATTCATATAATTGTATCTGTAATTCATATGCATATGTATATCAGAGCAGTAGGTGGTGTATGACCCTGATTAAAACTAGATACAAGTGTTGCTGCTTGGGGAAGCAATATTTTTGACACTACTCATGCTTGTAGTGTAATATCTGACCACATGCAACATTGAATTATTCCATTATGAAGTCAGTCTGTGGGAATAAAAAATTAAGTGCTATTGTGTTTTGGTTGATTTGAAAATAAAGAAACCTGATCCATGAAATATGTAGCCATAGAATTAATTTTACTTGAGCTTTTAACTTTAAAACTAAAATAACTTTGTGTCATATTTACTGAAACTGTCACTATATTCTAAAAGAAGGAGCATGAGACAGATGGTCTGTGACTATCTGGGAAAAAAATCATGTCCCCCCTTCTCCTCTTCCTCCTGCTTCTAATGACTTCTTGCTACAATCTACAAAAAACAGCCAATCAGAGCTAAGGAGTGTCTAACGCAGCTGTCAATCATGTTAATCATGCCTCCTGAACTGCAATCAAACTGCCAAAATAGGCAGCTCTGATCAAATATGAATCAAGATTCTGTTACAGTCTACTTCTCAAATGTTTTCAGAAACATATTTTAGTGTACTGTTTAGCTGTAAAATGAGAAAGTTTGTGACCTGGCCGCCATGTTGGTAATGGTCAACTGAAACGCTACGCACCACCCGCCGAACCAGCCTTCTTATTTTACAACTGAACAGTGCACTAAAGTATGTTTCTGAAATACTCATTTAGTGCCGTGCGTATACATGGCAAAATGTTTTTTTTAAGTTACCAACTACAGCTTAAACAGCTAACTTTGACACCGTTCTAAAGAAAGTCCAAATAATACGCAGTAGTACTGATATGATCACTACACCTGAGGTAGATCAGGATTTGATCAGCCCATTACATTTTTTGTGTAAGTAATTTGAATTTTCAAGCGAATCATATTTTTTCATGATAATTTAAAAATATAATTAAGAACTATTTATTAATTACAGAACCATAAAGCTAAAAAAAACCCTGAACCTTTGAAAAAATACATTTTAATAGTACTCTTTTCCAGTGTCTCTACATTTATTTTTGGGGGTTTCATTTTATCTACCTTTTTGTATTGTTTGTTTATGATTTATATGTGTTTACATATGTACCTGTGCTGACATCAATAACCTCTCTTTTCCAAACAGTGAGTAACAGACTTAGTTCATTACAAGATAAATAAAGGCAATAAAAGCAGGTCTTACCTGAGCTGCAGCAGACGCATGTGTCACACTGGCTATTAGCATCACGCACAGCAACACAAAGTTCATCTCCATGTCTGAAACACGCACCTACACGCACACACATTCATACACAAACATGTCCGCATGCATGCACTAACAGTCAATATACTGCATGTGTTCACATGCACACACAAAATGAAACACTCAGATAAAAACACACTCAAAGATCCGCATGAGGAACAGAAAAAAACATTCTATCTTTTAGATCTATCATATGACTACAGAGATAAAACTGGAACAGAAAGATAAAAGACAAAAAAAGGAAAGACTGTGAACACACACAGACTTCTGAGAGAGGAAAATAAACGAGATGCGACAAAAGAAACATGCCCAGACTCCAAGAGGAAGCAGAGTGAGACAAAAACAAAGAAGATTAACAAAAGAAAGAGAAAGAAGTGAGAGTAAAAGTAAGAGAAGCACAGAGCACAGAGGAAGCTACAGAACCAAACAGTATGTTTCTACCTTTAACTCAGTGATTTCTCACTCTTTTCACAGGTTCCTTAAAAGTCACTTCCTGAAATCTTGCAGGCATGTGCTGTTGGACTTTGGTCCCAAGTCATTTACTGTCATGGCTGCAGAGCATGCAGTGGCCACATTAGAGCGGTACAACATGGTTAATAACATACATACACACACACGCAGCCTTTCATGGTTATGAAGTAAATGTGTCCAAAGTGTCATTTATCATGCTAAAAATAAGTGGTCAGAGTTTGGGTAGCAAAGTAGTAAAAAAAAAAAGAGTGTAAAATTAAATTGCTTATGTTGTTTCATCACTTTTATGTGCATTCAGTAAGGCTGTAAGGCGCACAGTTATCAGTAGTCAGTAGTCGCCAAAAATGTCCTTTTTATAAATTTTTATTTTCAATTAAAGTTGACAAGTTGTGAAAGGTAAAGGGAGAGTTTGAGAGAACTTACAAATCGAATGAATAGGCCAGTGGTTCTCAAACCTTTTTTTTCAAAAGATGTACCCCTTTTAATATTTTTTCAGCCAACCAGCACAAATCATTTTTGGTAGAAAGACATGGTGAAGAAAGTTAAACATGAAGGTGATTGCATTTGTTGTGGCAGTTCACACCCAGTAACTACTGCATTGAAAATAGAAATATACTGAATAAAATGTGATTTATCAAACTTACTTTTTTGTATTTTACAAGTTTTATCAAACTTATTATAATATTATTATTTTAAACAACAGACAACAATAAACCTGTGACAGAAAATGCTGAAAATGGTTGAAATTAATGGAGTTCGACATTCACAAAATGTTGAAGTATTCCTTTAAACTTAAAAACTTTATATGCCATGTGATAGCTTGATGCAATTATGAGGGATGACAAGTGTGTGGGAATGAGTTTAACTCATGCTCTGATGCATCTAAGTGTCATATTCAGCTATAGCAGGAAAGTATTCAGTTGTATTTATGGAGATTTTAGGCCCCCTAGTGGAAAAAGACATAACTGAATACATGTTTGGACAAGTCAACTGGAAAGGTTAGTTAGTTTTTGTTTGTTTTTTCTTTATTTGTTTGTTGTACCTAATAATATTCCATAGCAGTGTATTGGTTACATTAAAGTGTTAGTAAATTGTTCAATGTGTCTTTAAAAACAAACAAAAAAAATTCTTATCATTATTTTCTAAATTGTGTCTGCAACCATTAAATTTGTTTGTTGGTTTAACGTTTTTTTTTTTTCCTGTACAATTTTATATAGTGTGCATTTACATAAAGCTATATTCATAAAGTTTATTAGTATTATAATGATTTCAATGCACACTAATATGTTCTTATTTTCCTTTAAAAACTTTGTAAACCTGTGAGAAAGTTTTTAAAAGTAAAGAAACAAAAAGATATTAAGAAAGCTTCAAAATGAAATACAAACACATTTTACATGAAATTATGTCAAATATAACATCAAACAAAATGAAAGGTTTTGGTGTTTTCTTGTGTAATTCTTTTTTTTTAAATACAAATAATTAAAAGAAACACTAACTATTTCATCATATTGACAATTCTATGTGCTTTCTCCATAGTACATCCTTCAGAGCCGGATGTTGATTTCACTGCGCACACCGTCACCCCCAGAAACACTCTCGTTGCAATCGGCGTCTGACAGGAACCCGCTGCCTGTTCCCACTGTGGTGATGTTGTGTTCGAGGGTTGTGATTCGCTGTTTCAGTCGAAGCTGGGAAGAGTTGAACTCACTCTGCAGACGAGCCAAACACGTCTGAAAACAAAGTTATCATTCATTATTGTCATTATTGTAATGACTGTAAGAAACGCAGCATTAGTACCAACAGCAGCTGCAGTAGCCTCGCGTCACCAGGCTCTTTATTCACTCTGAATTTCGTCTGGAATCTGGTTCCGGTCTAGAGAGCGGATGCGGAATTCACCAAATTCACCAAAGTAAAAGTGTTCACCAAAGTAAAACTTTAAATTCTGGCGCACCATCGATTTGGGGTGATGAGGGGTGTAAGAAAATCGTTTCACCGTATTTTTATTAGCTTGGTGCTTTTATTTTGACGGAAAGGCGCATCCATCGAATTCCAGATCCTGTCTCACTCGCCCTGGTTCCGGTTCCTTACCAAAACGGCCACTAACGGCCCCAGACTACAGCTGCAGTAGCTGCCAAATTGGTACCGACCTGGAGCCGATCCAGACTGGTCTCCAGCCTCTCCACCTTCTCCTCGAGCTCCTCCCCTGCCGATACATTTACTTCCTCTAGAAGCCCCTCCTTCCGCAGGATGTCCCGTCCCCTCTGCTCCAGCTGGGCCCTGGCATGGGGGAACTCTTGGAGTGCCTCCATCAGGTCTTGTTTGGAAAGGCAGAACAGGTCAGAGTATCCCAGACTGCGAATGTTAGCTGTTCGTCTGTTCCCCATCTTGCTGCCGCTGATGTTCAGGATGCTGATTTCTCCGAAGCAGCTTCCTGATGTCAGAACAGCAAACTGGGTGATTCCATCCTCCCCCACCACTGCCAGCTGCCCATCTTTAATTATGTACATCTCCTTTCCCACATCTCCCTGGAAAAACACAGAGACAACATAAATCAGCATTTTTAACAGTAATACTGTCCCTTCATCAGAAAGGCACAACATCTGAAAACTAGCCTAGTAGTCTAGTGTGGTGCTATGCCATCGTTCCAATGGCTCATAATTCCAAAGCCCCAGTTGTCCAAAAAATGTCCCATTGGATCAAAAGGCCGTTAATCCAACAGAATGATGCAGATTAACGGCTGATGCAGAATGATATATACAATGGCGAAGGCATGACCCATCCTACTCTGCGTTTGATTGCCTTACCCAACCAACAAAGGCAATGAGTACTTGCCAGTCAGAGGCAGAGAAGAGCAGGTCATGCCTTTGCCATGGTAAAAGGTCAGATGATGTCATGCTACCGAATAATTAGCCATGTGCTTCTGTTTGGGAGAGTGCTGACAGAGAAACAGCCCTTTGGCGCAATGCACATTTGTTTTTGCAATACTGGGCCGTTGGGAAAATGGCCTTTTGAGCTAATGGGACATTTTTCAAACTATTGGGGCTTTGAAATTATGAGCTGTTGGAACAATGGGCAGTCCCCACCAGGGTTACTAGTGCTACACCCTGCACTACTGTAGATATAGTAGTTGTAATGCAGGCTAGAAACAACAGTAAATGTAAAGGTCGTGATAAAAAACTGTCTTGGGAAGTAGCCTGTGAAGTTTCTGACCACTTGCAGTGCTGTGGAGCGAGGTTTTTACAAGTGGGTCCATGTATACGCATTATGGGCACCAAAGTACAAAGCAAGGCCATGTTTTCTGGTGTATGTGCTGGGTGACCAACTATTCTATTAGAATAAATGGACACCCTGTTCAGTACTACAGCAGTAGCAACAGATAATTTGTCCTCCAATAGTACCAGTAAAAGTAATACCAACCTTTCTACAGATGTAGTCTCCAGGACTGAAAACCTGCGGCCGAAGTTTTAATACCAATTCTACAAGGAGGCCTGCCTCACAGTCCTGGAAAATACGCACCTATATCCACAGACACACACAAACACAAACACATGGACACAACAATAATGTTTGAGGAGCTTGCATGTAAAACAGCCACCCATGACATTCATGACTCAACAAACAGCATTTGCTGACAGTGTAAAATTAAGCAACAATTATTAACAACAGTTAAGTTTCTAATTAAATTTTGTTAGCAACAACGTTCGGTCCTGTGTGTGGTTTTGCAACTCCTGGCAACCTCGAGCGATGGGATTTAATATACTACTTCTGATGATAATCTTTACATAAATACCTTGTATTTATGAAGAAAGAGGCTTAGAGCAGTAAATTAAATTAGGTTAAATTGTGTCTTTACCTTCTTAAGTGTATCCAGGTGAACATTAATAGCAATCTCTGCTCTCAGTTTATTGGGCAGGCTCCTCAGTACTTCCTGTTCATCTATCGTCTTCTGATTGGTCCAGAGGTAGTCAAACCAGCGGATGACCCGCTGCTCTAGCACCTTACTCACATGCCTGAATTGCATGTAGTGTTTCAGGGTGTCTACGCGACTCTGAAAGGCTGCTCTCGTGGCATTCATATTGGAGATCATGGCTCCAACATTACCCACAATGGAGGCAAAAATCAGAACACCAACCTAGGACAGAAATACCAGTATTAGCTGTTTTGATACACTGGAACAACTGGGATCCACATCACTCAAGGTAAGATAATATCAGCTAAGGTCACACCTTTGCTGTGGACTTACCAGAAAGTCAAATATGAGGAACAAATATTCCTCATCTCTAACAGGAGGAGGTGTCTCTCCAATGGTGGTCAGTGTCAGTGTGGACCAGTACAGACAGTATATGTAACTTCTGGTCAGGGAGCCAAACTCAGGATCTGATGCATTGGGGTAAACCCAAGTATCTGAGCCCAGTCCGAGGATTTTGGAGAAGCTGTAGTACACACAGGCATTCCAGTGGATGATCACCAGGATGTACAGAACCAGCTTACAGATGCGGAAAGCGTTGGGATAGCCTGTTCGTGTCTCTGTACGTTCAAACAACTCAAAGAGACGTGGCAGGCGCAGCAGCCGGTTGAATCGAAGAAGAGGGGTGTAACTGACTCCAATGGTCAAGTACAGAAGGTCCGTTGGAAGGATGGAGCAGATATCAATTTTGCACTGCAATCTTCGCACGTAGGTTTCTCTAAGACGCCGCACGTCTTTCACCATCAAGCCTTGATCCAAGAAACCTTTGCAGATATAAAATAGATAAATGAATGACTGTAGGTGCCTCAGAATTTTTTATCAAACATTTTCATGACATAACAGAAATTCTAGTCTTCTTCCACAGGTTTTTTCAGTACCTGTGTGGAGACGAACAGCAATATCCAGGATATAGACTCCATCACAGATGTAGTCCAGTACCAGCCACACCAACACATTCCTCATCTGGAGCTCATCAAAACAGGCCCTACAGAAACACAGAGACACTAACATATCTACCAAGTCTTGAAGGAAATATCTGGCTCTTTAGCTTCTAAACGCTCCACTATGATCACCAACTAGTTGCTAACTTTGTCTGTCTGCTGTTAATTTTAACATCCTGGGCAGGTAGTGTACAGTTTATCAGTTTATCAGAACTTAATTGTTGAAAACAGCAGCACTGTGTGAAGTTCTAGATGGTGGCATGCCCAAGAAATAGGATTCATAGTGGTACAGTAAGTGCTAGAACTGGCATAGTTTTGTTGAATAGGCATAGTAATAGTTCCCAACCTGACAACAAGTAGGGTCCAGTTATAAAATACAGCAGCACCAATCACCATCAGCCAGTAGTAGTATGCATCGTCAGATGGCGATAAGACCTCGACATGACACTTCCTCCTCCTGACAGAGCAGGGTAATAAAAAACGAAAGACAAATTTATCTGTAAATGAAAATTGATGCTTTAATGTGTATGCATTGTGTCTGTATTTTTGGTGGCTCACTTGTGTCTGGAGCGTCTGATCTCATGTTCTGTATCAGAGCCAGTGTGGCTGTGGCTGAACCTGCTGGGCGGGGCTTGTATGTCCGTGTTGGTGGGACCTCTGAAACGTTCCAGGAAGGAGTCAGGTCGCTCTGTCTCCTCAACCAAACTCTTCTGTGCCCATTCTCTTAGAGTCACCACCATTCTTACTATCCTGAGGACAGGGAAACACACACATGTAAAATTTATAACACAGGGCACCAATAATTTACCTATTTCCAATAGTTGACGTTGTCACACACCGGAAAAAAATCAAGTCTGAATAAATCTGTTTGAATGTTTAAGAAGATGTAAAATCAACTTGTAGATTAGTCAGTTGTCATACCTGGACAGAGCACCTCGCCCACGCAAGGAATTCTGGGAATTAATATCTCTTCTGTCAATGGCCGCCATTCTCTGAAGCTCTGAAGAGGTGTCATCGCACATCGACTGCGCTCTACTCACATAAACCCCAACACACACATCAAAAACACAAAAAATAATTCAGTGATTGCTTCATCAACAGTTATAATCTCCTTCATACAGGAAGGCAAAAACATTATTCAGTAGATTACGCAGACTGAAACTTGGAGAGAAAACATGGAGTTGTCACATCAGCTGAAAGTATGAAGAATGATCAAGACAACAGCATTTCTGAATATATATACAGTACAGGCCAAAAGTTTGGACACACCTTCTCATTCAATGCATTTTCTTTATTTTCATGACTATTTACATTGTAGATTCTCACTGAAGGCATCAAAACTATGAATGAACACATGCGGAGTTATGTACTTAACAAAAAAAGGTGAAATAACTGAAAACATGTTTTATATTCTAGTTTCTTCAAAATAGCCACCCTTTGCTCTGATTACTGCTTTGCACACTCTTGGCATTCTCTCCATGAGCTTCAAGAGGTAGTCACCTGAAATGGTTTTCCAACAGTCTTGAAGGAGTTCCCAGAGGTGTTTAGCACTTGTTGGCCCCTTTGCCTTCACTCTGCGGTCCAGCTCACCCCAAACCATCTCGATTGGGTTCAGGTCCGGTGACTGTGGAGGCCAGGTCATCTGCCGCAGCACTCCATCACTCTCCTTCTTGGTCAAATAGCCCTTACACAGCCTGGAGGTGTGTTTGGGGTCATTGTCCTGTTGAAAAATAAATGATCGCCCAACTAAACGCAAACCGGATGGGATGACATGTCGCTGCAGGATGCTGTGGTAGCCATGCTGGTTCAGTGTGCCTTCAATTTTGAATAAATCCCCAACAGTGTCACCAGCAAAACACCCCCACACCATCACACCTCCTCCTCCATGCTTCACAGTGGGAACCAGGCATGTGGAATCCATCCGTTCACCTTTTCCACGTCTCACAAAGACACGTCGGTTGGAACCGAAGATCTCAAATTTGGACTCATCAGACCAAAGCACAGATTTCCACTGGTCTAATGTCCATTCCTTGTGTTTCTTGGCCCAAACAAATCTCTTCTGCTTGTTGCCTCTCCTTAGCAGTGGTTTCCTAGCAGCTATTTGACCATGAAGGCCTGATTCGCGCAGTCTCCTCTTAACAGTTGTTCTAGAGATGGGTCTGCTGCTAGAACTCTGTGTGGCATTCATCTGGTCTCTGATCTGAGCTGCTGTTAACTTGCCATTTCTGAGGCTGGTGACTCGGATGAACTTATCCTCAGAAGCAGAGGTGACTCTTGGTCTTCCTTTCCTGGGTCGGTCCTCATGTGTGCCAGTTTCGTTGTAGCGCTTGATGGTTTTTGCAATTTTCCGGACTGACTGACCTTCATTTCTTAAAGTAATGATGGCCACTCGTTTTTCTTTAGTTAGCTGATTGGTTCTTGCCATAATATGAATTTTAACAGTTGTCCAATAGGGCTGTCGGCTGTGTGTTAACCTGACTTCTGCACAACACAACTGATGGTCCCAACCCCATTGATAAAGCAAGAAATTCCACTAATTAACCCTGATAAGGCACACCTGTGAAGTGGAAACCATTTCAGGTGACTACCTCTTGAAGCTCATGGAGAGAATGCCAAGAGTGTGCAAAGCAGTAATCAGAGCAAAGGGTGGCTATTTTGAAGAAACTAGAATATAAAACATGTTTTCAGTTATTTCACCTTTTTTTGTTAAGTACATAACTCCACATGTGTTCATTCATAGTTTTGATGCCTTCAGTGAGAATCTACAATGTAAATAGTCATGAAAATAAAGAAAACGCATTGAATGAGAAGGTGTGTCCAAACTTTTGGCCTGTACTGTATATATATATATATATATATATATATATGTGTGTGTGTGTGTGTATATTCATATAAATGAACATCTATTCATTATTGATGTAAATCTTGGGCAGTGCAGCTGTTGGTGTTGTGCAGTATGAATTCTATTTTTCTTGTGTGTGCGCAAAGGGTTTTGCTAGTGATCCACTTTTCACAATGTGGCTCACATAGTCACTTTGTCTTTATGATTCCTTTCTTGTTGTATATTGCCCTTGTGAAGCCCTTTGAGACCTAAAGCGCTATATAAATAAATTATACTTACTTACTCTTGTGTGACTTTCTGAACAAACCCTTTTAAACGCCAAAGTCAAACAATAACACACACACACACACACACACACACACACACACAAAATAAATGTTCAAGGCAGGGGTAGACCAGCCACTACTATGTTCAGTGATGTTAAATCACTGTTTTTCTCAATGGCTCTCTGGCGTTAAAGAGAGCGATATAATAGCTTCAGTTCTCTGTTGGAAATGCTGTCTGGCAGAAAGGTAAAGTGGTGAAAATACTTTCAGTATAGTGTACACTTAAACTGATATTGATTGCTTACATGGAACATTTTTTTAGATGGCTAAAGTATATGTTTCCCATTCACAGCAGTACATTGCTCAGCCTCCATGGCAGTACTTCAGTCTGCTTCTCCAAACATGGCATACTGACCACCATCTGTTTATAATATACCGCCTATGGTACCTCATGCAACTCCACTTCAAAAAATCTTTAGTATCGCTTAAGTATAAAAATATTAATTGGTGCAGCTTTAAATACAAAACATAAATCCTGTAAAACATGCATATTTTAACAAAATATATATATTTTTTAACATGTTACATAAGTTTGTAATCCAAAATTACATAGGCTGACCTGCTGCCAGTGTCATGCAATATAACTGAAAGTTCTGCTATGAACTATGAGACACAGACACCTACATTAAAGCTGCAGTTGTAAACGTTTATGACAATAACTTTGTCTCATATTCTGAAGAAGTACATGTGACAGATAGTCTGTAAAAAAAAAAAAAAAAAGTCATGTTCCTCCTCATCGTCCTGCAACTTTTACTGGCATTCCCTAGAATCGACTACATCGCACTTAAAAAAAACAAAACCAGTCAGAGCTGATGAGCCTCCAACACATCTGTCAATCATGTTAATCACTGCCCATGAACTGAACTTTGAAACTAGGCAGCGCTGATCACATATGAATCAAGACTCTGTCACTGCATTGTCTATTTCTCACCTCAGATGTTTTCAGAAACCTATTTCAGTGCACTGAAATGAGAAAGTTTGTAACCCAGCCACCATATTGGAAACAGCTGAGCCAAGATGAAGCGTACGTACAGGTCAGGAACCAGCACCACACATACGACTGAGAACATGTGTGTATGACTGTGTGTATGTGTGTGTACCTGCTCAGTGTGCTGTCAGCTCGGTCACTCTCCTCCTCTGTCCATGTTTTCACAGACAGCCTGTGTGAATCCTGCACCAGACCCGTCATACTGCACACACACACACACACACACACACACACACCATAACAAGACTCAATCCAAATTCATTATCACCATACAGTCAGACAGACAGACAGATACACACTCAGTTACGACATACACACAATAAAATACAAGCTACAACACTCACTGACTTTAAAGAGACATGCCAACATAGAGAGTCTCACGCAGACTGCCAAACACATAACTCACTAACCAGCACACACACATGCAATGATGAACCCACAGTCAGAAAAGGAAGGTCATCCAGTACGAGGTCATCCTTTATCAGGCATCACCATGGAAACCAGATGGCATAGCAACAAGCTGTAAAGTAGTTATGACAACAGATCATAAGAGGTAGAGACAGAGAGTATCCGAAATCAACAAACCTGATAAATGTCCAGATATCTCAACATTAGCTCGACAAGTTCAGCTCACGTCTGTAGTTCAGCTGCATCCCATCTCTATCAATTTATTTAGATTCACAAGGACAGACAGTCCTATGAAAGGTTGGATGGATGGATGGATGGATGGAGTGAACAACCGATCAAAAGACTGATCACATGGTACTCCACAAAAGCATCCTTTAAATTGCAAATTGTGTGTGCGCGTGTGTGTTCCTTTTCAACACCACGCTCATCTGAATTCAAGAACCTTGTGTGAAGTGGCCTTCGAACTACAAGTGCGTCTTTGTGTGCGTATATTCCCCTGATTACTGAAAGAGAAGTGCTTTTATGCACACACCTGCACACGTGAATTGGAACAGTTTTATTGAAGCTCTGTTAAGAAACTGGATTTTAATCCAAGATACCGCTCAGATTCGCCATTAGTGTTGTACTGAGCAGAGGGATAAAAGGCTGAGATGGAACCTGATGTTTTTAGCTTAAAATGTGCTCCATGTGTGTTCTGGAACACAATTCACTCCAAATTACTGTGTGCACACACACACACACACACACACACACACACACAAAACCTGAAAGCATGTGCAGGGTAACAGCAAGTATGCCTTTGGGACTGAATGTCACATATGATCAGTTGAATGAGACCCAGGACACATGCAGCTGCCCCCCAACATTGATGACAACTATCCATAATACTGTACTATTATGATGTCATATCAACCACACTGTTGACATACAGTAGCAACAGCCTACATTGGCAAATGCAATCTTATCTGAATACTTATGGATTTCTCTAGAATCAAACTAAAGACAGTTTCTTTAAACATCTCCAGCACTCAGTGACTCACACCCAAACGATCTGGATTGATAGAAAAAAAATATTTTTGATTTGGAGATGAACTGTCCCTTTAAGAATGAAGCTGTAATCAGAATGTGGTTAGCCTACCTTAGCATAATCCAGAAAGAAAAAGTGTGTGTAATCTCAAAATGTTTAGATCTTCAATCTTGACATTGCTGTTTTAGTAGATTCTAGTTGTTGGACTGTGGAGTCTGACGTGTACCACCAAAACAGATTGATTAATAACAGTAATTAAGAAACTGACAGATGAAATTCAATGGTCAGCTGCTATGTGTGGGACCCTGTTTAATTTTTTCAATACTGCTTATGTGTTGATTTTAAAGAGAGAAATTTACTGCAGTGTCCGTAATATGATGAACAGCAAACAAATTAAATGTAAGATGGAAAATGAGGCAAACACAGTGGAACACACAATGAAAGAAATCTAAAATCAAAAGAAAGCCTTTTTGATATTGTGATTTAAAATTGAAAAGTAATTTCATTTTTAGTTTTAAATGCATAATAAAAATGCACATTTAATACATTTTTGCTCTGTTTATGAATGAATTATCCAAATATAGTCCAATAATTGAGTCTAATTAGATACTGACAAAATCTTTACTTACCCTTTTGGCAAACTTAAGATTCTGTTTATGGCAGAAAAAGAGCAAAAACAAAGAACAGATAACAACGAAACAACAATATATGGAAAAAATGATTTTATTGAACATTATATATCTGATTTTTTACACACTGAGTTTTGGAAGTATTGCTGGCATGTAAAGCAATTTTTGGCAAACATTTGGGATGAAAGAAAAAAACAGAACAAAAGTGGACTGCTGACATCAGCAGCAACACACCTGGATAACTTTTAGTTAGGATTAATACAGCAACCTGTCTCATGATGTTTATAGCAGGAGTCATATTTCAATCATAGCTGTTTCATCAGCAACAGAACATCAACATCACATGTTCAAATTCACATGTTCTGTTTCTGTATAAATAATCTGGGAATCATCTTTTGACAGCATTTATATTAATTTTAATTTTATTTTTCATATAGATCCAATACAATACAGGTACATATCATTTTCATTTCTGTATAACTGAGTTTATTCAACAGCAGCAGCAGCTTTCATATGTTAAAAGTCAGATGTCAACAACTCAGATAAGAAACTGTTGCATAGACGAACAAAATAAACAGTTTTTATTGTTTATAAAACAAGAGCTGTGACTGCTCATCATTTTAAGGGGTTTTTATGGGTGGGGCCCTGATTTACATTAGGAGTCTAAAACATTTTCAGGTGCAAATAAATGGCATTTTGAGGGATTATTTTGCAACATTCATCTTTTTAATAGTCCAGATTTGCACTTTTATAATGGATACAATAGTGGACTGTAATATAGAAAACGGCTTTTTGTTATCTTTTTATAAAATAATTTGAGGTCAATTAATTGATTATATTGATATTTATTAATAGGTTTTTAATGGATTATCTGCAAGTTTTAAGATGATTTTAAAATGTCATGTTTAAAATGTACTAAATAACATAAAATTTTCTCAATAACTGAAAACAAAATTAAGACCCTTGATATAATTTAAATTAAGGGATGGCATTCATGTTATTTTGTCAGTTTTAAAGGTTTTTTTAACCCTTAAACAGCCCTTAAAGATTATCCATTAAAAACACCTGAATGTGTGCCTTATAAAAGGCACAAGTATATTACATCCATAAATCCACTAATATTTAATATCTGTCCCCTTAAAATCCCATTTAAAATACTTGAACTACATGAGTATTAATGAGTAAGTTAATGGACTTCAAAGGTTTTACAGTTTCTAGTGTGACAACATGAACTTATAATCTAGCACAGCTTTGGTCATACTTAAAAAGGCCAAAAGGTATTCCGTAAAGAATATCATATTATGGTTTAAGTACAATAAATGCTTATTCGTTGATTTGGCTGGCACATTGGAAGATACAGCAGAACCTAGATGGTATTTTAAGAAGCAGAGACACATGGGAAACTCTGAGGCAATGCAGCTGAGGAAATATCAAGCATGTCAATGGGTGGGGAGAAAGTAAGAATGCAGAGGTAACACTGCAGTAAAATCTTACTGGAGATTTAAAATCAACTGAAATGCTAAAACGAGAAACATCACCCTGAATTTGTGTTTTCAGCAGGACTGAGAGAAGTTAAGTGGTCACTGCCTCTAAATGTTTCCCATGTATCACAGCAACTAAACCTTTTATTCATTTCTTTTCTCAACAGGCTTACCCTTCATGAGGGTCACAGGCAGGCAGGAGTCTATCCCAGCATGCACTGGGCAGACCCTGGACTGGTCACCAGTCTAGACAAACACATTCACACTTATATTCATATTTAAGGGCAGTATGGGAGACAGAGTGTTTTTAATGCGATGCTGCAAATCACTCAACCACCATAGTGTCCCAAAGCAAAACTGAGATCCAGAAGAGAACCCCAAACCCCAAATATTTACCACATAGCCATTATAGAAGTCTCACCTCACTGTTAACTTGGTCTTGAACCCTAGGAGCATTACTGTTGGCTGTGTCAATATATACAAATGTTCATGTCTGTTTTAAATGCAGAATAGGGCTGGGGATCGCTACTCAATATCTTCAAGGTATCAACCGAAATAACTCAGTACCAAGTAGTATCGAAACTTCTCCAGTCAAACAATACCTGCGTTTGATCCTTTTTGTACCATATTTGTCTGGTTTTGCTCGCAGCCAATCACCACAAGTGCTTTTTAATGCAACATGTGACTGGCCCACGACCAATTACAGTCTGTGTTGTGGTGAAGCCAAGACCGGTGCATTTGGCAGTTGGAAGTTCAGCGTGCCAAGATGTCACCAAACTGTTAGGAAGTATGGCTGTACTATACAGTTATAATGTATCAATGTAGAAATCATTTGAATGAGGAGGAGTGGTCGTGGCATTTTCACACAACTGATCGCTTCCATTCACATGATGGGTATTAAAGAAGTAAAAAGAAAAAAGGTATCAAATGAGGTACTCTATTGGTATCAGTATCACTTTAGAGGTACTGCTACTGGTACTGGCATCGCAATTTTTTAAATGAAACCCAGCCCTAATGCAGAATAGATTAATAAAGTGACACTTCTATTTTGGCTAACGAAGAATTGCTCAAAAGAACAGGACAATACAGCTCTGCTCACTCTCCTCATGTCTCCTCCTGTCACACAGGCCAACACAGTCAGTCAAAATGTGTGTGTGTGTGTGTGAGGGAGAGTGTACATGTGAATGTGTGTCTCCTCTACGCCCTCTTCATGCCTCTCCCCATCAGACAGGCGAAGATGGTCATCACCATTTTAGGGTTGACCTCTACCAGGTCCTCAGGCAGGGCGTAGACTTTCGCCCCGATCTTCCTTGCCATGGAAATGGCATACCTGATGCAGGAAAGGGTCACAGTTAGGATCACTATGGGAGCATAATTTTTTTTATCACCACATTTTTTACCAGCTAAAACTGAGTTACATTTGTGTCAACATCGTAAGTTTGCAATGGGACATATTGAACACAGAAAAAAAGTTTTTGCAAGCACATAAATCATGTTTTGTTAAGATATTGGTGCTATTTTTCACATACAACAACCCCCATAATAACTTCATGCAGCTACCATTTTCCTAGCGCTAGTTTGCATGTTCTCCCCATGTCAGCGTGGGTTTTCACTGGGTACTCCGGCTTCCTCCCACAGTTCAAAGACATGCAGGTTAAATGGTGACTCTAAATTGCCCGTAGGTGTGAATGTGAGCCTGAATGGTTGTCTGTCTCTATAGCCCCTTTTATGCTGCCAGATTTTCCGCAGATTTTGGGCCGTTTTGCCGGCAAGCTGCGAGCGTTTAGAAAAAAATATTCAAAGTTTTATTGTAACGCCGTTGCGAGGTTGTTTTATCCCCCAGCCCCACTATGAATGATAATAATTTCTCTCAAAAACATTTTTCTGTTGTGCAGATGTCCCATTGCGCACTCAAAATGTAGTCACATATATAATGCCATGCTAAAGCCCAGTAACTAGGAGTAAACAAAGTCAGAGTCAGAGAAAAGCAGGTAGGTGCTCACTTGGCATTGCTCAGTTTGTCTTCATCTGACAGACTTCCTGTTTGAACCAGCTCAAAGTTCACACTCTCTGGCTGAATGGCATCAATCAGGTCCAGAACTGGCAAACTGGTACTGATCCCTTTGTCCTGAACAGAGGGATACACACACACACACACACATATCACACATGTCTACTCAACATACAGGCAACAAAGAATAAGAAAGTCTAGAACTGATCATCAAAATTAATACTTTCTCTTACAACGATGATGATCTCAAAACTAAGCTTCGACATAACTAAAGTAAAACTCACCTTAAAGCTTTTGATAGAGGAACTCTTGCCAGCCTCAGCCAAAGTCTTATTGACCCATGAAACTATCAAATCATCTCCTGCAACTTCACCATCTCCAAGGTTCTCCAGAACATTTAACGTGTACCTGTGTGTAGATAAGACCACATGTAAGGATATCAACGGTGAAGTTAAACTATATTCTACACACAGTTTGGAGCTCAGGGTAAAACCAGTGAGTTAAATAGTTAAGGGGATTATTTTAAAGGGCAACATGCTACCAAAACAAATAAAACACTGTTAATTGATTGCAATACCTTCCTGTAAATAAGTGGAACCATATAAAATGACTGATAGCCTCCTACTACTGCAATACTTTTGCAAAATCAATACTACATTTCCCATAAACCCCACTGATTCCATCCACAAAAAGGGAAAATTCTTCCCTGGTGTATTTTTGGGTGCGTTTGCGTTTTCCTATGGCTTCACTTAAGTGAATAAACTTGCTAGAAAAACAGCGCCCTTACTCTGTATCAGGCTGTCTAGCAACTCAAACATTCGGAGTCTCAAGGGCAATAGATGCTTGTTGCTCTTCTCAGTGGTGTTTTTGCTTGTTTCTGTTCATTTTCATAACATGTCAGAATTAGCATGTATTTAAGTCAAGTTCCACCATCAAGGTTAAATCACCTCCTCATCAGCTGCCACACCAGTGCCAGAGTTAGAGTTGAATTTCCATTGAAGAGGTCCTCTCCACCAATCCCCACCAGGGAGAAACCAGCTTTGGTTTTACCCAGCTCCACAGCATAATTACAGTTTTCAATCTGTCGTATACACACACAAACACAAAGATAATATTTTACAGTAAATCCAGTTGTTCAGAATGAGACAGAGTGATACCAGAGTTATACAAGTACGGTATGTGTGTTGTTATTCATGTTGCCTGTGTCCCAAGGTATATACCAAAGGAGACAACTACTGTCAGGTCATATTTGTAACTCCAGTTAACTTCAGGTGGTAAACATAATGTAGCAGTTTGGAAAGTAGTATGTACAGTACATGTACCTTTTTTAAATGCCCTCCTCCTGTTGTCTTGAATGGAGGGAGGTTGACTCTGGAATCCCAGTCCACTGGCACCTTAATCCGATCATAAAGCTGGAGAATCACCATGGCATCCTGCAGATCACTGCATTAACACACATATACACACATGCACGTCTTTAGACACTGTGCATCAGTGTGGCAATAAACAGTAAAAATGAACACACAGCATATAATTTCAGACTGAGATACTGACCCATAGATATGGTGAACATGTGGATTGACTCCGAGGGAGTTCATCCAGTTCCTGAAAGTCCTCTCCTCTCTGGTCTCACCTTTGGAAACACAACAAGAGAGGTAAGCCTCACAGACTCAGGACTACATAGGTTAGCTACTTCCTACATGTATAGATGAGGCTGAAAGAGGGATTATCCATCTAGGCTTACTCTCCAGATTCCAGTCTTGGTCCTCTGGTTTGGTGAGAGCCGGGTGTTTGTTGAAGAGCGTGGCTACAAAGGCCATGTTGAGCTTTGAGTTTCCAGTCACAACATCAAAGGCACTAACAAACTGTCGGCAGCCGAGGCGGTCGGCCTGGTGGAGCATATGCTCTGCTCTCTTCGTAAGATCCTTCTCCTGGTAACACACAAACACAGACACACACACACACACACACACACAGATTAACATTTTGTTGGAGGAAAACAGGCTCTGTCATGTGGGATGCAGAACATCCTGTAAGGGGTCCCATACACTAAATTACATGACGACAGATCGAGATTTTCTGTAGCATCTGTGTAGGGTTTTCTGAACGAGAAATCACTGCATCACTGAGAAATCATCCTTATTTCTATGAAGCACTAGATGTGAGTTCTACTACCAGTGTGAACAATGATAATTACCATTGCTGAAGAGACAAAGAAAACTTGAGAAAATCTATCAGCTACCATAATAACTTGAAAGATTACTCTGTAATATTGTAAAGAAAACGTTATGCCAGTTGATGTAACACAGTGTATGACTTTTGTCCATTATATGAAAAATATTATAGGGAGAAAGAGGGAAGAGATTTGAAACCCTGCATACAAAAAGAGCTATGAGAAAATGATTCACAGTCAAAATGAGGTCATGATCCTAATATAGTCCTACAGGAAACAGGCAAAGGCCAACAGGAAGTTGGCTTCCATTCAGCCTCTGATAGCCAAATGAAAAGCATCTACCGACTTAAGACAGGACGGAAAATTGACCAGTGCTCAGTTACAATGACATACACTTGTGTGTGTGTGTGTGTGTTTAAAACTTTGATTTTCAGTGTGGTTCTGTAGTTAACATGTTAATCCAGTGAAAAAGATGACAATCTCATTTCCAGGTCATCAGATGACGACGTATTGGGTTGGTGTTCAGACCGAACCACCAACTGAAAGCATCACTGTTTGACGACCTGAGAATGAGACTGAACGGTCAACTATCTTTCTCCAGAATCACCTACTCCGTCTTTATGATAAGAAGTTGCATGTTGCGTGTTACATAGAATTATTGCTTTATCAACTTACATAAAGACCAGACATGTCAATCTCAACTCGTGGAGCGTCCTCTTTGCTGCCGTCTGGGGCAATCTGCTCAAGCAGGTGGAAGTACGCCTTGGAGTCCTGCATAGAAACAGACACTTAGTGAGAACTACAGAACTATTACTGTCTGAAACAAGCCTCTTTCACACATGCACTGCAAACTGGAAATTATCTGCACATTAACTGGAGGAGCTGTAAGTGAGAACCGAGCAGTAACCTCCAGGTCTGAGAAATTAAGCCAACGCGGAGGTGCCAAAAAACTGCAGTTCATCAAACAGCCACTGGAGGCTGGCTCTGAAAAGAGTCAATACAGCAATTACAGCAGAAATAAACATGTTTACAGCCTGGTACAAAAACAGTTTTGGTCTCTATAGCCAATTTCAACATCTATGACAGCTGGACGGTGGTGATTTTTTATATGACTCACCCATTTATATATTATTAAGGCTTATAGTTATGTATATTTGAGGACGGGGCCACTTGTGTGATAGGCTGTCTGCAAGGCATCACCACAGTCTGTAAGTCAGATCCAACCCTCGCTCCTTTACAGCTCCAACCTCTCATCCAATTATGGTCCCCTCTAGCTCCAAAAAAACAAAGATGGCTACAGCTGAAATGCCCAGCTTGAGGCTTAAAAATGGGAGTCACAGTAGCTATGTCCATTATTTTATACAGTCTATGTTGAGAATGCAAATGTCCAAATCAGTTGGACTCGACATTGAATGGACTTTACCCTGCCAGCTCCCCAGTATAAAGTCTTTGTAATGTCCAATTAAGCCCTTGTATGAGGAGAGCAGGTAACTGTCTGGAGAATTCACAGTGAGTGGGTGTGTTGAGGACATCTGTATCATGAAGCTTGTGCCATACCATGTCCAGTAGGTGACATGCCTACTGGACATGGTATGCCTCTGACACAGATAAGAAAAACTCCAGACAATGTCCAGACCTGATTCTCCATTCATATGAGAAAACAGCAACAGCAAGAGCCTGAAACTAAGGGTTAGCAGTGCAATTAATGTTTCAGTGGTCTGCAGAAAGAGTTTTAGGCATCACACTGACATTTCCTTACCTTAATATCTCCAGAGAAGTTTGATATGGACATGCCAACTTTCTTTAAATGGAAATTGGCCCAGCGCAGCAGCAGCTCCTCAGGACTGAGCTTCATCAGCTCTTCCAGACTCTCTCCTTCCTCCAGCAATGCGGCAATAGCTGTACACAGACAGACAAGTTGATTTGTGAGGGTGGAGTGATCAGTGCAGAAAGGTTAACTGATGGCAAACATGTTTCTCTGAGAAATCTTGTCCGCATGTATTGATACGACTGACCGAATTTTTACTTTTATGTCGCTAAGGTTTCTTGCTGACAATCTGTGCTACATAGTCATGGGAAGTTTGTCTGCATGGGAACATTTATTCTATATTTACGGACAAGTCTGACTCTGTGTGTGTGTGTGTTTGTACATACCTTCATTGCGGCTCAGCTCTATATCAGCAAACAGTCCTATCTTGATAATCTGCCAGAGGAGTCCCAGCACCAGATGAGGTTTTCCCTCCTTCAGATCTTGAGCTCCAATGTTGACAACCTGGCAGCCGATGGCCGAAGCTGAATTCAGAGCCAAGTTCAGATTCTCCTGTTGGTGGAGAAAAAAGTTGGATGATAGTCACCAAAGGAAAGGTCAGATTCATGCAATATAATGTACATATGTCTAAACAGTGATGTTGTTTTAGATATGAGGGTGGTATCACCATAAAATACAGTTATGAAAACAAACTCTTTTGGAAGCCCCTCAATACAACTGTAAATTGATATTGTTTTTTCTATGATGTATGCAGTTAAGTTAATTAACACTAAACATGACATATACAGCTGACTAACTAGCACTAACCTGTGTGGTAAAAGGTGTGAGTTTCTTTTTGTTGATGGTTCTCTCATCAATGGTGTCGGGAACAGAGAGGTTGATGAGTTTACTGTAAAAACACAAGAATAACATATTGCACACTGAACTAATACAAAGCCTGAAAACAGACTGAAAAGTTGGTCAAATCAACAAATCAGTAACAGCGATGTTGAAGGTAAAGTTAAGGATAAGAATAATTGAAGTAGTGGATAGGTAAGCACAGATGAAGTGAGTGATCAATATACTTGGATTTTATAAACATGATTTTTATCAGATTTGTGAAGTGTTACCAAAGTATGATGCCGTCTGCCACTGCTTTAAACAGAGCTTCAGTTTCGGGGTTGATGGGCAGGACGTGTTGACAGTCTGGATCCTTCTCCAAAGACGAGTTGATGTAGTTGGCAAAGGCAATGCGCTCCTGCTCTGAAATACAGTTGAATAAAGTGTCATGTCCCTTCTGCTGTCATGGATATCGCCTTGGCTGGATGACATTGATTACAGTGGACAGTGAACCCTTACATATCAAACAGGTATTGTGATGGGTGGATTATGAGATAAGGGGCCCCTGGGAACATGCAGAGGGCCCCAGCACCTCGCCTACATAAGAGCAAGACACACAGACTTATGGTTGTGTAGCCTCTTGTTGTTGTTTTGCATCTCTTGGTTTGGATTTTTGTGTTTCTGTCTCTTTGGTTTCACATTGCATCACTTTGTAGTTTTGTGTTTTCCTTTTTGTAGTCGTTATGCATCTCTCTGAGGTTTCGTGTCTCTCTCTGTGGTCATTCTGTGTCTCTTTGTAGTCAATTTGTGTATCTTGGTGGTTGTTTTGCCTGTTTGTAGTCATATCACATCTTTTTGTAGTTGTTTTGTGTCTCTTTTTGTTTGTTTTCATTGTCATCCCAAGTCTTTTTGTGCCTCTTTGCAGCTGTTTTGCACCTCTTGTAGTTGTCGTGAGTTTCTTTGTGTCTCCTGGCAGATATTTTGCATCTCTTTGTTGTTGTTTTATGTCTCTTGTTGTCCTTTTGTGTCTGTTTGTAGCTGCTCTGCATCGCTTTATAGTCATGTTGTATGTCTTTGTGGTCGTTCTGCCTCTTTGTGTTTTTCTTTATATTTTGCATCTCACGTAGTCGTCATCATCTCTTTGCAGCTGTCTTACATTTCTTTGTTGTCATTTTGTTTCTCTCTTTCTGGTCTTTTTGTGTTTATGATTCTTCCTGGTCAGTATGTGTCTCCTCGAGTGACATTTTGCAGGTGAAGGCCAGAGGGGACCCCTAACAGTGTGGACCCCTGGGTCTGTACCCAGTAGGCCCTTCAGTAATCCATCAATGGGCATTGTGTTCCTAGAGCTTTACTTACCAGAGATTGAATGCTGAGTTCCTTCACTAGAGATCTCACTGGTGCCCCCGATGGCTAGGATGCCTTCTTTCTTGTTGAGAGCTACCTTGAAACTCTGGGCCATTTTGTCGTTCTTCAAGTCCTTGAAAATCTGATTGTATGAACAAAAAGACTCAATCAAATTGTGGCTTAATTCATCAAGATATCATTTAATATAGGTAGTCAGTCACTGCTACCAATAAGTATAACAGACAATACCTTAATTTCCATCAACTGGGATAAAATTTGATTTAATCAGGTAGTTAGTCAATCTGTAGGAAACAAGACAAGATTTTGGTATCTGAGGTGCTCTGGTCTCAGTTTGTAGTCTAAAGCCGGGTTTCTACCAGAATCTTTCAGTGTGCTACCCTTAGAACATACGTAACCCATACGGATATATATATAAACCCTAGATCTGTTCAGAGTTGAAAAATGTAGATAGGGTTGTTGTTACTCACTGCTCTGTCCAAACTGAAGTGAAGTGAACTGAACTGAACTAGACTGCTTGGTGAAAACAAGGGTCAATTGTAGTCCAAGTAGTATTGACCAGTCATGTTTAGGGTGAGCAAAAGAGGTGGAACACACTGGCTGAAACGTATTGCTGGAACCCACTGGCTATTGTCTGATGACAAACTGTTTCTCCCAGAGACTTATCGCCGTCAGATAAAAGCTGAGGGGCTACGAGATTGACATTTAGCTGATAGTTAGTAAACTGTTAGTATAGCTGCAAAACGGTTTAGTTAGTTAGTTAGTTAGTGTTACCTACAGCCGTGAACTCTTCAAGGTTGATATGGCTGTCGTTATCTCTGTCCAGCTTCTGAAGGATTTCTCTGATCTTATATCCTGGCAAAGCCATGCCCACCTCACGGAAGAGATCACCAAGTTCACTGGCGGTGATGTACCCGTTACTATCCACATCTAGAGAAGTAGGGTGGAGACAAGAGGAAAAATAAAAGAAGTTTAAGTGATATTTTAGTTGGAGGGCATGCTGCTCTTTCTCCAATTGATGCAAGACTATCAAGATTCGGTCAGTAATGTTCAAAACAAGTTTTGCACTTGTTATTCTAAGCACCAGGAGTCTCGCAGGACTAGATCCAATGTTTGCCTCTCCGCTTATCTGCTTGATTTACATGTGTTAATAACTGTTTACACTAGAGGAATAATTATTTGCAGTTAATTAGTTACAATGTCAGTAGTGGTTAAATAGGAAGCTTAAGCCAGGAGACAGCTATCTTAGCATAAAGACTTAAACTGATCTCACCTAAAACTAAATCTCATCTCACTCTTGGAAAGAAAACCAATAAGCGAATTTCCAAATGTCAAACTATTCCTTTCGAGGAACACTGCAACCAGCTGAAGCTTCTCCCGGTTATAATTCCTTCAGTGTTCATTGTAAGGGAGGTTTTTACCAGGAGCTGGATTATCCACAGAGGTCTCCTCCTCTCCAAAACAAATGGACCAAGTGATTGAAACTAGTACAAATACTGAATAAAGCAGTTTCACGTTACAAATCAGTGATTTCTGTGATGATGTTTGGCATGTCAAACTAGATGTTCGACCAGCATCTCCTAATCTGTGCTCACCTTCTGTCTTTGATAACTTAAGATCAAGGAGTTCGCGAGGTTTATACAGAGAGCCGAATCATCCACAGAAGTCTCTTCCTCTCCATAATAAACGGACCAGGTGACTAAAACGTGCAAAAACACTGAATAAATCAGTTACAAATTGGTGTTTTTCTGACACTGGTCCATCACAGAGGAGCTGCTGACTACGGTGGCCGACGTGTCAACGAGCAAACACTAAAATGCAAATGGCCCTATCTAGAGCCAGTGTTTGGTTTGTCAGTTCTGGCCTACTGTAGAAATATGGTGGCGCAACACGGTGAACTCCTGTGTAGATATAAACATCCCATTCTCAGGTAACTAAAACACAACAGTTATTTTTTGGGGTGTAATTCTACACTAGAAAACATACTTATTATATTATATTTGATTTCTGTCAATATATCCCCCTAAAATCCTAAACATTGGACTTTTAAGCGATAACTTACATGTGGGTGTATCAAAGGTTTCATTTCTTTCCCATAAATCCCAACATAAACATCTGTCTGTCAGATGGTGCACACACCATGTATAAAAACACGTGTTGGTCAGCTGCTTTACATTTTTACTTACCCACTTTCTGGAAGCCCTCCATGATCTCCTCCATCTCCTCGGCGCTGACATTTGTTGACATGTTGACTCCTATAAAGTAGTGCAGGAGCTGCATTTAGATAATGTAACACAATTTGAACTCTTTACACACTGTACATATCGTCAGATATTATAAATAAATTATATTATAGACAATGGTACTTTACCATTAAGTTCTAACATTATTTCAGTTTGATTGAGCCAAACAAGTGAAATAGTTGAAATGATTGGTAGCCTGATCACGAGCTAAAAGTGTTGTTAGTTTGTCTCAATAAATCAGTCAGTATTTCACAGTAACTGTTGAATGTTTTCTCTTCAGTTGTATAGATAAAAGGGACAGTTCAGAGACATCTCTACAGCCAATGTCTCCAACACTCAGCAACTTGGCAACAATCGATAAATTGATAAATAGCAACACAAGTACAGGTAAGAGGAAAAATATGTATTTCTGATTTAGGGGTGAACTGTCCCTTTAATGTCAGTCACCAGGATAAAATGGTTTGATGTTATGAGCTCCTGTGAACTGATAGCTGTTTATTAGAATTGGCTGTTCGGCTGGCATTTTACCTATTCTTATAATATTGTTGCCACTTTGCATGCTAAGGAAATAAATTTACATGCGTCAAAGTTACCCTCTGTCAATTCTGCTTAACAGCAGCTACTGCGATAACAAGTGACAATTATGGAATTACTACAAATGCTAAAAGTTAGTGCGACGGCAGCACACCGTAAAGGTTAATAAATTAGCTAACATTAGCCACCATAAGCTACCAGTCATGCCAGGCCGAGGAAGCCTTTAACAGCAAAACCTCTGAGTGTATCAAACTGAGCAAGACAGTGTTTTATTGCTTTTAAAATTAACATTTTCATTTTATAAGAGGAAGACTGTATTATTTCTCCCTTCAAAAGTAATTAAGTCTCACTTAAATAAGTCAGATCATCCTGCTTTCCTATTGATGGTTTCCTGGGTAACTGCTTTTAAAGATTTAACAAGCAGCCTAAAATAGAGAAACTGATTGAATGATATTCATAGTTTCGGCATCTCAGGGTACAACAGAAACAGATTTGGCTCAAGGCTCGATTAGCTCAGTCTATGAGATATGATAGCAGGGCGTGTTCGTTATTCCTCTATTTACTGTTACGTGCTGGGGCCAGCCTGGAGCCACACTCTCTAACAGCACAGCTCTGTTAACGCAATGACAAAAATAGATAGTAGCTTGAGCTATTACACAAAGAGCCATTTAGCATTACAGTTACATCAGCCCATAGACCCTTATAACATCTACTAGATTTATGTAGATTGCTTTTGGTGTAATATGACTCTGTGATGGGTGCAAACGGTTTGTATTATAGCTTATGTGGACATTTATTTATATTAACACTAATGTATTTCATAGGTCTCTCTGGAACACAAACAGGTGAGCCACATGAGCTTGTTGTTGTTGGCTTAAAGGTTAGGATGAGGATGAGTTAGTCCAAGTCACGAAAACATCAAACTTTCCCACTTGAAAATGACAATCACCATGATTTTATCTGTTATAACTAAGTATGGATGCACTCATAGCATAGTGGCATCTCACTGGGACAATCGGGATTTTTTTGCTTTTGTTCTGAGACCTCAGCTGTTGAGACCTTTCAATAACCAGTGGTGTAATGGAGGGTAAACGCAGGTATATGAGGTATACCCACGTCTTTTTCGGGTTGTACAGTATACCCACCTATCAGCCAAAAAGCCATTGGAATATATAGGAGATATTCTCCTACTCTGACTCTCCTATACTTGCCTACCCATTTCCTCTTCTGTATTCTACCGAGTAGTACACCCACCTCATCAAGTACCAATACACCACTGTCTATTACCCAAGTATGAAACAGATGAATGATATGTTTTGGCTACTCAAAGGATGCAACAACATTAAAAGCAATGTGTCTTTTCTGAATTAACATCCTGAGTACTCAAGAAATCCAAAGACTCAATTACTTTCTGCCAAAGAATATTGTGGTTCATTTCATTTGTAGTGGCTGAAATCTAAAAGCTTCCCCAAATAAAACCAAAGATGGTATCTACAAAAGGTTATTGGAGGCATGTATTATGAGAAAATCATTTTTGTAATTTGGATGAGCTGACCCTTTAATAGGCTAATGAAATGAGGCAGCTGAATATTTCCATTTTAGCATGCAGATCCCTTCAGAAACAGATGAGTCCTATTAGAGCTCAGGCTAGAATGATGCTTTCAGTAGCAAAAGCAGAGTTCTGTATTAGCGTGGCAGCTCAATATAGACAATACTGGCCTCGATATACAGTCCCAGTAATAAGAGATAATATTATTAGACGGTACTATATGATTTAGTCTGAGAGAAAGCTCTCTGCTGCAGAGAGCACAGCCCTGCTAGTTGAGACCTTATGGCAACTTGATGTATTACATCCACAGACAATCAATAAGCCTAGGAGCCTAAAGCCATCCAGGCAAATCAAGTATTATAAGCCTCAGATATCAATGGCATCTAACTCCAAACATCACAGAAAAGTGACCAATCCTCTCATTACTGTTTGATACAAATCTACCAAAATGCTATTTTTCCCTACTTCGACATCCATTAAACATTTGATCTGATGAGAAATCCAGACTTAATGCGATGAATGATGTCTTTCCTCCCATTTTTCCAACTGTGACTTTGAATACACATTAGCGAGGCATTGGCTAGAAAATCCTCTCCGTCATTCCAATTCACCTTTCCACATCGAAATTCACTCACTTTCAATCAGGATTTTTCTCTGCGTTAAAGATCTCACGTGTGCCATGATCATGTTACAGCACTGCCATATAAACAAATCGGCTTAGTTCCGCACAAACATGCAAATATAGTGGTTGCATAGTCTGGCAGACACACACAGAAATGGGCAGGCAATCACAGGGTCACTAATGTCTCCAAAGACAGCTGAAACAAATATAGCGTGTTTGAGCCTCTCCTAAGACAACAGTGTAACACCAGTGGTCAGATGACATGTTATCTTTTGCCAAAGTTATTTGAATAATGGATGGAGTTGCATTATCCCAAATGCAAAACAGGCCTGTATTCACAACACAGACTGTATCCTCCTTATGACAATAGATACTGAAGACCTTAAAAACATAGTTACTTATTTACCAAGCTGGACTGTGTGGCTGCAATTTGTGATCATTTTGAGTGCATTTCCAGTACATAGGGAATGCAATAAACTTAAGCTATGTTTATAATCTTTAAAGATATAATTATGTTTTTGCAAATATAATCCTTACAGCTTTTCAGTGTGAAATAACCCTGTTCATGCCAAATTGTTGGATTACAGAAAATTACATCGTTACTGCCACAAGATGTCCCTGTTACACAGAAGAACAGACGCTGCCTTTAAGGTTTGCCCTTGCTGTGTTTTCAGAGTATGTTTCTTAAAATAGAGGTAGATTAGATGTGTGTTTATGCAATTATTAATCAGAAAATCACAGAAATGTGTTATTAAAAACATTTCATGATCAAAAATAGCATGTTTGTATCTGAGTCAGTGTGCTGGTAAAATGACAGCTGATAAAGTTAAGAAATTAAGTCTTGTGGAAGGAGGAGTCTCGATCAAACATATTTACAGCATCAAACTACTGATTAAAACAACAACAACAACAACAACAACAACATAAATCAGATCACAGATGTAATGACAATGTTATAAATCCTGGCTGATCTAACATTGACTCAATGTCACTGCGTTGTCTGGATGATGTCTGTCCTCCAGATTCAGATTCTGAGGATTTCTTCATTCAGTCACACCAGCAGTGATGCACATGACTGAGGCGCGCACACACACATACGCACACACACACACAAAAGAAACATGAATCTATGTTTCAGAGTGACAATGAAGGTCTGCCAGTCACACTCCAGTGTTATTCATTTAAAACAATCACAGAGAAAAATTCATCCTTAAGCTATATGTATATGTATTTGAAAAAAAAAAAAGAATTATAAAATGTGTTATTAAAATTTGTAGTAGCCTATTTTATATCAGACACTGTGAGCAATAACTGCAAGAAAAGCAAAGCATATATGCAATAAGAAGAAATAATAGAAATTCCTTTAGCTAGCTATATAGGCTTCATAATTGGTCAGCTAGCATAATTCTCATTTTAAATAAGACAAAATAGTAGGCCTTTACATAATAGCCGCTGTAATGTATAAAATTTTAATGAAAAAATAAATTAAACAAGCACAAACGCATGCAAGTCATTAACATTAAATAACATTAGCTAGACGGCGCATTTTTAGCTACTGGTATCATATTTTTTTATTATTGACATATCTCGAGGCTCGCTGTGACATGTTTGAAAGTTATTAGCTGTGTGAGGAGCAGCAGCTGTGCCGCAGTGAGGTATAAATCCTGTCTGCTGCTCCTCGGTCAGGAGGACACGGCTGCTCCTGAGTCACGAGAAAACGCCCTGCAACGCTCCTTCCTCTTACCTGAAGTCCGCTGGTGCTACTCAGTACAATCACCCAGGGAAATGAAGCCCTGCCTCGGCCTCTCGCTGCACCTCTGCCCCGTTTTCTTCGGCTGACACCGCCCGGTTGTGAGAACCGCTCCGCCCCTCCGCGCCACTCCTTCCCTGAAACCAACCCTCCTCCGCCTTCCTGCCATCAGCAGTCTGAGCCCTTAGCACAGGAAGCATAGACATCTGTAGTGGAGACTGGTATTTGATAGCTTTTCCCACAACACTTATTCTAACAAAATGTGGGTGACATAATTATAAAGTTGCTTTACCTTATAGCCAATTATTATCCTAATGATAACCAGTTTTAATGTGAAAACACTCAGGCACTAGCTTAATTAGCCAAAAGGTTGTGGTGTAGCCCGCAATAGTGTTAGCGGTTAAAATGTGCATCGTCCTCCAGTAACAAATTTAAGACAGTATCATAAGCTTATTATTAGTAGCATTTTAAGCTAAGTGTATGACATTGTTTCACCAAATATGTTTCCAATTCTTTTAATGGCATTTTGTACTGATAAAAAAATAACTCCCACTTGCAGGCGTGAATATTTCTTTACCCAAAGTGTAAAAAAAAAGAAACAAGATTTTTGGGAAGGTCATTGATCTGCTTTCATTTTCAAAAAAAATTATTTGTAGATTTTCAGATTTTAACACAAACAGCACAAATACAAGTCACCTGTCCCCACCCTCAAAGATGAACAGTACCAACTACTCCTATAGGTAGTATGACCAGCAAGAATTTCAGCACCAACTACAAAACAAAAGGAATGTTATTTGTCCAGCCCATTGCTAGTATCTATACATATACGCAAACAATTCAGTCCATTCTTGATAAATAGGACATGAATGGTTGTCATATTTTCAGCTTCCTTTCATTTTTTTTTTCTTCTAAACATGCACTGGGCCAGAAAACACCTTTGTCCCTAACAAGAATTCACAACTTCAGACAATTAAAAAATGTGTTAAAATCCCTCAAAGTACTGCTGTAATCATCTTTGTTTTAAAATATATTTTTATGAAAATTAGGCTCTTTAGAGATGTGTCCCAGATTTTTGTCAACTCAGATTTCTACAGAAACATCATTTAATATATAGCATAAAAGGAGTAAGTTATATTACAAGGACGCCTGTCTCGCTTCCCGGTGTCCAAAAAGGCAGGAATACACACAAGTTAAAGTATGTTCAACTGGTGAGCTTCCTATTTATTTATTTATTGTTAATTTCATTGAATGATAGTGCTATCATGTGTGTTTCAACCATAACAGGTCAACTCTGTAGCCCATCCATCCATTTTCTAACCACTTATCCTCTTGAGGGTCGCAGGGGGGCTGGAGCCTATCCCAGCTGACATTGGGCAAGAGGCGTGGTACACCCTGGACAGGTCGCCAGACTGACACATTGAGACAGACAACCATTCACACCTACGGACAATTTAGAGTCACCAATTAACCTAGTCCCCAATCTGCATGTCTTTGGACTGTGGGAGGAAGCCGGAGTACCTGGAGAAAACCCACTGAAACGGGGAGAACATGCAAACTCCGCACAGAAGGGCTCCCACGCCCGGGATCGAACCTGGAACCCTCTTGCTGTGAGGCGACAGTGCTGACCACCACACCACCACCAATTATGGTTTAAAACTGAGTATTTTAATTAGCATTCAGGTAACTCTTTGCACTCTTTGATTTGTTTTCCACATTCCCATTAAAACCAAACATGTTTAAGCCTTAAGGCCAAAACACACCGGCAGCGTACGACGTGCGTCAAAACAGCCGCCCCCATTTTCTATTTACAAACCCACACCGGCGGCGGCTCGACGCGCGTCGACATGCCGCGCCGTGGCACTTTACGCTATTGTCCTATTTTTCCAGCGTCCCCGCCCTTGAAAAAGCGCTATTTTGTACTTCCCAGCCTAGCGGACTGGAGTGTGCAATAGAAATCCGGTTGACGCCCCGCAGCGCGACGCTTTTTGTGTGTTTTGGAGGCTAGTCTAAGCTAGTCTTCAAAATGGCACCAACCTAAAGGGATGAGGAACAGAGGGAGGCCCATGAATCCTTTTTGTCAGTGAGCTCCTTTAGGCAAGTTGTTTTGCAATAAATTAATTCAGCACAGTAACACTAGGCCTACAGCGTTACATCTATGTGAGCAACTTGAGCAATGTTTCAGTTTAGTATTTCACAGTTCCTCAGACCAGCCTCACCCTTATGCCACTTTATGAAACATATTGGTAAATACTGTTTGACTCACAGGATGTTCAGCTCAAATCTGTAACATACTGGGAAGTCATACATTCCACTGTAGTGACTAGTTTCTCAATATGACCAGTTTAGATGCAAAATAGTAATTTATTACCCGCGCATTTTATATAAAAGCCTTGAACGCATCATGTCAAGCTAAGATTAGACCATATATCACCATCAGGCAAGCTCAGGTAGTGTGTTCAAATAGTGATCTGCAGCACATTACTTATTATTCACTCTGCAAACACACTTTATCAGCGAGCGTAACTTTGTGAACTGTCAGAGCTCTGCTGCTGGGACCAGTCTCTACACGCAGGAATTCCTCCTCCTCTCATTCCTACTTTCCTCATACCTTTGCTAACCATCCCTCCCCCTTTTTCTCTTCCCTATCCTCTCACATATCTCTCTGTGTCTGCAGTGATGTGCTGAATCTTGTCAGAGTGAATTCCTCCTCTGCCGCTGAAACCCAGCAAGATCTTTCCAGAAGGCCTTGACTTTCATGTTTGCCAGCATTTTCCCTGGGAAACACGGTGGTGGGTTTTGAGTCAGAGCCGTAGAGTGAGCGTCCTGCACAAACATGCTCACTGTCGCCTGACTGTTTGAACTTGTCACACTGCCCGATTACTGACTGTAACATTAGTCATCTGCAGCAATTTAGCAGTAAATTAAAAGGTGGGTACAGTATTATCATCACACAGTGAAGACCACAATGTAGATAGAAAAATATTTACTTGAATTCATCTACATCCATACATTAAAGCTGTAAAAAAAACTGTAAAAACTGTTTTCTGATATTTGCTGAAACTATACATAGGCTACATCCTGACAGTAGTACATCAGACTGATAATCTGTGATAAGAAATCATGTTCCTCCTCCTCATAGTGCTTCTAAACGATTTGTAAGACAGCTTAAGGAGGTTTAATGCAGCTGTCAATCACTGCTTGTGAGCTGTGGTCAAACTGTCAAACTAGGCAATGCTGGTCAAATACTCTGTTACTGCACTGCTTTGCTCTCACCTCAGATGTTTTCAGAAACATACCTAAATGTACTGTTTAGCTGTAAAATGAGAACATTTGTCCTTGCCGGTGGTCGGTGCTTTGTTTTGGTTTGAATGTTTTCAACATGGCAGTCGGGTTACAAACGTTCTTATTTATTTATATAACTCACTGTTACATTTTATTAAGGTTTTAAGTTGCGTTTAATTAAGAGCGGTGCTGCTTGAGTGAGTCTGTGAGTCACCGCCACAATCTGAGTCAATTCCACCACTCACTCCACCAAAGCGCCAGCCTCTCAAAATATGCTCACTTCTGGCAACAAATAAAACCAAAATGGTGACGGACGAGATGCTGAACTCGAGGCTTTAAAATTGGAGTCCGCAATCTAATGGGTGACATCACGGTCAACACATTCTCACTCGGACCTCGTCACATATTGACCTTTTGGTCATGGACTTTCCACGTCCACATATGACGTGCAAGGTACCCTGGGTGCATGGGTCGTTGACGTTCTGGGACACCGCGTCAAGTTCTGCCTGTTACACACATTGTCTTCTTTTAAAATACACTTCCGTTTTCACAGGAAATTTAACATTTACAGACAGTCCCTTAAAAATAAATGCATAATGTAGGTACAACACAGTGAATTGATTTTTTTTTTCCCTTCAACAACAAACACACATGATTTGGTTTACGCAACAAAAAGAGGTGGTTAGGTTTGGGAAAAAAGAACAGAGTTTGGCTTTAGAATCTTACTGGACGTGACCACTGCTCTCTGGGGTGAAAGCTGGCATTTGTTGGCACTGAAATTTAGTTCTTCATGTCTGAAAGTGTCACCACAACTGTTGATGGTCAAGAAACAGCAATAGAATAAAAAGAACAGAAGTCTGGCGCTGTAAAGGCTGAATGCTTAAGATGCATACCACGTAACTGCAATGTCCTCGGGTTAAATCCATCCAGGGACCTTTGTTACATATTATTTCCCTCTTTTCCTCCTTCTTTCCTGTCTGTCCAATAAAGACAAAATAAGTGCTCATATACATATTAATATCCCCAAGAAAAGGGCCAGACTTAATAAAAGATCTCAGAAAATAAAGCATATTTTGCAGTTAGTTACAATCAAATGAATAATCGGTTATCAAAACTGCTGTTAATACTTTTCAGTTTCTCTGTGAATAGGCTAAAAGCTTTTGATATGTTGCTGTAGAATTTCTGTAAGTCTCAAAGGCCCTGAACACCCACATGTTTTTAATACTTATCCTGACTGAGATGACCTGTGCTCAAGTTAACTTTAGGCAATGCTATGCTGAAAATAATATGAAGTCACCAAATCCAATAAACTAATAACACTAACAGTTCTGTCACATCTCTCATTTAAACAGAAGGAGAGACCACAGTTGGTGTTTTGTGTTCCCATGTGAATACAGCTGCAGGAGGACCTTGGATTTGGTGCTTAACCAGGGCTGGAAGCTGACAACTGGCTCATGTGATAACACTCATAGTATGTCAACAAGCCAAATCAACTGTTGGCCAATTCACTATTGTTGGCTGCTCCTCTGCCCCTCAGCAATGTGTGTGAGACAGACATGGATAGGAGGAAAACAGACAGACAGACAGAGAGTAAGACAGACAGACGGACTGAAAGACTGACCATTGTGCAGTTTTGATAGGATGCGGTAGATGCTTTAAACACATGCTAGTGTGACTCATAAACCAAACACACACACAAAGAAACACAGAACAGAAGCTGATACTGTGTGTTTCATATTCATTTTAATATCCTACAGAACTGCATGATGTTTGTTTGTGGTGTGTGTTTATCCAGGTAAACATTAGTTAATCATTAAGCTACATTACAGTGCCGTGACTCACTCAGATAATACAGCTTGTACAATGACTTATCACATTCTTATCATACATGACTATTTATCTACATTTGATAAACCTCAGCTTGACTCATTAGCATCTGCAGAAATGGTGTAATATAGTAACAACATAAAGACTAGTTTAAGGTTGAGATGAGACAAAGATAACTTTCTCTAGATCAGTGAGGGCACAACATTAAACATGATGAGGAAACTGCAAGTTGGTGGTCAAGTCAAATGTTTTTGGACTACAATACCCAGAAATACCACGAGTACATTACACAGCCACGTTCAATGTGTATTAAGATGTTTTCAAAGTGACATAGTACATCAGTTGACTTTGTCATCAGGAGGTGGTGGGGTTGGTGGATGGCACATTACCTAGGCAAGATGCCAGTCAAGCTGCACACCACTGTTTGAGACCAACAAACAACAAAACCAGTTCTTTTTAGCAGGTCATCACCGTGTTTCCAGCACCCAAGTGTGGGTGCAGGAATAGTTCCCCAAAACCAGGGTATTCAACACATTGTCACTCCGACCTTGTCACATATTGATGTTTGGTCATGGTCTTTCCACGCCCACATATGACATGCAAAGTACCCTGAGTGTGTTGGTTGTTGACACTCTGGGACACCGTGTCAAGTTCTCTTCTTTCAAGATACACTTCCGTTTTCACAGGAAATTTGACATTTACATACAGTTTCTTTGAATATGAATGCACTATGTCGGTAGAACACTGCAAATTTACATTTTTTTTCCCTTCAGCAACAAACACACACTGTTGGGTGTTGGGTTTCAGCAACAAAAGCACGTGGTTAGGTTTAGGAAAAAGATCAGGGTTTGGCTTTAAAATCTTATGGGACGTGAACATCACTCTATCAGGTGAAAGTCGGGAAATTTAACATGTACACAGAGTCTCTTTCAAAATAAACGCACCATGTTGGTACAACACCGCAAATTAATGTTTTTTTGTCCTTCAGCAACAAACACACATGGTTGGGATTAGGCAACAAAAGGAAATGGTTAGGTTTAGGAGAAAAGAACAGGGTTTGGTTTTAGAATCTTACGGAACGCGGACACCACTCACTCGGGTGAAAGTTGGTGTTTGTTGGACCCATCCACCACCATCCCGCCCACCTGCCCAGCTAGGACTTTCGCTACCTTAACTTTCGTCCTTGTCCTGACTTGTTTCCCCTGACGCCACTGGGCGCCATTAAACTATAACGACAACCAACCGTGTATCATGCCAACGTTAAGAGCGCCTTTTTTCGTTTGTTTCTGACACCACAACTCACTGCTCAAGCGTTAGATTTCAATGACTTCAGAGGGAGATCTTGGTTGGGTATTGTGAACCCAACATGATCTTTTAGTTTACCATGACCAAGTCGTTTTGGGGCCAAAACCGAACCACACATTAACCACAGCATTATTAATATGTAAAACTTAAATGTATCCACTACATAATAACATACAAATGTGATGTATCCATGGTTACCAGAAACGTACAGTATTTATTCTGGAGATTGGGTTGCAAAAGTAGGTAGCATCGTCTTATAATCAGGTTCATCTTTCATTCAGGCCAAAATTTCTCATTCTCGTGGTACTCTGCAGTGTTTGAGAATGTCAGCCACAGCAGTTACATTACATCTCAATAAACCTTTGTTGCTTTTAAACCCTTGGTTCAGTCATCTAGCATAAGGTATCCATGTGATCCTCTTTGATAAGTGTAGACCATACAGTAAATCTCACACCACAGTGTGGTTGGTTTGTTGTGCAGTCATTGTGCTGAGCCAGCTGTGGTGACGCCAGCTTCATCCATCTCAGTTCTGCTTCAGGCCCAGGCTGTAGCATGTGTGTGTTCCTAAATCAAATCTCATCCCATGCTTGCTGAATGAGAGTATATTTGGAAATATTTCATGGGTGATGTAGCCTCAAGAAGTGACAGCATGCTGGCCAGGTGGTTGGTCAGTGAAGTCATTCCCTTTACCCTAATCGGAGTGCTAGGGTTCAGTTCATTACACATATGCTAAAAGTATCCTTTAGCAAGTCCTACTTGCTTCTAGTTAAACTAGGGAAAAATTCATGCCAGCTCTAAATGGATCCACAATGGGTGTAACACACTATTGGAACATAACTGTGGTATTAAGGGTTGACAACAGTGGGATATTCTAATTGGTTATTGAGACAAAAAGCAGATAGAGATAAAATAATGCTGTGAGGCCAGACTAAGCGTTAGTGTGACTTGAGGCCTGGGGAATTTTCATCTTTTGCTCTTTCCAGTGTGTGGCATTGGCAGTGCTGGCTGCCAATTATTGCTGTGAAATCGAGTTGTGGGTAGATTGTGCTACTATATGCAGTTTGATTTGAGTTGTAAGCTCTTTCTTTTTCCTCAGCAGAGATATTTAGTTACCCAGCTAGGGTTTAGAGTTTCATTGATGCCCCTTGCTGAGTTCAGAAACTGTCAAGAGAAGTGTGCACACTGTGGGAGTGCTCAATGTCAGACATTTGAGCTAATGCTCCATGATACAGACCACCATAGTCTAGGGAGCTGTGTACTACAACTGCTATACTACTAATAACAATAATAACAATAACAATAAAAATGGTGTATAATGGGGCGGCACAGCGTCGCAGTAGTTAGCACTGTCACCTCACAGCAAGAGGGCCTTCTGTGTGCATTTTCACCTCGTGTCAGCGTGGGTTTTCTCTGGGTGCTCCAGCTTCCTCCCACAGTCCAAAGACATGCGCGTTAGGATAACTGGTGACTCTAAATTGCCTGCATGTGTGAATGGGAGCATGAATCATTGTCTGTCTGTATGTGTCAGCTCTGTGATATACTGGCGAGCTGTCCAGGATGTAGCCCACCTCTTGCCCTGTGACAGCTGGGATAGGCTTCTGCACACCCACAACCCTGTACCAAGAGGGTTATGGCGGTTATGGAAAATGAATGAATGAATGAATGAATGAATGGAATATAATAGAAAACATGCTGGTAAGTGGAATTATATTAGATACACAATTACACATTGATAATGTAACCTTGTGGCTCCCAATATGGGGGTTGGGACCCCCCAAATGGTCACAAGTTATTCTGTAGAGGGGTAAATACTGTGGTGACAGAAGTATTAAGATCCTTTACTCAAAGGGATAGTTTGCCGACTTTCAGCCTGGTCTGTGTCACCACGGTGTGTGGGGAGTGTGTGCAGATGAACAGTATTAAGGCATACCTTGTGCCCGCAGTGATGGGAACTCCCGGCCCATGCCATGAGCAAAAATCCACATAATGACACAAAATGCATCATTTTGCATAATCAATGACACATTTCACAACATCCAACGGATTCAGCTGGTGGACAGGTGGGGAGCTCTGGGAGCTGGTGGTACAAAGGGTGCCTTACCACTGTTTATCTGCACACACACCCCACTCCATGGTGACACAGACCTGGTTGAAAATCAGTATCCCTTTAAAGAAAAAATAATATCAGCAACACTAGATATACTGTAATGCATTACAAGAAAGAAATCCTGTATTGAAAATTTTAATTGAAAAAGACTAAAGACTAAAAAGTATCACCATCAAAAGGTACTTAGAATATCAAAAGTAAAAGCACACAATCGGCAGCAGAATTGCAATGTCCCTGTTTTATATAATTGCATTGGTATTATTGATGCATTAATTTGTAAGAAGCATTTTTATGATGTAGTTGGTTGAGAACAAGCTAAGTTTAATTGGTGGTGTTATCTGTAGCAATGCAGTATAATTTTAAGATTATTATATTTTTGTATTAGCTCCCATGCAGGCAGAAGAGGCTCAATATGGACTCAAGGACACCACAAAAGAATTCCGAAGTGCAGAAAATGTATTTAGGTAAAGTTTCAATGACATAAACAACAAAGACAAACAACAAAGACCCTCCAGGGTAAACATAAAGCATACTAAAGAAAGAGCGGAGGGAGTGGAGGCTGAAGGAGCAGGAGCTTCTGATGTTTAAGAATCTGTGTTTAACCACGCCAGCAGCACAGCTCCAGGGATGGCGCTGTTTATCAACCAGAGTGTGGAAACACTGTATTTATTGAATGCTGGACAAAAGTCCAGCATTCAAATTTTTATGTAAATAAAACTACAAACATATGAGCATCACTACTAAAAGTATCATTATTTAGGGTATCAAAAGTAAAATACTCATTTTGCAAAAATCCCCACTTTAAGATTTTAAGCTCATTGCACTTACGTGTTTGTAGTGCTTTATTTCCTCAATGCATCAGGATATTTACATTCTGTTCTTCTACACATGTAGAGGAAGCCCCTGCACACTGTCACACCAAATTTGGGATCACTCAGAGTTTGAATAATTAAATTATATGATTTCAAGTTTATCATCTCCAGCTCAGGCTGGCTTGGGATGTGTCATACATTTCAGACCTAGGAGATTCCCCCAAACTCAAAGATGAAAGTTGAGTGAAAGTTATTTAAAGAGTGCGCCACAAATCAACACTTTTATTTTTGTTTCCTGAATCAACTAACATTAACCCTATTAACTCCCAGCAACCAATCCAACAGCATCCTGTCAAGTTGCAGGAGAGGAGGAGAACAATGAAGAGCTAACGTTACGGGTCCATGTCATTGATTCGACAGCCCATTAGTCCAACTGTCCGCGGTGCTGAATGGCTCGTGGCGGGTGTATGGTGCGCCGCGACCGGCTTGAGGCGGAGCAGGCTCACAGCTTATGTGTTTGTCACTTTCTTTTTCATTTTAACCCACACCATGATCTTTTCCTGACCCTAACCAAGTGGTTTTTGTGCCTAAACCTAACCAGACCTTAACCACAGGGCATCATGATGATTTCGGAACGGACTTCGGAACAATGAGTTAATATGGTCAGAACAATGGGATGTCGAACCAATGGGCAGTTCCCAACGTTACGTCACTGTGGGCCATTTGGAAAAACATGACACCAAAGATAATTTCATTTACATAAAAAACTATGTCGTAGACAACAACAAATGAATAGCAGTATGCAAAACTTGCGGATTAAAGATGACAGATGGAGACACAACAGCCTCCGGCTTTGTTTGACATTTGAAGTTGCACAAAGAACGTTAAGTTGAGGCTAACTAAAACATAGCAAGCTAATGCTTAGCTAACATTAGCTTAACAGCTGTGTCATTCTTTTTAACAATTTTTTTGATTTGTGGAAATTTGACAGGAAAATGGAAAATGACATCACATTTGGTGAAGAGGTCATTATGACTTTTTTAGGACTTGAAACTCAAACTTTAGGACTTGAAACTTGACTTGAGACTTGACTGCAAAGACCTGAGACTTACTTGTAACTTGCAAAACAATGACTTGGTCCCACCTCTCTTCCCAGCCTACCTCCTCCATCCCCATCTCTTTCTGCTCCTTCCTCATACCGCGCGCACTTGTTTATCCCCTTGCCTTATTCTCCCTCACTTCCTCGTCTTTCAGGAAGTAACTTTTAAGAGAACAACCACCTGCCTACTGTAAAACCCAGGAGACTGAAATTTATTTTAACATTACATTAAGTCAGAAATGCTACAAAGCAACATGTGGGAGAGGTATGAAAAACATCAGAGGATGTTCCATCACATCCTGTGTTTGTGAACAGGTTTGACCTCTGACCTCCACCCCAGTGCGGTACATTCATGATGCATGAAGGAGTGGGAGAAAGGAATGCTTGTGACTGGCCACTTCCACAGTTGTTTTTTGCAAGCTTGCAGAACAGGAACTATTTGGTGATGTCTTTGCCTTTTATCCAGGCGATCAAATTCCTCATTGTCACTGGTAACTTCATATGTCTCCCATTATTCCAGGTCGCCCAGGCTGTTCATTCAGATCATTTGTAATCCTCAACAGCATGTCTCACAGAGGGAACAACTATTTTTACATCAGTCAAATTACACAATGGACGAGGAACTTTAATTTTCTCTTGAACAGGGAACGAGAAAAACTTTCTTCAGTGTTTTTGCAGACAATTCCCAAAATGGTGCATGCGAGAGCATGTAAGAGAGTTTATAAATGAATGAGTGAAGGTGTGAATGTGTGCGTTTTCCCATGGTCAAAGGAGAAAACAATCCCTGAGGTTGTGTGGTGAGTTTGAAAGGCGACACTAGTGAGTTTATCAGGAAGTATATTTGTGTGTGCGAGCGTGTGTGGCTTTAGGCAGGTCCTGTGCAGAACAATTCCCCAGACCACACCCATCTTAAAGTCCCCCCTCACTTCAGCCCACTTGTCCTTATAAGGTCACACCCGCAGCTCGGCTGATGATTGGATGAAGAAAAAAGCATTTTGATTGAGGCACACACACCTGTGCAGGCTTGCACACACACCCACGACTTCACAGTGTTTCCTCTATATGCACTGAGTGGGATTACTGTTGATAGTGCCATTAAATGAACACAATAAACACAACTATTATGCTTAAGTATGTATTTAATTAAACTTCCTTTCTAAACATTATTCTAAAGCGAGCAGTGGTTCAGCTTTGAATGGCTGGAGTGATGTTGTAATTAAGTTGTGTCCACACACACACACACACACAACATTACACCTCTGGCACTTGTCTTGTCTAGACATGCTGCCAGTAAAACTCCCAGAGTCTGCAAAAAGACAGTGCATACATGCATCAGCACACACGCCGCTATCTATTTATGTGTTTCTACTGAACCTGCAGGAGGGTTAAGTGGGACAATGAAGTGCCCAAACCAGCATTCCTGACCGCCTTACATGAGACACACATGCAGCATTTTGAGGAAGTAGCTTATCAGTGGTTTGAGGAAGTTGGTCAGTTATCACCAAGACAAATTTGCTTCTGTGTCTTTCCCTCCAAGCCACATTTTTTATTGTCATGGATTCTGCAGAAAATACAAATGCCCTCAACTGTGAACTTCACATTCATGAATTGCTGAGCTAAAATGAATAATCTAATTCACAGAGCAGGACAGAAATTGTAAAATATGCTGAATAACTCTGAAGTGAGATACTTAACAATTCCCTGAACGAGGAGAAACAGTGTCCTCTAGCTGACACACACACACACACACACACACACACACACACACACACACACAAGCATTACAAGAGATTCAGATTTTATTTATGTGACATACATTTTTATTACACAGATAATGACACAAGCACAGTCCATGAATTTGTGAGATTCTTTCATTAGTGGGTCAGCATCATGGTAGTTCACCCACTGTTGTCTCCTTCAGTCAGAGGGCTGTTCTGTCGACTCCAGTTCAGATAACACAGCTCTGTATGGGACACAAAAGCAAGTGTCTAATAAAGGCTGTCAGACAAGTAAATACATATGATACATTACAGAGATCAAATGCAACTAGAACATTTTCCTCTGTAGTTCCCAGCTGCGTAACATCTGTCTCAGATGCTCCTCTTCTGTGTTAAAAAGGACAGGAAATTATGTGGAGCTGCTGTGGCTGGAAACTTCCTTCCACTCCTAACAGAAAACTGATCTTTTTAATTTAGTCTCTGAGGCTCAAAAACTATGAATTGGTCACTGAACTGGTGTTAATTTGTTCATCCATCACACCTGACATCTCCACAGATGGGGTTCTGATTAAACCTGGGGAGACAATACGAAGCACCAAAGCTCTAACGAAGATCTGTTAGACTGCTCTGTAGCGTTCGGCCACTCTCAGTGTCATCTTAGCATAAGAATTTGGCGATTACAGAGACTACAGAGCTGTCCTTAATTAGGGATTTCCCATGTTAGGACTCCTAAATTAGGATGGTATAGCCCTATTCAAATTCAAAATAACTGCCAAAATGGCTGTCGTGAGGTCCACTTGGAGATGATGACAATAACAACACAAACACTGAAATATAATCAACTGTATGATGATGTCATAAAAAAACCATACCTCCTGAAAATGTGGGGTTTCCTCTCCTCCACTCACAATTATTGCCTTGCAGCTGAAATTGAACACCCATCTTTTTTGGTCCATGATAGCAAGCTAGCTCGCCAGTTAAAAGTGAGTCGTTGATAAAGATAGGAAAAATCCTTTCCTCCTATTACAGAAGCAATTTCTAAACTCGTGACTGGGTCCTATCCTATCTCAGATCTTATCCGAACTTCAGAAATCTTAACTACAACTGTAACTTAGATTCTTAATTTGGCACTTGCCCTGTCATGCTTTAGTGTACGTTGAAAACATACACAAACTGGTAGTCTCCTCAAGATGGACAAGCCAACAGCTCCCACTTGTCACTGGCTAGCGAGCTTGTTGCTATCATAGACAAAGAAGGGGCGTTTAATGTCGTCCACAAGGAGTCAGAGGCAGTAATCAGGTTGGTGGACATCGATCAAATTCAAAATAAATTATTGATTATTTTAATTATTATGCATTATTAATTAATCATCTTGACACTTCATATAGCCATTAATGCATGTTCCAAGAAATTTAAAGCTATATCGTACAATGTGAGTAGCCTGTCATCATTATATTTTGGTGTTTATGTCATCCTTATCATCACTGCCACACAGACACATTTTTGGCAGTTATTTGGAATTTAGCACAGGGTCTATGCCCTCCTAATTTAGGAATCCAAACATGGGAAATCCCTAATTATGGACAGTTCTGTAACAGCTAAATTCCTATCCTAAAATAAGATCGGACTTTACTAAATGCAGTTAGCTTTGTATGTTTCTGTAACACCAAAAATCCTAAATGTCATCTTAAACTGACATAGGACAGGATTTCAGACTTTCTGTAATGAGGCCCCTAAACTAAAAGCCATGTTTCCATGGTAACAATCAGTGCCACTGTTGACCTGTGGCAAAGTGACAAAAAGAGCAAAACGTGGCTCATCATTTTTGCTTTGTAAAATGAGTGATGAGAAGAGAAAGAGTTTTTAAAGAGTGCAGTAATGTGATAGAAATATCCAACAGAGAAGACGTTAGTCATTTTCATTAGACCAAGGAAACTGTCCTGACCCTGACTCATGGGTTATAAGAAGTACTGAGCCCTGCCACATTTGTAAGCTACAGCTTAACACAGATTCTGTGTTACTGGAATTTATTTTTATTGTGACATGCCTTTGCTGAGTCCTTGTAACTGTTTAATTATGCCAGACGGCAAACATTTCCTGCTGCAGTCAATGAAGCAGAGCAGGGTGACAATGTTGTTCCATCAATTGTCTTTAATAATTTACCCAGAATTCATAGCATATTAGCCCTACTTTAAAAAGTTAAGAACCAGACAGCTGTATGCAACAGATGATTTTAGATGTCTATTTAAAATCTGAGTTAGATCTCAGTCATTGTCAGAGTGTGTCTTTGTGAAACAGGCCCCTGGTGTTTGTAAATGACAGTGATCAGCCTTTGTCTCTTTTCCTTTATGTTTCCTGTCATGACAGTTTGTCTTTGGTTATTCTTGTTTCACCCATTATACAATGTGACATTTTTGCAAGTGATTGTCCCAGATCAAAACACGTGTCCTGCTGTCATATAATAAATCTCCTCACCTCTGTTCCTCAGTCAGATCAAACTCAGCCAGTGCTCGCGTTGCCAGCCTTGGTGTTGCAGACAGACAGAAGGCTCCAGACAGCTGAACCAGCTCCACTGCTTTTCCGGGAGATCTTTTGCTGTGACACACTGACATGAAGTCCTCTAACAGTTGCTCACTGACAGAAAACACACAGTCACAAGGAGAACATGAGCGTTTATGCCAAATGTGTGCCATGTCAGAACAAGTGCTGGAATCGAATTACACGTTATACCTGCAACTTGTTTTATCTGTTGGAACAGTGACATCCTAAGTCACATTCATAAATCTGATGCTTTACTATTTGTATTAATACACAATTACATTTTATGACCTTGTACTAGTGACATGTTTACCGGTTGTGTTGAAACCTCCTGTCATGACGAGTTTGAGATGTTGGAGCCAACAAAAGCAGTTTCAGTTTTACTACGTGTGATTACCAGTTTGAGGATGTCATAAAATTCCCAATGATAGTTTTTTTAAAGTGAAATATCAGTTACATTTGTTACAAATAGTTTATATGTGAAACAAACGTACTTTAAATTAGAGCTCTGTGGTCACTTGAAGACTTTTTAAAGAGATTTTTTATGTTTGAAATTGGGGCAGAGACTTACTCAGGAACTCTGTTGTTGGATTTGAAGAGCTTCAGCATCTCCCTGAAGATAAAAACAGAGTGAGGGAGAAGTCAGATTTATTTCACTTTAACAGTATTTGGCGGTGGACGTTAGCAGAGTCAGACTATGGTAAAAGCTCTCCTGTAAATGGACTGACTGACAGACAGATATACAACTATCTCCCTCACCAGGCCTGTTGGGTTCTGTTGGCTCGCAGCAGCAGGGAGATGATGTTAGAGAGGGAGGAGTTGCTCCACTCCAGACGCATCTTCCCTCTTTCCTCATCAAACACACTCTTTACATCCAGAGCACACACTGCAAAAGACTCCTGAACCTGCAGAAACACATTTATTCATAAATACAGCCTGGGTCTATGCTTCACTGTCTCCAGTCTGTCATCATGTCCCCGCCTCACTGACCTCAGGACTGTGTCTGTCTCTGGCCATCAGAGCGAGCATCTCCTCCACCAGATCTGACTTATTATCATGACCCAGAGAGCGGATATCTGCAAACAGATTCAGAGAATAGACACAGACTCAGATGTTGTTCGTCTGACATCCTGATTTTTCTTTTTTATAACTCATTCAGTTTGTATCATTGTCTCTGTCTTAAACTGTCTTTGCAGTGAAAAGTCAAGTTTGTAACAATGTAAACATAGTCTATGTCATTAACTGCCAGATTTTGTGAGTGATCAATGACTCAGGACATGTGCTGATATTACATCTTATTCCCACTGCATGGTTCACCCTGACTCAACTCAATTTTGGGATCAGGTCCTTTTCACTATTTCATTTTCCCCTGCAGATGGTCTGACAGGTGGCGTAAAACACTTTTAGGTATTCTGCATTTTCTTTGTTTGTTTTCAGGTTAAATGAAAACTGGTTAAGTTTATTTGGGCTGCCATTTTTTTCAAATCTAGGTTGAATCAATAAAGAAATGTGGTTGCTCTTGGCAAATATTGGTAGCTTGGATATAAAAAATGGCAGGTTTGAGCAGGATGTCCCATGTCGCTCTAGTGACAATTCTCTTTGTCCAGTGAGTGGTCTACAGTCTTACAAGTCCACCTTATAGTATCGGCTCAGCTCGCTTGGAGACTCAACTGAGATGGTACCAAAAAATACCAGTTACACCCACAACGTTTGCTTATGAAAACCCCAAAACGGCGTGAGCCATGCTGAACCGTTCAGTGAAAATGCATCATTGGATTCCTTTACCTTTCCATATAGTGGGCAGCAGGTCCAGACGACTGTCGGTGTCCAGAGCCTGCAGCAGGTCCCTCATTCCCTGATGGTGCGGGTAGTGCAACTGGAAAGACAAAATACAATCAAAAGTACTGTTTACTCCCATAAAGCAAGGGTAGATAGTAAATTATCCATCTCACTATCTCCTAGAAAGAATTACTGAGAGATAAATTCAAACATGAAAGATGAAGATTATCCCTTTTTTTTTTTTTTTTTTTGCAAGACATCTTAAAGAAATCTACTGTGTGTCACAGGCCTTGTCCAGGACTTAAGTCAAAGGGTGGTGACCTTAAACTGTGAACAAAACTCTTAGATAAATCTTGGTGACGGACACATCATTACACACACTGTAAAAAAGTGTGGGTAATTGCTATAATGATGAAGAATTGATGACACAGTGATGAACTAGCTGCTGCTTATATCTTAAAAGGATTTTATTGATTCTTCATAGACATTATATGGTCTGGAGCAGTACAGCTGAACACAAAGAGTGATGCAGAGATGTACTGACCGAGGGAATGAGCTGTCTGTACCACTTCAACACCACGTCAATGTGCTCCATCATACACAGCAGGCTGAAGAAGCGACCACTGAAGAGGAGAGAAGACAGGTTCACTTGCATAGGACAAAAATATAGGAATCTATCAACATAATTGGATCTATACACTTTAAGTACAGGGTCCAGGCTACACTGAAGCTAATACATATATGTTCTATTACTAAAATCATTCTTGATTAAATGACCAAAATCTCCCACGACATCCCAGTTGTTTCCTGCCACCCTGGTGCCTGGATATAGGAGGTACAGGGGACATGTTTTAAGTCTGTGGAAGGCTTTTTACTTACTAGTATGTACTCTTTTGGTAGGGCTCTCCCAGAAGCCTCCAGTTCTGTCCCACTTCTACCAGGCTCTGGACCTTATAACTCAGCTCCAGGTCTTTGCTATCCATACACTGTCATGACAAAAACAGGCAGGGAGGCAACAGGTTAGATGGACGAACACATGAACCATTAATGTGAAGAAGGAAGGCAGGATTGATTGAACTAGAAGTTAAGCAGAAAGTGTAACTCACAATTTAACAGTAACTCTAAAGGTACACAAAAAAAACTTAAGTGCTTGATAAAATAAAAGGCCTGAAACAACAGGCTCGTCACTAAAGACTCTGTCATAGTTCTAAAAAAGGACTTGCACTTTGCAGACACCCATTCCTGATAAATATTTAAACAAAACAGGTAATAAAAAAAGACTTACTATTCTCATTGCGCTCATGAAGAACTGAACTGGAAAGAAAAACATTCATTATTAGATCCATTTTAGACAAATGAAGGAAGATTTATTTCCAAAAGTCATTACACACATGCACAACAACATACCATCATTGGGGTCCTGGCAGGTGAAGCTGGTTCCTGCCAGCTCTGACATCACTTCGTGTAAAATGTCAGTGTTGTTCTTGCCAGTGGAGGCTGGAGAGGAAATAAAAACCACTTAATACAACTCAGTGTGCGGACAACGTCAAAGACTGTACCGGTAATGCTCAAGTGTAATGTGACACCAAACTTTGTTTACCAGCTTTGTAAAAGATTGCCACGATGTGGTGGTAGGTGGCCAGGCTGGGAGCTGAACACACACAAACACACACAGTTACACAAAGTTGATTTTTCAGAGAAATACTATTATTGCCTCCCTACTGTACCCCTATGTGTGTGTGTGTGTGTAGTCACCTATTCCCAGAGCCTTCATCTCATTCAGAGTGGGTAGAGCTTGTGTTCTGGCCACATACCCACAGCGTCTGAGAGCTTTGAAAACGCTGTTGAAGGTCAGCAGGTTGGGCTGAACTTTCTGTTGCTTCATCTGGTTCAACAGCTCCTGCAGACGGAGAGAGAAACAACTGGGCGTTTAAACGAGCTTACCATCATGGAAACGCTCCCCCTGCCACAGGACGTGACTTTAACAGCCACGCATGTCCAAAGGAATTGCAAATTCACATTTCACACTACAGTCTGTTCATATCTTACTCTCTCGAGTCTTAAAGTGTCTAAAGTTAAAGTAATTATCGTGCAACTCATAAAGGAATCATTAATTGGTTAAATAATTTTATTTGTTGGTTTATCTCCAATTCATCAAAGACATCTTATTTAAAAATGCCATTTTTCAAAAGTCTGTTATGTCACAGAAATAGAAGAAGAATGATAAACTAACATTTCAAATAAGGCTGTTTTTTAATAATTTCTTAAATAATTTCACACTTTATATATTCTACTTTTCTGTGTGAATAGTGTAGAGTATTCATTTCATCATATCTTTTCTATTAATCTAATATCTAATTTAATGACACTAAAAGGTGTTTGATCAGGAAACCTGGTGATCTGTATCAAAGCTCTGGAACAGTGAATAAAACAGTGCACACGGTCTTACCGCGATGAGGTCCCATCTCTCGTTGAATTTTTCTCTGACATCTGGAGCTGCTGAAATCAACGCGTTGAAGATGTGGACGTCAGCTGGAAAGAGAAGGCTGGGTTATTGGTCATCTGTTTCCAGTACAATGTAACTTCAGTGAGTTACCTGCAGGCTTCAGAGAGCCACTATGTCTAGGATTTGATAATGTAATACTTTGGTACCATCTAATGGTCGTATCAGGAATAACACTGACAGCAATACACACTGTCAAAACCAATGGGCTGTATTTTCAATTGAACACACTTAAGTAAGTGATGAGCGATTTTCTCTTCCTGTTGTCTGTTGAACTCACCGTTCAGCCTGTTGTTTAGCAAGTCTGTGTACATACTGAAGGCCTTTGCGTGGGCTCCATGCTGGAGAGAGACAGAAAAACATATGCACTTTAATCTAGATGCACCAAAATAACTATTTTACTGCCACAACAATCCCTCCACAACCCAGTACTCGCACCATCAGTAATGATTGTGTCCATACCTTCACCATGCCTCTGATCAGAGCGGAGTAACACCGTGTGTCTCTCTCTGGCAGCAGGTTAAAGATTCTCTCTGCATTGTTGTTTTCTCTCCAGGTGGATCTCAGCAGGTCTGCAGCCCGACCAAACCTTGTTTTCTTTCTCTTCACTTCCTCTCCTGACTCCTCCTGAAAACACACACATATATACTGTACTATTAATATGATGTCTGAAGTCTTGGGCTTAATGTATCTAGAGCTTCAACGATTAGTTGATTATGTTGTTGACTAAATTAATGGCAGTTATTTTGATATTAACAGTTGTTTTTAGTTGTTTTTTTAAAGACAAAATGCCAAAACTCCCAGCTCCCAGCTTCTCAAATGTAATTTGCTGGCTTGCTTTTTTGCCTTTATAACTGTCAACTGAATATTTTGTGGGCTTTGGACAGTTGACTGGACAAAATATGACACTTGAAGATGTCATCTTGGACTCTGCGAAACTCTGATGGACACGTGACACTATTTTCTGACATTTTACAGACAAAACAATTATTTGAAAAATTACTGTGGATAATTGATAATGAAAATAATCATTGGTTGCAGTCTTTACTTGTCTTTGACCATCACCCTGACATTTGGATCGGGGAGGACTCACCATGTCCTCCATCTGTGGTTGTCCCTCCTGGAGAGGGTCTCTGTCACAGTAGAGACAGATCAGGTCTAACAGGTCATGGGTTGTTTCCATAGAGACCGCTGTGCCTGGAGGAATAAAATTAAAGAGTTAATGTGTAGCAACTATCTGAAATAAGAGAATATGTGTGTGTGTGTGTGTGTGTTCTTACCAGCTTGCAGGAGTCGATCATACATGTCAACAGCAGCTGTAACTCTCCTCAAGTTGATTCGTTCGTTCAGTGCCTCCTCAGTCACCTCCTCGAGAAGCAGCGACACAGTCTCTGGCATCAGACACTATACACAAACACACACACCAATGCAATGAGAATCAATCAACACTGTTGTCCAAGGCTAAATCAATAACCGTAGATATTGTTTACTCTGTTAAAGGTTACATTAGCAAAGCTTTACACTTTAAAGATTCTGTATGACATTCAGAGCATAAATACAGCAGCAAACACCTATTTGCTGTGTAAAGATATGGAGGAGTGATGGTGTTAACCAGGGAATGAGGTCAAGCTGCCTCTGTGTGTGTTGTAATCCGAGCATCTCTGTTCATTGTTGTAGTAGACTGTCCAGCCACATGTACCTGTGTGTGTGTCCCACTGGCTGGCTAATCACCACTCTGCACTGTGCTCATACGGTGGTTAGCACTGAGTGCAGAAGCTAAATGCTCGTTCTCAGGTTCCTCCCTTGTTACCACCGCAAGCTCTGTCGGCACTGTTGCCATTGTTAGTACTGTTTGAACTGCTGGCAACATTTGCTGCTAGTCACTGGATCAGCCACCTTCATGTTGAGAGCTGCGTGCAGCTATTTTGAATCATAAGCTGTTTTCCCAATGGACAAAAAACCCACTGACATCTAGCTTTTGTGTTTAATGGGAAAGGTTACAATCTGCATTCATTCTTGGGACAAGAGTCTCTGCAGTAGTCAGGGGTATTCATGTTGTCTCGAGCTTTGATCGGCTTCGATTGGCAGTGATGGAAATATGACCCCCGGGTGGACACACTGAACATAAGGTATACTCGTCTACCGCAGAGCCGTATACACCTCTCTGCAGCACGGCAATGGGTAAGAGTCTATCACCTATTTTTAGTGGGTTTTCTCTCACAGATACGCTCTGAATATTTTATAGAGCTCTTTTAAAGTGAAACTGGACACGATATGTTAGACTGGGACCGAATAACTACAGTTTTCTGACATGAACTGTCCTTGATTTAAACTGTTTTCGCCTGCTGTGTAACCACGTTTGATGTCAATCCTGTGACTATGTGTTCTCCAGCCCCTCTGCATATTCACTCGTACATGTGTGTTTCTTACTGGTATATGTGGCTCAGCAAAGTCTTTGGTGAAGAACTTGGGATTGCTGTTGACAAAGTATTTAGCTGCAGATCTGCCAGCCTCCTGAGAGAGAGAGAACAGCTTCTGCAGAGAGAGAGGGACGATAATACGTCAGTTTTACTACATCCTAATGTGTTTTCAATTATTATAAATACTGTATCTCATATAAGTGAGTACACCCCTCCCATTTTTGCAAATATTTCATTATATCTTTTCATGGGACAACACTATAGAAATGACACTGTGATATAACTTAAAGTAGTCAGTGTACAGCTTGTATAGTAGCATAGATTTACCTTCCTCTAAATAATTACTCAAAACACAGCCATCAACATCTAAACAGCTGGCAACATAACTGAGTACACCCCACAGTGAACATGTCCAAATTGTGCCTAAAGTGTCAATATTTTGTGTGCCAGCCATTATTATCTAGCACTGCCTTAACCCTTCTGGGCATGGAATTCACCAGAGCTCACAGGTTACTTCAGGAATCCTCTCCCACTCCTCCATGATGACATCATGGAGCAGATGGATGTGAAGACACCTTGCGCTACCCCACCTTCAGCTTGAGGATGCCCCACAGGTGCACAGGTGAGTTTAGGGCTGGATACAGACTTGGCCAGTCCATCACCTTCACCTTCAGCTTCCTCAGCAAGGCAGTTGTTGTGCAATGCAGTTTTCCAACATTATAATGACCCAGAACACACCTAGAAGATGACAACTGCCTTGCTGAGGAAACTGAAGGTGAAGGTGATGGACTGGCCAAGTCTGTATCCAGCCCTAAACTCACCTGTGCACCTGTGGGGCATCCTCAAGCTGAAGGTGGGGTAGTGCATGGTGTCTTCACATCCATCTGCTCCATGATGTCATCATGGAGCAGTGGGAGAGGATTCCTGAAGCAACCTGTGAGCTCTGGTGAATTCCATGCCCAAAAAGGTTGAGGCAGTGCTAGATAATAATGGTTGGCACACAAAATATTGACACTTTAGGCACAATTTGGACATGTTCACTGTGGGGTGTACTCACTTATGTTGCCAGCTGTTTAGATGTTGATGGCTGTGTTTTGAGTAATTTTCAGAGGAAGGTAAATCTATGCTACTATACAAGCTGTACGCTGACTACTTTAAGTTATATCACAGTGTCATTTCTATAGTGTTGTCCCATGAAAAGATATAATGAAATATTTGCAAAAATGGGAGGGGTGTACTCACTTATGTGAGATACTGTACATAGAGGGTTTAAACATTGTTATCAACTGGAATATAAAAAAAGTAACCAAAATTATGATAACATTTTTTTCTGAGACACATCTGCATCATATTTGCATAATACCCATTTAAAATTAACCTCCATACCAAAATGCATGGACCAGAATAGCTTAAACAATCCAGAGGTCCCCATATAGGCCTTTATAAATAACAGATGACTGCTTTCAGAAAAGAAATAGAGCACAAAATTAATCCAGTTGAGTAACATGATGTCAGTGTAAAGATTAGCATGTATTTGACGTACAAACTCAGCAGTGGTTCTGGGAGCGAGGTAAGGATCATCCTGATACTCGTAGGGATATGCTGTAGGATCCTGGAGGTAGAAAACAAAACAAAAAGTTAACACACAGACAGATTGATACACAAGTAAAGATCCACACTGAAAGGTCATCAGAAACATGTGAAGGAGCTCTCACCCTGCCAACAGTCGAAGCCAGAGCCTCCAGCACTGCCTCCTTGCTCCTGTTCAACGAGAGGTGACATTCAGTCAGGGTGGTCTGTTTCAATATAGGGCACACAGTGCTGCCTGCACTGTATTAAACATTAAGATGTCATGTAACACACATACCATGTTTTCTTCCTGGGGATGACAATAGTCTCTGTAGATTCTGCAACGACATCAAGAAAAGGGTGTGTCTTTAATGCCACTTATATATTAAAATCAGTTATAAAAAAAACACCTTACCTCTGATGCAGTTAATAGGTGATTTGCTCAAATTAAACAGGAGCAGATTTTCTCTAAATTCTAGACATTTTCAAATAAATCAAATTACTTGAAGGATCGGTCTGTATTTTGTGTGTGTCGACAAATCCCATGTTTGTCCATCTCTTGATACTTCCCAACATCCAAACCTATCTGTGGCTCACCCTTAAACCTTAAAATATGTAGTTTGTTTCTTTGTTTTTCTTTAAGGCTAACATTGCTAAATTATATCCTAAAACAGCTGTAAACACTGTATTTTTATGCAAAAATGACTAAAGGTGGAGTAAATAGTGCATTTGTTGGAGAGTTATTTCAGCTGTGTTTTAATGCACATTACTCCAGTGAGTAGATTCATGGCTGCGGGATGATGTATGTCAGATCATCTCAAAATATACTGTAAATGTTGACCTTAATGTAGCAACCCTGTGCAACAGTGTGGCTCATGTTTTTGAAAATCAATAAACACACGAATAAACCAAATCCTCCGTATATTTTATTACACAGGTATTGAAAACACGAGCAGTAACCCTGATACAAGTTTGCTGGAGGATTTAACCTCCTATAATGAATGCATATATTAATGAGCCCTTGACACAAGGATGACAATACTTGAAATCAGCTGATAAACATTTTAAAACAGTCATTCAGTCGTGGTACTTTCATCTGAGGAATATTGCAAAAATACGTCCACAGTTATCCTTCCACCTACAATTGGTGATCCATGCCTTACTGTAATACTCTTTATTCCTGCCAAAGCCAAGATGCTGTTACCCAGTGACAGTTAGTCCAAAACTCTGCAGCAAGACTACTCACTACGACCTCTTATAGCTCTCACATCACCTTGGTTCTGAAGTCACGCCATTGGCTGCTGATTAAATTAGCATTAAATTCACAATCCTCCTCCTCACGTATAAGGCTTTGAATAATTTTGCTCCAGAGTATATTAGTGAACTACTAATGCTGTATAACCCTGCTAGACCCCTCAGGTCCTCTGAAAACGGCCTGCTAGTTGTACCTTGCTCAAGACTGAAAACATGAGGGGACTGTGTGTTTGCTGTCCTGGGTGCCAGGCTGTTTAGCAGTCTTCCACCAGATCAGGTCAGCAAACTTTCTTGAGGAGTTTAAGTCACAGCTGACGACCTGTGTATATTGTAGGTGTTTTTTTATGCTTGGATCATGTACTCTGTTTTGAGCTGTGATACCGCTATATGTTGTGTGTGTGTGTGTGTGTGTGTGTGTGTGTGTGTGAGAGAGAGAGAGTGAGTGTTGTATTCCTCATTTGCTCTTTAACCCCCCTCCCTGTTGTACAGCACTTTGTAACCTCGGTTTTAAAGGGTCCTATAGGAATAGCAACGTACTGACAATGTTTCAGTCATGACCAAAAATCTTACTCCAAATTACCTTTATTAGCTTCTGCAGCTTGTTGTCGTAGAGCTGAAGTCCAACCAAAACACCTGGAAAAAATGGGAAACTAAATTAACCACTGCTACTTCAGTCCTCTGGTGGGATGTGTCAATTTATAGATCCCCTTTATGCACAATGCACGATGAACATACAGTATCTATTATCCAAGTAGATTATTATTAGCTAAGATAACATCATAATAACACCCATGGTTGCAAATAATGTTCAACACAGAATGTACAGTGAGGATGACAGACAGCATTTGTCCTTCTGTAAAAGCGTCACGCTCTTTTAACCGACAAATATAACCCGTATGAAATATTTGAGATAAGGTAAAACACCATTTACATGCCTAACACTAACTTCTTCCTCACATATATTAAGTATCAAATTTATCAACGTTTGCTGCAGTGACGTAAGTTAGCTTCATGAAGACATGACCTCCTGTCAAATGATGCTAGCTGAAGCTCGGAGGCTCATGTAGCAACACAAATAAAAGACAATTATGTCGACTGAATAATATTCCGCTTTACAACTTTGTTTTAAAGCTGTCTTACCTGTGACCCCGCAAAAGCTCGACGTTATTCAACAAAAAGCGACTGTTTCTCTGGATGTAATGCCCTACGTGCCTGCCGGGCGCCGCCATGTTGTTACGAACTGAAGGCTTCTGGGAGGGAAAAACCATGTGGGCTCAGAAAAGGGGAGACAAAAATAACAACACTTTGTATTTTAAATGAATACGACACTTTATCCATATGTAACATCCTATTAGCACAACATTTATACTTATAAAGTTACGTTAAAAGTATAATACCCACTAAGTTCGTGAAAAAGCGTTGTCATCTGTATTTGTGTCCCCCCTCTCATCTTTCGTGTGGTCTGACCGTCCCACGTGTGGAAGAGAAGCAACTTTGTGTCGCATGTGGTTTAACGCTGCGCCATGAATTTATATCAATAAACACCTCAAAGTTTGGCTAATTCTCCAAAATGTTGTTTGGAAAAGATGTGCCATGGCGGCGACTGGAAGGCATGTCGTTTGGCATGTACTCTGCCGAAGAGATAAGGTGAGACACAGCTTATTAGCTTTTGCCCTCAATGCTAAATATGAGTTCAAAACAACATGCCTGACTTTATCAATGTCACTTTACCTTAACGTTTTGTTCCAGGACTCCAGTACGTGCAAATTACACACATATTTTAGCTAGGAGTTGCTAAGTCGATGTTTTTCATAGATATTTCTCATCTGCTGTTTTGTGCAGCAACAGTGAATGTCAGTCAAATGGAATAGTGTCACCCTCCATTTTCAGTTTGTTCATTCTCACCTACTTTGATTTGATGTAGCAAGATGACACTAAACCAACTAAATACTGATTACACCTACATTGATCAGTCAAAACAGTACAACCATTGGCTGGCTAAGTGAGAAACATTGATCCTTTCATTACAATGTATTGTTCTGCTGGGAAATCTTGGGTCCTGGCATTCATGTGGATGCCACTTTAAGATCTCCACCACCCAAACACCTGCAGACCAAGTACCATCCTTCGTGGCAACGGCACTTCACCATGGCAGTGGCCCCCCAGCAGGTCAGTGCACCATACCACCCCATAAAAGCTGTTTAGAAATGGTCTGAAGAACGTGTCAAAAAGCTCAAGGCATCAACCTGACCTCCCAACTCCCCCAAATCCCAATGTGATTGAGCATCTCTTGGAAGTGCTGGGGCCCCAGAGGCACCCCTGATCCATGGTGGGGCCTTCTTGGATTGGATTTGGCTCTGACCTGTCGAGGCTGGGCCACAGGACCTTTGGGTTGTGTCCTGTGGTGTCTGGCACCAGGGTGTTGGTGGCAGATCCTTTGAGTCCTGTTGGTTGTGAGGTGGGGTACCAGCATATCCCACATATGCTCAGTCAAATTGAGATCTAGGGTGTTTGGAGTTAAGATTGACGCCTTGAGTTCTTTGTCAGGTTCCTAGGACCATTCCTGAACAGTTTTTATGGTGTGGCATGTTGCATTGTCCGGCTGGCACGGAGAAGTCTTGTTGCCATGAGGGAGGGTACTTCATTCACAGCAGTGTTTGGGTGGGTGGAGTGATGTCAGATGTCAGTCAGATGGCATTCACATGAATGACAAGACCCAAGGGTTCCTAGCAGAACACTGTATTATAACAAAACGATTAATGTAATTCATTACACCAGCAAGTGGTTTTAATGTTTTGGCCAATCAGGAAACATGATAAAGCTACCAGTTATTCACTACAGTAACAGCTACCCCAAAAGCTGCTAAGAATCCAGTATTGTAGAGGCACTTAGTATAATAATGCATTCTTCTCCTCTCCTGGCTAGGAAGCTGAGTGTGAAGACCATCACTAACTTCCGGTTCCTCGATGCTGTTGGGAATGTGGCCCCAAACAGCCTCTACGATCTGGCCCTTGGACCAGCTGACAGCAAAGAGGTGCATCTCCACTGAAATCATATTACTTTATAGAGTAATGTAATGACTCAGCTGTAAAATACCATAGATCTGTCTGCTCCTGATCTGTGGCTCGACCTTACCGGCTAACTATTCTGTGTGTGTAAAGTTTAAGATTGTGAGCCTTAACTTTCAGCAAGTACTTAAAATGACTTTTCTTAAATGTAACTTTCTGTTATTGTTTCTACCAGGTGTGTTCAACCTGCTGTCAGGACTTCAACAACTGTCCAGGACATCTCGGACACGTAGAGCTGCCTCTACCTGTTTACAACCCACTTTTCTTTGATGTAAGCATGTCCACAAATGCACCACACAACCATACATATACATGCAGTACACACACATAATGATGGACCAGCCTGAGAAATTAAGATCTTTTAAAACAGTATCGACTTTTAAATAACTTTCTGAATTTAATATTGTTTACCCTTTTCTCTTATCACCTCCTACAACTCTCTTTTAATCAGAAACTCTACCTGTTGATTCGCGGATCCTGTCTTTCATGTCACATGTTAACGTGTCCCCGAGCAGCCATCCACCTGCTGCTGAACCAGCTGAAGTTAGTGGACCATGGAGCCATGCAGGACGTCTACCAAATAGAACAAGTTCTCAGCCAGGTGGGTTTAAAGTTGAATTATAGCAGGACTGTGATGAATTGTGATATTATTATTTGGGGTGTTCTGTGAATATTTTGGACAGGGTTTTTATTCATTGCCAATGTGTAAGTCTCAGGTTGCTCTGCTGGCTTCGGTTTCCCCACAGTAGTTTTGTAACTACCATAAACCAACAATTCTCTGTTTAAACTTTACTTATTAATTTGTGTGAACTCTGTGTGTGTGTGTGTGTGTGTGTGTGTGTGTGTGTGTGTGTGTTAGCACCTAGAGGAGAATCCCAAAGCCACTGGAGATGAGATCGAGCAGGTGCTCAAGCAGTTTACACACACGGTAGTTGGAGTGAACGCTGAAGCTTCAGAGAACACCAAACCAGTGAGTACACACTCACACACATGTCCAAAGACATGCAGAAACATGGTACTCAATTACAAACATTCACACACCTAAAATCACTTGACGACTTTTTAATGTGATTTAATATATGGAAACCATATTATTCTATACGCAGCCCTCACACTTGCCTTATTTTCTGTGTGTGTGTGTGTGTGTGTGTGTGTGTGTGTGTGTGTGTCTGTGTGTGTGTGTGTTTCCAGATTAAACACCTTGTTGAAAAGAAGAGCAGTCTGATAAATGACTTCTGGAAGATCCACATGAAGACGAGGAAGTGCCCATATTGCAGGTAACTTGATAGAAGTGGTGAAGCACTGCACTTGATTCTCATTAAATGTTGTCGTGAAATACTTTGTTTATCGAATCTTAACCATATACCACCTTATTATTAGTTGTGTAGAGCCATTCATACTTACAGATGTGTATAACATTCTGTGTACCAACTGATTATAGGCCTTGTTTTCTACATCCAACAACTAACCATACAGGAGAAAATCTCTGAAATGGTTATTTGCTAAAAAATCAGACCAAGAGGATAAAAATGTAGGTGGCATAATGATGAAGTGCCTCTTTACTCTGGTGTTGATAATGGTCCATTGTATGCTGTAATCATGGTTTCTGTGTGTGTAGGGGCGGCAGGGTTACAGTGCGCCGTGAACACAACAGTAAGCTGATTGTCACAATGCCATCAGGAGCACAGACCATTGTCAATACTGATGGTAAGTCATATTTGAAAGAAATTAGATTGAGAATAAACATTATTAACTTCTGAGTGACAGAGAGAGACAGAGCCTGTTCATGTCTTTGTTTTGTTGAAGTGGTGTGTAACTTGAAACTCTGCACCAACTTTGCACCCTTTGTAAAGCCCTGCCTATACATATATACATACAGTAAATTAATCTTACATTGCTTTTGTTTCTCTTTTCCTGTAGAAGATCTGATAGCTGGAAAGAGAGTCTACCTGACAGCTAGTACTGCAAGAGAGCACACCAACAAACTGTGGGAGAGAGAAGGTAGGCCAAGAAAACAATGTCCCACCATGTGCGTGAAACTGTACTGTTTTACAATTGCATCACATTTAAAGGAATCAAAAGTGAATATCTGAAGTTTGGTTTCACCAGAAGGTCCATTAGACTTGATTGAGAAGAACATATGAAAAAACGGTCACATTTGAAACTCTATAAAAACTGAATTTTAGATTGTAAATATATAAGGATGCAAGAAGGAATCATTTGTGATGAATGACATGTTTTACATTTCTTTGTGTTTTTAGTCCCCCATTTATAACTTACTTTTTTTTTTTTTTTTACATTTTTTTTTACCACTTGTAGCTATTAGAAGGAATCATTGTCAAAGTATGAATCTTCTAACCTCTCTGTCGTCCAGGTTTCTTCTTGAAGTGTCTGTTCTCTGGGCTGGAGGAGGGGTCGGTGTCAAAGGAGGGAGAGAAAGGTTTCTATCCAGACCTGTTCTTCCTGGATCTGCTGGTGGTCCCACCTTGCAGGTACAGTGTGAGCAAACACACTCACATACTGTACATTGAACCACTGCTAGTATAAAATTATACAAATACTAGTGGACAACAGTCTGTACAGCGTGTACAAGCAGGGAGGGATGCAAAATCAAAATATAATCTCATCTTAAATATATTCTTTCTTTTGTGTGATCATAAATAACAGTAGTATTAATATTAGCAGAGGATGTGTGGACCTATTGCACTATCACACCCCTCCTCTCCCTGTCAGGTACCGTCCAATCAATCGACTTGGTGACCAGATGTTTACAAACGGTCAGACAGTCAACATGCAGGCTGTCATGAAGGACTGTGGACTCATACGCAAACTTCTGGCTCTCATAGCAGGAGAGAAAACTACTCAGGAGGAAGAGGTAGGATCATTTTTAAATCCATGTTTATGTATGATAAAGCATAGCTGCAGAGACAGAGTTAAACATCTTGATTTCTGTGATACAGTCAGCCTCATGGTGTGGTGAATAGGTCCTCTCTCTTCCCTCTCAGGCTCCTGAGCAGACAGACCAGACATTCCTGGCCGGGATCCCCGGACAGACTCTGACAGATAAACTCTACAACATCTGGATCCGACTGCAGACCCACGTTAACATCGTCTTTGACAGTGACATGGACAAAATGATGACGGAGAAATACCCTGGAATCAGACAGGTAGCACATACACAGATGCTGTTGGTAACACAAAACACCACAGAACTACATGACCTAGTTTGTTCGCGTTTTAAGACATCCCAGATGCGTAAAAATCTCCTCTTCCTGCCAGATTTTGGAGAAGAAGGACGGATTGTTCCGGAAACACATGATGGGAAAACGAGTGGATTACGCTGCACGATCTGTCATCTGTCCAGACATGTACATTGAGACCAACGAGATCGGAATACCAATGGTACACCTGTTTCTGATTAATGTTTAGCCTAAAGGGAGAGTATAAGACGTCCTTGATGAAGAGGAAATATAAATAATATGAGCTCTAAACTTTTCTGTGCTCGTGCAGGTGTTTGCCACCAAGCTGACCTACCCCCAGCCCGTCACTCCCTGGAACGTGAAGGAGCTTCGCCAGGCAGTTCTCAACGGGCCCAGCGTCCACCCCGGTGCTTCCATGGTGATCAATGAGGATGGCAGGAGGACCATCCTATCAGCTACCAACCTTGCACAGAGAGAAGCTGTTGCCAAGCAACTGCTGACACCCTGTCCTGGTCCACATAAGATGCCCATGAAGATTGTAAGTCAGACACTTTACCGTGCGGCGTGAGTTAACCTTTCAGTGTCAGTGACACAGCCCCTCACTCTTCTTCTGTGGTCTACAGGTGAATCGTCACATAAAGAACGGAGATGTTATGTTACTAAACAGACAGCCAACTCTGCACAGACCCTCCATACAAGCCCACTGTGCACGCATCTTACCAGGAGAGAAGGTACGAGCTCATCCAGAATCACTTGTTTTTTTGTGTGTTTGAAAGAACCGTACGATATGTGACAAATTGTACTTGATCTTGATTTGATGCTACAGGTACTAAGACTCCACTATGCCAACTGCAAGGCGTACAATGCTGATTTTGATGGAGATGAAATGAACGCACACTTCCCTCAAAGTGAGCTGGGCAGAGCAGAGGCCTACATGTTAGTCAGCACTGACCAGCAGTACCTCGTCCCCAAGGTGAGTTAATACACACTGTTGATAGAAGATTTTCATAGAGAATAACACAGCTCGCCACAATCCTAAACTCTGTGGCAACGATAGCTGCAGGCAGCTCTTTGTGTTTCCAAAGTTTTACAGTTTCAGAGAGCAGGATTACACAGTTATCAGGGTAACCATGCTGAGATATGAAACTTCCTGCAACCACTGCAGTTTGTCAACTTAGTAATACCGTTTTGCAGCACATTCATTAACATGACATAGCCAGTAACCAAAGAAGAGCAGACCAACTGACCTTTTTACAATGTTTTATTGTAGAATAGGCAGATTCACGCACATAGTCTTGTCACAGTATCTTCAGTGTACCTCAGCAGGTTATTTCTAACTGGTTATAACAGCCATCTACATTGGGGGGCTTAGTGCTAGAAGGTGCCGTGACATTAAATGAGCAACTGTCTGACTGTATAAGACAAATTACTTCATAGACCTTTTTTTCTATTAGCTAAAATGCAGCCTTGTCAAATTCAGTGCTTCCTTCTCAGTGGATGCCACTGGCCAAAATGGCTGCCACAGTGAATGTGTAGTTCATGGGCCTCGTGGTGCTCCATCATGGCCACTGGGGATAAATATGTACTACATACAAACACATACACACATGTAGTGAAATGAACTGAACCAGTGAATAGTGCTATTAATCTGCTGCTGCTGCTACAAATGTTACAAAACCAAATGCACATGCTTTTATGTCTCCGCGCTGGCGATAGCAGAGGCATTATGTTTTCAGATTGTTGGTCCGTCCGTCCCTCCTCCTCTTTCAAATTAGGCACAAACGTCCTTTTGGACTCAATGTGAACTGTCTAGATTTTGGCGGTCAAAGGTCAAGTTCACTGTGACCTTGCATCTGTCCCATTCTCATGAATGTGATATGTCAAGAATGTCTTGAGGGAATTTCGTCATATTAGGCACAAACCTCTACTTGGACTCAGCAATGAACTAATGAGAATTTGGCGGTTAAAGGTCAAGGTCACTGTGATGTTTCTAAACATGTTTTTGGCCATAACTTAAGGATTCATATGCTAATTATATCAGAACTTCACACTAATGTTGGATAGGATAAAATGATAAAGTGATGACATTTTATATCTAAAAAGTCAAAGGTCAACTTCACGGTGACATCATAATGTTGGGTCATTACACAACACGATAACTCACCATAACTGTTACATTACATGACTATTCATTTAAAGCAGAAGTATATGCCAGGGTTTACCTGTCTGATGGTCTAAATGCTGCTTCAGAGCCTACATTCATCAGTAAGTGACATTATAACTGTACATGTTAAGAAGTAATTACACATACTAGGAAGTAACCACTCAGTGGGCAAACAGTGTTGTTACTGCTGAGTAGCAGACGACCTACTTCAGGTACAGCAAACTCCTTTTAGTATCCTTCACATTCTGGTAAACACACACAGGTCCGTACTCATGTTCTTCCCTCTGTCTTCAGGATGGTAAACCTTTAGCAGGTCTGATCCAGGACCACATGGTATCGGGTACAAGGATGACGATACGAGGCTGTTTCTTCACCAGAGTCCAGTACATTGAGTTGGTGTACAGAGGACTGACGGACAAACCAGGCAGAGTTAAACTGCTGCCGCCGGCCATACTCAAACCACAGCCACTGTGGACAGGAAAGCAGGTAATTGAACATGGGACGTTTTAGTCTGTTAAAGTGGGTACTCTCCAGCTTTATGACATTGACAACCGAAATAAGTAAGTCACTTTAGCCTAAATGTTGAAGCCAGATGTTCACTCACTCCAGCTTTCTTCTTGTCCTCCTTAACACAGCTTTGTCCATACTGTAATTGAATGTAATGCCTCTGCTAACTCCATTGTACTGTTGTGTCATTAACTTGGTGTTTGTTGCAGGTGGTGTCTACGCTCCTACTGAATGTCATCCCACAGAACGCTGTGCCTCTCAACCTGTTTGGCAAATCGAAAATCCCAAGCAAAGCATGGATCCAAGTCCCGCCACGAGCTGCTCCAGGATATAAACCTGACAGCATGTGTGACTCACAGGTACACATACATACACACATGCTTGAGGTGGACAGATTTCACTTTCCAATCCAAATTCACACCTTGCCTTTGATTGAAATGTTGAAAACTCAGATGAACAACAAATTGAGTGTAGCTGGTGTGGAGCTTTTTAAATTGTGGGTACAACGTAAGCAATAGATCACTTTTTAAAAATGTTTTTTTCTCTATTTAGTAACCACTCTTTCTTCCCTGTTTTCTTTGTTTCCCAGGTGGTGATTCGTCGGGGGGAGCTGTTGGTGGGGGTTCTGGACAAAGCTCACTACGGCTCCTCAGCCTACGGTCTGGTCCACTGCTGCTACGAGCTGTACGGAGGGGAGACCAGCGGCAAACTGCTCAGCTGCCTGGCTCGACTCTTCACTGCTTACCTGCAGCTGTACAGAGGCTTCACTCTGGGTAAGAACCCACATACAGTAAATGGAACTAATACGCCAAGCCATGTGTTGCTCTCCTGACACAGACATGTTTTTTGTGTTTGTTTCTAGGTGTGGAAGACATCCTGGTGAAGCCAGGTGCCAACAGGCAGAGGAAAAAAATCATTCAAGAATCACTGAAGATTGGCACTAAAGTGAGTTGAAGCACCAGTTTGTTCTGATAGTGTTTCCATTACTGATGTAACACCTAACAGGGTTAGAGTGTTAAGCATGTTAATGAAGAGACTACACTTTGTGTTATTCAAACCAATAACCAAAGGGAAAACATCCAAGGCACTAATCCACAGTAAATAAGCATTTAGAAATAAATGCAGCCTTGTCAAATTCAGTGCTTCCTCCTCAGTGGATGCCACTGGCCAAAATGGCTGCCACAGTGAATGTGTAGTTCATGGGCCCCGTGGTGCTCCATCATGGCCACTGGGGATAAATATGTACTACATACAAACACAAACATGGAGTGAAATAAGCTGAAGCAGTGAAGAGCGCTGTTAATGTGAAGCTGCCACAAGTAATGTTTAGTGCCTGAACTTTTGTGCTTTCATCTCTGAGTCTTTAAAAATCTAAACTGTCTGTAAGATGCATGTTCACTGGCAACCGGTGTGCAGTCTATTTGTTGCTTTCAGCTCTTCAACTTAGTGTATTCAGGTTGGATTTGTAATAAGGGGGTGGTGGCATCCATTACTGTGTGCTACACTCTTTAATCATGCTACCACTGGGTGGTGCAAGAGTCTGAATTTTTCTACCTCAACACATTGTGACTTTAAAATCAACCTTAAGCCTGCAATAACTGATCTTTTTGGCCTCTTGAGGATGGCGGAAATAAGTTGCGAACACAACACTGACATAACATCTCAAACTTGTTTGCAAACAGGTGGTTATTTACATCAGCAATTATAGTGCAACATTAGTAGTCGTTGGGAATCATGTTTCTGGCCACCTGGCGAATGTAAACCCAACTATAAATGTTGCTGTCAGCACTGAGAGTGAACCAGAACAAGTTTTAGGCTGGACTGCTACACAACGAGCTGACACTGATAATTCTCTGATGATTTGTCTCTACAAGTAATGACTTTTTACACTGTCACACTGTCATTTGATATAAAATTACTGATTATAGCTAAAGCCCAATTAAAAAGAATAAAGCAATATTTTTACTTTCTGTCTCAAAGGCCCTCCAGGCAGCCTTCAACCTGCCGTCCAATGTGGATCAAGCTGAGGCTCAGAGCCGCTGGCAGGACGCTCACCTCAACCCAGACCAGAGAGACTTCAGCATGGCCGACCACAAGTTCAAAGAAGTGGCCAACCAAGTGAACAACGACATTAACAAGGTAACCTGCCACTTGCAGTACCACCATCACTGCGACTACTATTCAGCGCAACGAACAATGACCAGTACACAACCTCTCACTCCTGTTGGTGACCATTATACCACCATAGTGAGATGGAATAGAAGTACTTAGGTTGTTTCCATCGCAGGATCTTTCCCAGGGGACCAAGAACTTTTTTCAGGAACTCTCTAACTTGATCTGTTTAGTTTAGATCCTGTTGGATAGGTCCAGATGTAAAAATGTCCCTGCCCCAGGGGTAGTACTTGCCAAAGGTTTAGTAACTATAGGGTGAGAGAGAGAGGGAGCTGCATTCGAGCCGGCTAGACAGTGTATAAGAGAGAGGGAGCAGTAGCGAGGGGACAAAGCTGCTGAACGGGAGAAATAAAACTTTATTCCCCAATAGTTTCATGGCAGTAACGTTCTAAAGCAGGAATAAATAACCAGCAAACTTTTGTGCCTCCTTTTCACTTGTTCATTATTAATTCAAGTATCAGAGTCCAGCATTGCCCCGGGGTCAGGGGCAGGAAACCTGTGACCTTGGAGCATCATGCAGCTCTTTATGTTGTGTTCACATCGAGCACGAATAAAACAATTTGTGAGTGAATTACATGTAAAGTCATCGTAAGGATGCCATTAGATGAGAATTCACGCTGGGTGACGTGATGGATGCAATTAAGCGGTGCAAATGAAGCGAGTCGCGAGATTCTGCGTCATACGTTTATTTGCGAGAATTGAAAAATCTGAACTTCAACCTAGTTGCGCCACAACAGCCAATCAGCATTGAGATCCTCCGGGTACGTATGATGCCGAGGACATACTGGCAGAAGTTAATTAATCGATTCAGCGATTTCATGCATGTATGACATGAGTCAACCCAAAATATTCTAGCATTCAAACTAGCACTAAATTCGCATGGCGTTTACTGTGAACACAACATTAGCCCTCTCTAGTGGCTTTGACAAAAATTACATGGAAATGAATGAAACATGACTTAAAACATTTTTTTTTTTTTTTTTTCGTAAATGTCCCAAAAAAAAAAAAGATATAACATTGTCAACTTAATTGTGAGTGGGATGTCTGCAGCCTGGCGCCTTTCACTCTAAATTTTGCCGAACTTCAACAGTGGTGGCTGTTGTTGAGTGTCTCTAGCTTGGCTAGCTCTGATTCCAAATCCAAAAAGGAAAAATAATGACGGAAAACAGAGCATTTTATAGTGCGTGGACATATTCTGTTGCTTTCACGGCCAGCGCTTCAAAGTTAAATTACCAAAAAAATCACGGATAGCTCACTGCCACCTGAAGTTAAAACACATCAATGAATGCTCATTTAGACCTTATTGTAATGTTGACAGGCTCATATCGACTTAAGAGGCTGTGTTGCCTTTATTATAAGGCTCAATTATGTTTTTCAGCTCCAGACTGGAGGTAGAGGGGTGGTCAGGACTAGGGGGAAGTGATTGGATGGGTTACATGGTTGCTGATAAGTGTTGTGAACAAGCTGGGTCAAATCCTCCTGTGCTTCTCTGGTGGTCCAGAGGCAGCATATGATGTCCATGATGCATCACCTCAGCCTCCAGGCGGACAGCTTTCATCTCTTTTAAAGAACTTAAATATTGACAGACTCAAGGATTTGATTTTCGGAGAATTTCTCATCACATTTTGATGATTGTTTCAAGGACTTTTTTTATTCTGGTGAAGTTATAAACATTGGAATGAAAGGGGAAAAAAGAACAGAGAAAAACAGCTGAGAGCGTAGTATGATAATTAATTTTCTGAAGTTATGTAACAGTATTGACAAAGAACACTGTGACTTTTAAATTCCTGGTTCAGTGAGTTTAGTTCCCCCCAAGAGTCTATAGGGGGAACTAAGCAGCTTAGTCCTATAGACTTATAGAGGGAGCTAGTGACAGTCAGTTGCTGCTTCAATGTACTCAAACACGTGTTTGAATCCTGCACTGGCGGCTTTTTACAAGTCCTTTAGCTCCAGAACAGCAGGCCTGCAGCCGGCAGGCATTTGGTGTCTAGCACCTTAAACAGTGGGATGCAGGATTGAACTACCAGGTACAACCCCAAATTCAAAAATGCTGTGGAAAATGTAAATAAAAACAGCCTTAAAGGGAAATTTCAGTTTATTTCAACCTGTCTCCTATCGTCCTAAATTTGTTTCAAGTGACTAGTGACATAAAAATAATAGTTAGCATGTTAGCCGTTAGCCATTAGCCTAGATACAGCTGGGGCGCATAGTAGCGTCAGATCTGTTAAAACGTAAGTGAACGGGCAACCTTCAAGTGCAAAGTTAGTCCACTAAACAAGCTTTTTTTTCCCACAAAGACCACCTCATATCGTTAGGATAAATGTCAGAGAACATATAGAAAACGACATGTAAACTTGTTGTCTTACCTTACCGGTGTGCTGCCATGTTTGTTTACCATCTAGCTCTGCTTTCCAAAGCACGGCCGAAATATCGCGAAAACAAGCAGCAATCTCATACCGTGCCTGAAATCTCACGAGAACAAGCAGCAACAGCTGGAAGGCAGAACCGGACAGTAGCCTGAAAAGTTCATTCATTTATTTTATGAAAGATTTATAAAATAATGGCTGACTTTTTGCCAGACTTCGACTTTGTGGAGGAGGAATTTGATTTTACAGAGTTTGATGGCCGCCCTTATTTATTTGAGCCAGAATACACTGAGGAAGAGCTTTGTGAAATTGAAGAACAGAGGAAGAGGAGAGAGAGAGAGAGGCGCAACAGGTAGAGGACGAGAGAGGAGGAATGGCTGCTGCAAGGCTGCATAGCTCTGGAGATTGGTGGTGTACCTGTGAATGCTGTGCCCCAGTGCCCACAGAAGAGGAATGCCTCTGTTGCAAGGAATGGGACCGGTTGCAGCCTTATTTTCAAGGTCTGGATGTGACTGAGGACGAGACACCTCCACCTGGAGTAGTATCCAGCTGGGCTTTATCTAGAGCTCGCAAGATATATTTCGGCCGTGCTTTGGAAAGCAGAGCTAAATGGTAAACAAACATGGCAGCACACCGGTAAGGTAAGACAACAGGTTTACATGTCATTTTCTATATGTTCTCTGACATTTATCCTAACGATATGAGGCGGTCTTTGTGGAAAAAAAGCTTGTTTAGTGGACTAACTTTGCACTTGAAGGGATGCCCGTTCACTTACGTTTTAACAGGTCTGATGCTACTATGCGCCCCGGCTGTATCTAGGCTAACGGCTAACATGCTAACTATTATTTTTATGTCACTAGTCACTTGAAACAAATTTAGGACGATAGGAGACAGGTTGAAATAAACTGAAATTTCCTTTTAAGTGCGTCTGTTTGTGATGTTTGTTTAGCATCATGAACATTTCCTCTAGGGATGAGCGAGTACACTATTATCTGTATCTGTGTCGTATCTGTTTAACCAACTAAATTATCTGTATCTGTACTCTGTGTATGCCAGAAAAGAGGAGGTAAATCAAAAGTGGATTGGGCCTAATTAGAAGTTATTTTAAGCCTGAAATGTATGTGAGTTGATGAGAAGCTGCAATATTTAGTACCCTATGAGAGAGTATTTACAGGACAGCCCCAGTATTGAGCTCCAGATCATTCTATAACAAGAGTAATGGTTAAACACAGCTACCCAAATGAGGTTTTTCCAATATCACGAGTATAGATAATGACACATTTTACTCGTACGATACTCGTATTCGTATCAAGTACATTATCTGTACCAGATACTCGTTTCATCTGAGTATTCGACTCAACCCTTATCAGCCCCTCATTTTAACATTTGGAGTAAAGTATACTACACGGTTCATTTGTGTTATACGTTGTGCAAGGTAATAGATAAACGGAAATTTTGATTGTGGGTCTTTGAAAAGTCCTGAAAAAGGTATGAAATTTTGTCCATGAAAATGTGTGGGAACCTCATTCGGTATCCTTATCCTCCTAGGTGTGCATGCCAGTTGGACTACACACCTCTTTCCCCGACAACAATCTCCAACTCATGGTCCAATCAGGAGCCAAGGGATCTACTGTAAACACCATGCAGGTACCCCGTCCAACACTCACCTCAACTTTTGCATCCAACTTGAATAAAACCTCATGAGCCTGATGCTGTTCACCCACAGATACCATAACTCTGACTGTGTGTGTGTGTGTGTGTGTGTGTGTGTGTGTGTGTGTGTGTGTGTGTGTGTTTCAGATTTCATGTCTACTAGGTCAGATCGAGTTAGAGGGCCGTAGGCCTCCACTGATGCCTTCTGGGAAATCTTTGCCGTGCTTCCAGCCATATGACCCTTCACCCGGTGCCGGGGGCTTCGTCTCTGGAAGGTTCCTCACAGGCATTAAACCTCAGGTACACAAGGAGAGCTGTGCGTGTTGGTGTTGTAAAATGTGCTTTTACGTTGTAGCTCCTGGGATGCCAAATGGCGCACATGAAAGAACTCTTTAGCTCTTAGAAGTTCTTTTTAGTGATATTCATGAATTTCGTTAATTAGTGATTTCTTTCTTTCTTTGAATCTCGTTGTGTTCAGGAGTTTTTCTTCCACTGTATGGCCGGCAGAGAAGGACTGGTCGACACAGCTGTGAAAACATCTCGATCAGGATACCTGCAGAGGTAAATGTTACTGCACAAAAGGCTGCAGTCATCTTTAAAGTGTGGTCATGTGAGTGTGCAGGAGCATTAAATTCACATGTCTTCAGTCTCTCTCAGAAACAGAAAAGCAAACACTACACTGCACATGTCCATGCAGGCCCAGTTCACCAGTAAACATCATTTACATAGTGTACACTATGACACATTTTCAGTTCAGCAAGTTCTTACCAGGTCTGTCGCCTGAGGTATATGTAGAACTAACAGGCAACTTATAAAAACATGGAAACATTATTTATACATAATGCAAACACTATGATATGAGCAGTGTGCCTGGGACAAACCACAGCATTATTCAGATATCAGAGGTTTTAATGTCAGGCTGTGACAAGCCAACTGGTTTTCATTTGTTTAAATGAGATCACAGACATATTGGCTCCCTTTGGTGGGAGTTTTCAAACCAACCATATATATATTTTGTTCTGTGAGGGAAATGATGCTCCAAGCAATAGTGTATTCATAATGCGGTAGTGTGAAACTTCTCTGCAAAGGTTCACAATATGCACCAAAGCAAAACCACCTCAGCACGTAGAACCTCATCCTAGGATGCATTGTCCTCTCCTCTCCCTCTCCTTATCTTGTCCCTCTTCTCGTCTATCCTCCCTTACATCCCTGCCTCTGCAGATGCGTCATCAAGCATCTGGAGGGTTTGGTGGTGCAGTATGATCTGACGGTGAGGGACAGCGATGGATCTGTGGTCCAGTTCCTGTATGGCGAAGATGGGCTGGATATCCCCAAGACTCAGTTCCTGCAGCCGAGACAGTTCCCCTTCATAGAGGACAATTATGAGGTAAAAACAGAGAAAAAAACCCCACAAACACTGTTGTTGTGAACATGCAGTATATAATAACATAAACATAAATAATGCAGATGGAATTTTGCTCAGTAAATGCTAGTGTCTAATGGTGGTATCTGTTGTTGGCTTTGGTGAGAACACCTCGATAAGTGCACCACATATGCTATTAAAACAAACAATGAAAGGCTGACGGACAGCTAAACTAGGTGTATGACCTTAGGAGGTGAAACACACACAGAGGAACACACTAGACTAATGCTTTACTTCTCAGACAAATGGTACTTAAAGGGATAGTTCACCCCCAAATTAAAAAATGCATATTTTTCCTCTTACCTGCAGTGCTGCACATTAATACAGTTAGCTGGTGTAGTTTGGTAGAAAGAAAATAGTCCCTACATCAAACTGCTCACAACAAGGTCTGTGGATTATCTTCAGTAACCGGGTCATGATTTCTGGAAAGAGACATTTCTGTTGAGTTTTTCAAATGTATTTTTTTTGGCGCTTTGAGCACCACAAGCTGAGTGCCATCTAACTCCATTATATTAGAGAGAAGGCAGACATCTCTACAGCTGATATCTCCAACACTCTGCAACTCACACCAAAACAATCTAGATTGATAAATAACCCTACAGATAAGAGGAATAACATGTAATCTTGATTTTGGGTGAACTGTCCCTTTAAGAAAATTTATAATTCAGATTTTACACTTCAGCTGATCATATAACTAACATCTGAGAAACTAATTAAGAAATAGCTAATTATTTATAGCAGGGGTTTTTAAAGTCTGACACTGTGAAGCAGCCCTTTAGATAAAACTGAGACAACTGTGCCCCCCACTTCTCATCATTACTTTTAATAATATATAGATTTCAGTGTTACTTGAATTTGGGGGTTAAACAAGCTGTAGATTACGGGTCTACAATTCCCCTAATTTGGATAATTTTGAGCCTGTATTTGTTGTCGTTTTGGCAAATTGGCATCATTAAATTATGCTTAATTAGCGATTAGCAGTTCATAATAGTAATGTAGCCATGGATGCACAGACAGCCAATGCTGGATTAGTTTGATACTGAAAGAAAAAACAAAAAAAAACAAAAAAAACCCAACAACATAAATTTTAATATATCTCAGAGTATTCAGGGTTTTCCCTGGCTCAGAAAGGGGCTTTGGTGGTGATATCTGTGGTGCGCGCTTCGTATTTGCATTTACAGATCATGCAAATGTATTAAGCGATGCCATATCTTCTCTATTAGACGAGAGAGTTCCAAATAATACAGTACATTAGGGCTGGGCGATATGATCAAAATCTCATATCCCGATATAGGTCATTTCATATCCCCATAACGATACATATCCCGATATAGCACATTTTAATCCAATGAATACATTTTTTTTCCCTCCCATCCCCGGTCCCACACCCCTCTTTGGTGAAGGGGATTTTCCATTGGTAGAGGGCTAAAACGGCTTTGGCGGCCACCAAAATATTTTCTATGCAGGGAAAACCCTGAGTATTTATAGAGGTGTATTCATGATGGACGTGGGAGATAATGATATTCTTGTAAAAGTACGTCACATTAAATTGATCTCTTCAGTTTGTCAGATAATCTGTAACCTGTAACTGGGGCGCATGTGATACTTTTGGTCTATAATTATACAGTTACATTGGCCACAACAAAACAGATTTTAGCCACCTAAAAAAACAAAAACAAAAAAACTCCAAAATCCTCAGGTTAAACGTACATTATATTTGGAATATTTTCACCACTTAATCTCGCACTCTAAATGATCGAAGCAGCGGTAGACCAGCACCTCCTGTGTTCTGGGAAGTAAGATTACTGTTTTTGTCCATGGAGTCTGGTGGCTTTACGATAGCTTCAGTTCCCCGTTGAGAAAGGCTGTCAGGTGGCATGTTCAAGCAGGGAAAGTATTCTAAATATAGCATACTCTCAAACTGATATAATCTCTTTCTCTGCTGCTGCTGCTGTAGCCCATCTGCTTAGAGGTTTGATGTGTTGTCTGTTCAAAGATGCTCTTCTGCATACCTCCCTTGTAACGAGTGGTTATTTGAGTTACTGTTGCCTTGTTATGAGCTCAAACCAGTCTGGCCATGCTCCTCTCAACAAGGCGTTTTCGCCCAGAGAACTGCACCTGCTGTTCACTGGATATTTTCTCTTTTTCGGACCATCCTCTGTAAACCCTAGAGATCTTTGTGTGTGGAAAAACCTAGGAGATCATCGGTTTCTGAAATACTCAGACCAGTCCGTCTGGCACCAACAAACATGCCACGTTCAAAGTCATTTATATCACTTTTCTTTCCCATTCTGATGCTTGATTTGAATTTTAGTAGATCCTCTTGATCATGTCTACGTGCCTAGATGCGCTGAGTTGCTATCATGTAATTGGCTGATTAGACATTTGCATTAAGAAGCAGTTAAACAGGTGTACCTAATAAAGTGGCCGATTAGTGTAGAAGTATATAGAAAGATTGCAGCCTTGTCAAATTCAGTGCTTCCTCCTCAGTGGATGCCACTGGCCAAAATGGCTGCCACAGTGAAGGTGTAGTTCATGGGCCCCGTGGCGCTCCATCGTGGCCACTGGGGATAAATATGTACTACATACAAACATTAGTTGGCCTGTACTGAACTAGTGAACAGGGACAAAAATAAGCATCTTAAAAGGCCTCCTCCCTGCTCCTCACAGTTTTTCACCTTAGGAGCTCTTTTAAGCTCTAAGACACTTTGTACATAACTTATCTTTACAAGGAACTGGTCTTAACTGTAAGGGAAAATTCTAAGAAAACGTCACAATTCTAAGAATTTTCTTAGAATTTTGTCACTAGGAGCAACTCTTAGCACTAGGAAACTTTGTGAATATGGCCCCAGGGTCATTTTCTACCCAGGAAATCTAACCTTTTTTTGCTTTATGTGCCACTCAGCAACTGTCATAGGATTAAACATTGTCCTCACCTCCAACACTGTATCTAGTTCTCTTTATACACTGTTTCCAAAGTTAACAACATGCCCACCAGCATGTCTAAACTCACCAATTAACTTGATGTACCCTAAAATATTTGCAGTTAGTAACTCCACCTAAATCAACAAAGAGTCATTTTACATGTCTGTTTGTATAAGAACGTAACAAACCAGATGATTAGTCTGCAAATACGCCTGTGTTCATAGGCAAATTTTTCAACCTAGGACAGAGCTGTGCCAGCTGTTCTTCCAGGCTCTTAGGGGCTAGGCTAATATTCCTAAGCTCTAGTGTTAAAATAATGGATAATACAATGAATAAGCAATTAATTCAAAGTTAAGTTTAGGGTTCTGCTTTTAAAGGCCTCAAGGGGATCAGATTGTATAATGTCATGGAGTTATGGAGGTTATTCTGGAGGAGGGGGGCACGACAGGTAAAGGCCCTCTGAGCTCTGTGCTTAAAACACAGACATGAGTGATATCAGTATTCTCATCTAAATCTTTACACTAAATAATTATGCTTCCAAATGTTTATAAGGAATCTTGACCATTTTGCTTAGCTGAATCATCTCATCTATTAAAGCTCTTTTTTGTCAGTTGGAATTGTTCGTCCTATCATTATAAAAAAATCAATCAATCAATCTTTATTCCAGACACAGGGAAGGTCCATAGTACAGTACAGACATACAAAACATTTTCATGTTGTACTTTACATGTTTTCATTTACCAATAAGCAGTGCTCTGTGATCAAGAAGACAAAAACATCAAACTGCTGCTTTGTGGTTCTGTATGAGGCTTTTACAGGTAACACCTAAGTGTGTGTGCAACGTCATCAAAGTGATGATAATAAAACTGCCAAAAAAAACAAAACAAACCAACTGGGTTGGAAACACCTGGCCCTGTGAGCTTCATATGCACACACATTGCCCTATACCCCACAGGGCATATGAGAGTAGATGAACATGCAAAATGCAACATGCAAGCTTTGATGCTGGCAATATACTGTTGTACAGGCATGGAAGGTTTTACAGTTCAATAGCTGAATAAAGTTTGCATCATACCATGTGGGCCTGGCCTACAGGGAAGAGCAATATATAGACTGTGTGTTGTGTTGGTCATACTATAGAATGATTATTTGTTTGTGCTCAGTGAAAAATACAGAAGATGAGGAACTTTTTTAAAAAATGCATCATAATACTGGTCTAAAAAATCTTATTTAGATTATTTTCCCTTATCATCCAGCCTTGATTACCACACAGTTGGTAGAAATATTAATCCGAATCATCCATTCCTCTTAGGTCATCAAGAGGTCCCAGGGCCTGGATGAGGTTTTGGCACGTTTGGACCCTCAGGCTGCCAGTAAACACTTTGCATCCATCCAGCGCTGGAAAACAAAGAGAGAGATGGCATGTCCACGGAGAGGTAGATAACAAAACCTCTGTACATCTTTGCTGCCCAGATATCTGTTGCATTTATAATCAGATTTCGGATATATATATTTATATTGACTAAGATGTATTTGTTTTACTTTTCCATCAACAGTTAACCCAAGTTACATTCTTTGCTACTACACAAACGTGTCTATGAAATCTGACTTAAAGTGCTGTTGACAATAACCAGATACTCAGCTAAGCAAGCCTCAACAACTCAGTACAATCTTAAACATGACTTTAAGCATAGATTAACTGCGCTATGATATCCACATCTTTTTGTATATGGATATTTGTCATGTAATGTTTATGTTTGTGTGTTTTAGGAGCGTTCCTGCTGTTTTCCCAGAAGAAGCTGGCCAAACTGAAACAGAATGAGCAAATGACAGAGCCAGATGTCCACGGCAGAAATGCTGCTGTACACCAGGTACTCACACACAATTAAAATGTACAAAGATCTGTCAGTTTTGGTTTTACACTCCCTTTAGCCTCAGCTCATACAGTATGAAGTGGACCGCTGACCTCTAATCTCGTCTGACCAATTTGTAATTCGACCTCTGCTCCCTCCTCAGCTCATACAGCAGTGGCACTCTCTGGATGAGTCCAGCAGATCAAAATACATTAGGAAGTCGACCCGCTGCCCTGAGCCCTCTCTGGGCTTGTTAAGGCCCAACGTCTGCTTCGGATCAGTTTCGGAAAACTTTCACAACATTACAGAGAAATACCTCCAGAGCGAAGGCAGGACGAGGCAAGACAGCCTGGACACCCACAGGTACTGAATGTGAGAGTCTGTAAATAGGACAAAAATGAATCCATACTGTAAAATGTAAGATAACTTAAAAAAGACCATAAATCCAAAGTACTGAAACAACATTGGACAATTCCATCATATTTTAACATTTTTCTCATGTGAGCCCTTCTGGGATCAGTGGAAGTTCAATCCATACAACCTTCACAACCAATAGAGGGAAGAACTGCTGTGACCAGTGCTCCCTACTCCAAATAGTTAAAAGACTTCAGGCCTTTTTTTAATTGACTGCATTTGACATGATTGGTAATGTAATGTTAATGAATCTTTCGCTTTTACTATCTTCTTAAACAACTTAGATTTGTAGGAAGGATTCTTTGTCATAGCACATAGCACTTGGACACTGAAGGTGCACATTATTAAGCACATTACAGGAATGATCGCTGATTAAGAATTGAGCGTAAAACTAGTAAAATAACCTGTCTCTCTCTTTCCCTCTCTCTCTGTGTCTTCAGCCTTCGGCAGCTGTTGAACTATAAATGGCAGCGCTCACTGTGTGACCCAGGTGAAGCAGTGGGTCTGCTGGCAGCTCAGTCCATAGGCGAACCCTCCACCCAGATGACCCTCAACACCTTCCACTTTGCTGGTAGAGGAGAGATGAACGTCACTTTGGGAATACCTCGGTAATGTCACCTCAAGGTCGGAGACATACTTGCTTTTAACTACGTGTTTGCGTGCAAATGATGGCTGCCTTGTGTTACCTGTGTCCGTTTGGACTGTTGGTTGTGCACGTCCTCAAAAATTAGTGCAACCTGTCCATTAACGCGAGTAGTGGCGAAATACCTCGATAGCATCGTTAATGTGGTCTGTAGGATCTGTAGCGGTCACCATTATTGCTATCCTCACCAGTTACCCACCGGCGTAAAGCTTGACATCAGCGTGGCGCTGATTGGCTAATCACTAGACCCGCCCCCACCCCCGGCGTTCATTGGTCCGTCCATTGTTTGGACGAGATAAATCGCAAATTCACTGCAGTATGCCAGACCAGAGATGCAAGCCTACTCAGTTGAGTGGGCGGGGTCTATGGTCTGGAACCAGGCTAGATTGTGTTGATCTTCTATGCTGTTGGGGGAAGATGTGCGTGAGGCGTCCATGCTTTCACAGACATGACTGTAAACTGTAACTGCACTGTGACTGGTTTGCAGAGCCATGCAACCATGAGGTGGTATAATTCTAGTTTTCATAAGTAGATATGCAGCATGCAAACACAAAGCCAGTGTGAACCGTTTCCCCTTTCGCTTTCAGATGGGGAAGCACAGGGGACACTTTGTCTTGCTTCCAGTGCTGAAATTGATGCTCACTTCAGAGTTACACTATTTTTGTACCACTACTGAACAGTTTTACTGCTAGTTTCTCCTCTGCTCTGATCATCAACACCTGTCTGCTCTCAGCACATCCACCATCACCCCCTCCCCTACCTTTGCACCATGCAGTTAGCTGTTCCTAAGGGTGACAACTCCAGCATCATTTTTTCCAGAGCTGTCAAACACACTGCTGCAGCCGCAGGGGAGAACCACTGCTATAGATCAAGAGAGCTGATGTTGGCACCTCTCTGTCACCAAATATGAGCTGAAACAAAAGAAACTGTCCAACAGCAGTAAGATCTAGATGGCCATGCTCTCATTTTCCATGTCTTTCTCCTGACATTGGAACGTTGTGTTCAGGTAGACACTGTATTTGCCCAGTGGATGAACATGCTGTCGTTGCTGTATTTGCAACATTGGCTTAAAATCCCCTCTATCGTGGGATCTAGCAATTATGCAACATGATCTCGGTCAGCTCAGATAGACACGATCACGTTATGTAATAATTGTGACAGGCGTAGATACATCAAACAGCTGTAGACTGTTGTGAATGTCTTGGCTGTCTGGCTTTGCTTCCAGAGAGGAGAAAAAATGTGAGAAGCAAACCTTGTGCTATGAGCATGTGTGAGAAGAGGCTGCAAATGTCATAGGGCGACTGTTCTAGTGATGATTTTACAAAACACCTTTCCAAAACCATCACTTCTTCATCAACACCTCTTCTTCTTACTTACGGGTCACCCAAGCCCTCCACCACATTTTGTCTACATTTGTCACTCTGTTTTTATATTTCTGTGTCTCACAGACTGAGAGAGATCCTGATGGTGGCCAGCTCCAACATCAAAACTCCCATGATGAGCGTTCCAGTGCTTAACACCAAGAAAGCCTTGAAGAGGGCGAAGATGCTCCGTAAGAAACTTACCAGAGTCTGTCTGGCTGAGGTGAGGATCAGCTCCTCTGGTGTTTCCTTGCCTCCTTTTGCTTTCCAACTTTTAACCTTCTATTATCTCCTTTTGTTTGACTCATTTTGCCTTTCATTTTCTTTGTGTAGTTTGTTTGGGCGTCTTTTTTTTTTCTTTCATTATGGCAGTACTTGCTCCCGTCCTCTTCAAACAGTCTCTGTTTCCAAATGTCTGTGGTTGTGTTACTAATTGGGTTTGGACAGGTCCTCACCTGTGAGCTTGTCTCTAACTTTTACATTGTGTGGGGAACTGAAAAAAGTAGGACTCACCACAACTCTGTGTGTGTGTGTGTGTGTGTGTGTGTGTGTGTGTGTGTGTGTGAGCAGGTGCTGCAGAAGATAGATGTGGTTGAAAAGTTGCGGATTGAAAATCACCACAAGCTGCGGTCGTTCAGAGTCACCTTTAACTTCCTGCCTCCTGACCGTTACTGTGACGATAAGCTGCTATCACCCCATCAGATCCTCCACTATATGGAAACTAGGTGTGTGTATATATATGTGTGTGTGTGTGTGTGTGTGTAGTTTCTTTTGTATCAGATGCCTCTAAGAAATACCTGATTTTTACCTCTCATCTTCTCGACACTTTGTTGTTTGTCCTCCCCAGGTTTTTCCGTCTCCTCCTCGAAGCCATTAAGAAGCGCAGTGCCAAGCTTGCCTCCATCGCCGTGGAAACGAGGAAGGCCACCCCCAGAGATAGAGACAATGATGGCGATGGAACAGCTGACACAGCAGGGGTCTGTTTTTAATTTGCCTGTCTTCATTTCAGTGTCCCCTATTGGATTTTCAGTATTAGTTTTGTCACTCATTTTTTTTTTGTTTGTTAATGAACGTTTCTTCCGCTTCCTTGTATATCAACAAAAATCTGAAATACCTTTGTCATGTTGACAATCAACAGTTAGATGACGGCGAGGGAGAAGAGGAGCGAGAGATTGTTGATGACCAGGCGAACGAAGGAGACGCCGATGCTTCAGATGCCAAGCGAAAAGGCAAACAGGAAGAGGAGGTATGAAGATTGAAAATACTTCATATTAAATACTATTTCAGTCTGTGGCTTGTTAAAGCTGGACCTCTTGATGTTCCTGGATATAGGAAGCTTGGAAATCTACCTCATACACTTCCAGTTAGTTGACACAGCTTTAGACTTGTCTGAACATTACCATCCCATTCACATTAAACTCAATTGCGTAAGCATCTCAATGGACTAGTATAGACTTGAACACGTAGCCGCCCCTGTTAAGGAAACATTCAGGTCCGTCGTCTGCAATCTGTCCTGGAGTGAATATTTAGGCAACAAGTATAAGATCTATAGATACTTTTCTTCTCTCTGTTAATCTCCTAGATTCAAGTCATGTTGGTGCTGGTCTAATCCCTGCATCCCATAATTTCATCATAGACATTTAACAAGTCTAAGAGTCCACAGCCATGTAAGCAGCTCTGTGAGACACAGTGATACTTGCCCACTTGCTTACATGCTGATCTTCAAGAGATACAATGTTTAACATGTTCACCATTTTAGTTAATGTGTGCATGCTAACAGTTGCTAATTGGCATGATACACACAGCACAGATGAGGCTGATGTCAGTTCTGTAGGTATTTGGACATAACAATATAAATAAACTTGATTTGATTTATAGAGATATATTACAAGTGTGTCAAACATCTTGGGTGATTTGAATTGCCTGGAACATCCTGAGGAATAGACCCCATCTGTATTATTTTGATTTTACCTGCACACCAAGGTCTTTGCAAACATCTCCTTCACGGGAAGTGCACTTCAATTAATGTCTGGCAGACTAGTCACTGGAAGTGCATTACTGCCTTCCTTTGGTTAAAAACAATGACTCATTTGGTTTTGGCAAACAGAAATAGATACACTGTATGTGTTTATTTGCATTTAGATAGAGTGGATCACCCAAGATGCATGTTAGTACTAGGTGTAAACACTGGAGCTCTATTGCTGTTGACTATTAAACCATGGTAATAAAGACATATAACCAATCCTGCACAAATGCAATCACTTCCATTATAATACTGTTAATGCCCATCTGGTGTCCTCTGCAGGTGGACTATGAGAGTGAGGACGAGGACAAAGCTGATGACGGTGAGGATAAAGAAGATCAGGGGGAAGAAGAGGAGGAAGTGGAGGAGAATGTGGAGAAGACGACACCGGAGGAGTCCCAGCCAGAGTCTGCAGGAATGAGAATGGAGAGGAAGAATAAACGAGCCAAAGGAGGGAGAGGGGGTGGGGATGGAGAAGCAGAGGAGGCCTTGAATCAGATGAGGGTGAACTCTGTTCTGGAGTCCAACTCGGCAATAGAGAGATACTGCTACGATCAGCAGCATGAGCTCTGGTGTGAGGTGAGTTTGTGCATGTTACATAAGCAGATTGAGAAACTTTCCTGCTATCATTAAAAAAGATTTGTATAATAATTAAAATTACGGTTCTCATTACAGAAGTCCTTTTAATCAAGGGTCAAAGTATTATGTTTATTCAGTCCTGTCACTGAGCTCTGACACATAATATATATGTAATAATTCCCTAGAAAGTGTCCTCCCCACAACTATAATATAAGGAATCAATGCCAAGTAATTATGGATTATTACATCATACAATCCTGTAGTTGTTCCTATGATACAAGTCTATCCACCATCTTTGTGGTAAGCACACGGTGCAGAGTCTTATCTTGCACACACCCTGGCTACTTGCCAATAAATGTAAATTTGTGAATCATAAATCATCACAAAACAGTCAGACGTTTACTTATTGAACCCCTTTATGATGCTGTTTTCAGTTTTAAATGTTCTGCCCTCTCTGTACCTTGAAACTCAAACTGTCATCCATCACTGTGCAACATGTTACCTAACATCAAGCAGCCAATGGTAGGAAGTGGTGAATATGCCTTTGACTGAAACAATGTGCTTGTACTCGAGTTGTGACCACATTTCAAACTGCCAAAAATTAGAAATAATAAAACTGCACCCTACAACGTGACATTGTCAAGACAGTGGAGATATGAATAACCTTGTTTTCTCAATAACACACACACACACACACACACACACACACACACACTAATATAGGTGAGTTCTCCCCAAACATTTGAAATTAAATGTGTGTGGTTCTCATAAAGCAGTTAATCAATTTTTAATTGGTCACACGGATAACACAGTGATCTCAGCAAAGTCTCACTGTTGCTTTCCTTACCTAGAATTCAGTACTGGTTCATTGATTTAAAAATGTGTCAGGCCGGTCACAGATTAGATTTCTCAGTAGCTTACATATGAAATATTGATTGCCTAATATCTAGTTTATTTCCACATGCATAGATGAGCTCTTTGATAGTAAATGGGAATTTAGAGACAGAGCGCAATGCGTCATAAAACAAGGCCCACTGAGGGGGGAAACTATTGGAGCCACAATATGCAACCAAGGCCTGAAATGCTAACAATATTGTAGATAGCTTAGACATTACATAACAGCATTTCAAAGAATTGATTTAACATCTTGTGTCTACAAGAGGGGAACAGTTACATTGACAAAGTCAATATTGCCTATCTTAGTGTGCTTACCTTACCATGCTTATCTTGGAGAAATTACATTACATTACATTATATACTTCAGTATTTACAGTTTGATTGGTTGACCAGGTAAGATAATCATTTAAGATAACAAAGATAAGGTTTACGTTGTTTTCAGACGTAAATGACAAGGAAGCACCTTCACGCAATACAAAGTCAATGGAGATCTACGAAGTGTTTGCCCCTCGGTGGGGGGCTGGACTTAGATGCGCTCTGTCTCCATGCTCCTTTTAAACATAGACTGTGTAAAATAAAGGAAGTAGCCACTGTGAGGTTACCCATTTGTTTGTTGGTTCGCATTTTGAAGCCTTAAGTTTGGCATTTGGCTGTCACCTAATTAGATTTTTGGAGCCAGAAGTGACCTTATTTGGACAAGAGGGTGGCGCTAACCCTTACCCTAGCTGCTAGCTTGGTTAGCACAGTGCATTAACAGCTATGTTTAAGTGTGATAATGCAAATGCTGAGTTTTACTAGCTGAAAGCAGGTATAAAACCATTAAAACAGAGAAACTGAAAATCTTACTCCTTAGAGGGTCTTTGAATACAAAAAATGCTGAACAAAACATTTTTTAGGCAGCCAAAATGTTATCGTTAACTTCCATGAATTAAAGACCAAAACAGCTACGGCTACACCTATACTCTATGAATCAGGGGTTACGCTTTGGTTACATTATCTAACCAAGGTTGTCGTGGTGGTAGCCACTTGTCACTCAAAACGAGTAGGCCCTTAATTATGCATAACTTTAAACCTCTATAACATTTAAAGAGGTGAATTATAAAAAAATTCACCCCCTGACAGTTATTAACAGCTAATTAGCTATAGAGACCAAAACCTTTTTTGTTCCAGGCCGTAAACATATTTATTCCTGCTGTAAAGTTGGCCATTTTAACATAGGGGTCTGTGAGGATTGACTCGCTCTCGGAGCCAGCCTCAAGTGGCCATTAGAGGAACTGCTGTTTTTGACACTTTTGCGTTGGCTGTTTTCAAACCCTGGAGGTTGCCGCTTGGTCTTAAACCAAACATGCAGACAGCTGAAGATGATCCTCCTCTCTAATCATTAGCTCATAGCTGCTTGTGCCTTGGAGGACACATTTCAAGTCCTGCTTCTAATCGGATATATCAGTTCCCATTCACTAAACAGCACATTGGATCAGAGGGCCCCTTACTGGATCTCCAGTAGAGATGCACCAATCCAACTTTTTCAGTTTCGATACCGATCCCAATGCTGTGGCTTTGAGTATCAGCCGATACCTGATACCGATCCGATACCATGGTTGACCTAAATAGCTATATACCTTTACATGTAGAGGAGAAAAGACTAGAGGCATCAGGCATTGATGACTACACAGTTCTTTCCTAAGATCAAATGAAACAAGATGAAACAGATTAATGCAATGATGAACTATTTATTTTTAACAAAAATAAACAATTGTGCAACAGCAGTTGAAATAGTGTGAAATACCTCCACACAGCAGATTCACTCCTTCGCTCCATGACGTAGCTCGCGTCACAATAGATTTAAAGGGAAAGGATCGCCTCGGGTATAGGTTGCATTTTCCGATACCCGATCCATCTATTTTGATGATATCAGGGCTGATATTCGATCCAGATATCGGATCGGTGCATCCCTAATCTCCAGGGAACCACTGGAGGGTCATTTGACTGCTGTAAAAAAACTATCTGCAGTGTATATGCTCTGCATACTTAGTAGAGGATTCATCAACCCTTTAACTTGTTGTATGTAAAAATATGAAGCTTTTCTTCAGTGTTTGACTTCCTCATAAGGTTATTTATTAAACCTTGATCCCTTTATCCACCTTTTGTCTCCCTGTGCATAGGTTGACCTGGTCTTACCGGTGAGCAAGGTGCATTTTGACCTGACCTCAGTCCTGTCAACACTGGCCCAGAACGCCGTCATCATGGAGACCAAAGGCTTGACACGCTGCCTGCTGAGCGAAACTACAACAAAGACGGGAGAGAAAGAGACAGTCCTCAACACAGAAGGCATCAACATGCACGAAATGTTCAAGCACAGTGATGTATGTCGGAAGTTTAGACTGTCAGACATTTTGGTTTTGGTCTACATTTTCTAGCATGAGACTACATGGTGGTTTTAAGGGTAAGGACGGATTGCAGAGTGGATTATGAAGAAATTCATAATGTTTTTTTAGAAGAAGGTGCAACATGGCAAAACCCATGAGTGTGCTAAGCACTTTCTAGTTTCATTTTGAGTCTGGTCTTTTATGTCTGTTGAAACTGATTTGTAAAGGAACCCCCAGTGGAAATATCTGGTAAATATATGTCATATAATCTGATCAACATTATGTAATTTAATAATAGTTTGGGTTGTTCCATGCTATTCTGACTGCAGATCACAGTGACAGTTAGACATATCCATTTCAGATTTGACTGTCTGAAATAATATTTTTAGATGGCTGACTCAGACTTGTTACTATTCAAGTCTGTTGGTCATGATGTGACTCATACAAGTCTTTATTGTGGATTCGAGTCTTGCAAAGCATAAGTTATTGTACATTTGGATTACAACACTGTTTAAATACTGGACAAAATCTAGTTTTTCAATAAATTTTGCACATTTTTATCATTGTTTGGTGATCATCCCAACATTGAGACTCTATTTTCTCTCCAGATCTTGGACATCAAAAGACTGTACTCCAATGAGGTCCACGCCATGGCTAAGACCTATGGGATTGAAGTGGCTCTGAAGGTCATAGAGAAGGAAATCAAAGATGTCTTTGCTGTCTATGGTACGCACACACACACACACACACACACACACACACACACACACACAATTGCACACAGGAGAGCAGACCACGTGGCTGTCACAATTCCTCAGGTTTTGTCTCTGTATTTCTGTGTCCGTCTCTAGGTATCGAGGTTGACCCCAGACACCTGTCACTGGTAGCAGATTACATGTGTTTTGAAGGTGTATACAAGCCATTAAACCGGCACGCTATCCGGTCCAACTCTTCCCCTCTGCAGCAGATGACCTTCGAGACCAGCTACAAATTCCTCAAACAGGCTACCATGCTGGGTGAGGAACGGAAGATGATAATAATTCAAAGAGAAAAAAGAGATTTCTACACATAGATTTATTTTGTAGTTCTTTGTGGCATGACTGAGGGTGTGAGCGGAGATATGTTACACTACTTAGCAGATAAGAAATCGCTGTAGAGATTGGAGAGGGTACTTATTGATCAGGGTTAGTGAACGAAGCGTTTAGAGTATAGAGTGTCCCAGGAATGAGTTAGCAGTTTAGCACTCCTGGTTCCCTTATCCTGAAGTCAATTGGTTTTTGGTTTCTGGAATAAAGTCTGTGGTTAACACAAGCTTAAGAGACTTTCACTGGGGCGCCTAGTGGCTCAGTGGGTAGAGCGAGCAACCCATGTATAAAGGCAGTGTCCTTGCCACAGCGGCCATGGGTTCTATTCCAGCTTGTGTGACCCCAAAACTGTCCTGTCATTAAATGCAAAAAGAGACTTTAATGTTTTGTTCTATGACATAAAATACGTCACTTAACACCCCACTGTGAATTTTGAAGCTTTATGTGTCTTTCAAAAGGCGGTTGCTAACAAGTGGCTAAATGAGACTACAGAACATCATCATGCCAAACACAGCTTTACAGCCTTACTGTGGGGGCAGTGTTAAGTCATGCAACCTTGGTATGGTTTTATTTGAGCTCTTCATTAGCTCTTTGCTTCTAGCAAATGCATTTAGCCTTCAAACATTATTGAAAGCGGTGTTAATTTCTGAAGATTTTCTTGCTAAACAAAACGTAAATATCATAAATGTGTGTTTGCCATAGAGCTTGTTTTCTGCAGTAATCCAAAATCCAATGGAAAAATCCCATACGCTTTTTGACAAGGGAACCAGAGCAACGCTAACTTCCATATTGGCCTACAAAGAAATGTAAACCCTAAAGAGGTCGCAGGAATTTTATGCCTCCACACCAGCAGCACCCGTGGCTGGAGGCATTATGCTTTCAGATTGTCAGTTCATCTGTCTCATTCTAGTAAAAGAGATGTCAGGGATGCCTTGAGGGAATTGCTTCAAATTTGACACAAACTTCCTCTTCATGGATGTATAAAGAGAGCTGGATACAGTGTTGGAGGCAAGCCCCCGTTCATTCGCATGAAAGTTTCACAGTGGCGCATAAAGCCAAAGAAGCTTAGTTTCCGTAGTATGAAATGATCCAGATCTTCCATATAGTGGAGCCCATAGAACAAGGACAACAGAGACATAGGGCAGCAGCAAACTTCAGGTTTAACACTCTAACTTTAATGGGAATAAAATAATATAATCGTAGACTGAATGGATCAAATCTGGATAGCAAAACGATTCACAGGGGTTGTGACGCTAAAAAAATGTATCCACTGATTGATAGACGTCTCTTTTTGGGCCCAGTGACATCGTGTGATGGACTTGGAAGTTGTAATTCCATGTTTGGCCAGTATGTAAAATAAGCTCCAAAGCCTGGCACTGTTCCTGAGGGTTTGGTTCACTTCAACTCAAGAATGAACTGATTAGATTTTGGTGATCAAAGGTCACTGTGACCTCACAAGACATGTTTTTAGCCATAACTCAAGGATTAATACACTTATGACAAAACAATTCACACAGTTGTCTAACAGGAAAAAAAAAATTGAATTGATATCCAAAAGGTCAAAGGTCAGCTTCACTGTGACATCATAATGTTCTGCATTAAACACTTTTCTGGCCGTCATTGAACATCATAATTCAGGAACAGAAGGGGAGACATTTGGTCAGATACTGAATTGGTGACACTAATCATGGGTGGTTAGCTTGAAACTGTGCTGATTATATAGATTTTATGTACTGCTGGGATAAAGACGTGTGTTAAGCATCAATATTTCCCCAAGAAATACACTTTACTACATATTATGAGTATGGACAGCCATGGATGTAAACTGCAGCTTGACTGGTTGGAAGAGGTTTACAGTCCAAGGTAATAATTCTAATTTGGTTTTATGATATGGTCATGCTTTATATGCACAAGATTGAGCTTGCAGGAAATCAATGTCCCGTAACTGAAGAGTGCAGCTATTCTTATATGTTCGGCTATGTTATTGTACTCTGCTCCACACTGGGAACAAGTTATTCGAGCTAAGCAGGTCTGACGGGAGATGACAGGATACTTTCAGAGGCATGTTGCCATTGCTGTTTATTGTGATTGTAGTTTGTGCATGTGTAAAACACACACTATGTCCCCTGCAGTGGAAACGGGGCCACCACTTTTTGAGATTCAGATGAGCGAAGTCTATTTAAAATGAATGTTGAAATTTGATTTTTAATAAGATTCATAATTCAAGGCGTAGGAACTAGTTTCCTTTATGACAATACCTCAGGGAAGTTGGAACCATTTTGGATTCCTTTCACAAGTCCTTATCTTTGTGTTTTTGTTCATGGTGTTTTTCCTCCTTTTTCAGGGTCACACGATCAGCTGGTGTCACCGTCAGCCTGCCTGGTGGTGGGAAAGGTCGTCAAAGGTGGAACAGGACTGTTTGAACTCAAACAACCTCTGCAGTAGGAGAGGAGAGGCAGTCAGATTTTGTTGGACAATATGGACACTTCACATGGACTGATGTGATCAGAGAGCTGGAGCGGTTTCTTTGTCAGTTCTGTTGCCTCAAACTCCTGTGGCTCACTTTACTTCTCCAACAGATAAATAAGAATAACATGTTCCTACTTAATGATGTGATATGGCTGTCTTCTCATGCCAGACGTTCTTTAATATTTGTGTTTTGAAGAAAATGTAATTCAGCTTTTGTGAAACAGCTAAAGCTCTCTATTGGAGATGAATGAAATCTCTGAGCAGTCACTGAATCATACTGTAACATAAAAGGATGCATATCCACTCATGGTGCCATAAAATCTGGTAGAAAAGCAAGCCTTTTCTCTTTGAAATGTAATTTTATTATTAAATACAATGTCTTTATAAAGATGTCCTATTGTTTTTTTTTAATTTTTTGACTGTCGGGCCTGTTTTATTTTATTTGTTTTGGGGTTTTTATTGTTATTTTTATTTTTTTTTGAAGTTTCTTTGTTCCTCAAATGAAACTGTCAGTGAACACAGAGGTATTATGGTCAGCTAATGGGACAGATGTCAGAGGATAGTTGAGGGCTCTTATTATGAAAGGGCGGAAGTGATGGCGAGTGTTTCCGGTGTTGGCTGATACACGAGGAAACGCATGAGGAAACGGTCCTCGACGCAACAACGGCCGCGGATTGGCTGGTCATCTGTAAGGAGGCTGAAAAAGTGACGCTGGGATGAAAAGCCACGGGACAAATAGCTGATTATTTATTCTGCTGGAAGGATTTGTCATGGCGACACAACTGAATCCATGGCAGGGTAAGTGAATAAGTATAAGATAAGAGATAAATAAGATAGAGAAATTTGGGTTTAGACGATAAAATTGAGTGCAAAACGGCTTGTGTTGTGGTTAACACGGCTCACCTTGTGTTCCGCTGAAGCAATAAGTCGGCTAACGGTTAACGTTAGCACCACCAAGGAACGATGTAACTTAGCTACGTGAGCTGCATTGTTAGTATTTATTGTGTCTGCTGCTGCTGCTGCTTGCCCCGCATTGGGGCGGTGAGGCTTGGCAGCTCCTCGAGTTAACAGCAGAGTCCCGATGCGTGACGTCTGTAGTGTTCATAGGCCATATTATTGGAAATATGGCACTTAAATGACGCTTTGCTAATCAACCAAAGCACAAACATAGCAGAAGGGCAGTATTTTATACAGCAGGTGTTAAGTAGCAGCTGACTTTTTGCTGGAACTGTACTCTTCACCCTGTTATCTTTACCCTGCGGTACAGTCGCGAGGAGTTGACTGTACGAATGGTAATTAATAACACTGAACGTGTACCTCTCCAGCGCCCAAACGGCTTAAAATATTATCTAGTAGCAACTGCTTTGTTCTAATAACCACGTAACAAGCTAACGTGACATATTTAAGACTGTAGAGAGATGTAAGAGCAGCTGTGTTGGAAGTAACGTCAGCCTACTAACGTTACCAGTAATCAACCTTAGCTACGTTACGACGTTTATGAGTCGTCAAAGCTGTCTTGATCCAGTGGTGGTCGTGAAGATACATATACTCACGTAATGTTATTGTTACGTAACTTAAGAACATTCTTAGGTACCTGTGCGGTAAGTTACTTTAGTATTTATATTTTAGACTGCGTCTTGGTGTAACGTAGGGACTGTTCGACATTTGTGAAAGGGGAGGGGATGGTGCAACATGAGAGCATGTTTGCTCCAAAAAAAGACAAAATTCAGTAGTGTAGGGAGTATTCAGATCCTTTACTTAAGTAAAAGTACTAATACCACACTGTAAAAACAGTCTTGTTACACGTAAAAGTCCTGCATTGAAAATGTTACGCAAGGAAAAGTAGGTTAGTATAATGAGGAACCTGTATTTAAAGTATTAAACGTGAAAGTACTCAATGCAGAACTTTTTTTTTTTTTTTTTTTAAAAAAAAAGGTCACAAACTTAATTTAGAAAGTTAGAAAACTTCCTAAATGGCAGTTAATTTCATGTCAATCAGCTAGACCAAACGTTTCAGCTGCACATCTATAAACTGTTGTGTAGTTGAATTTATAACAAAACATATTGAATAAACTTTTCTTATGTTTTTTTTTCAATGCAAAAATCTTAATTTGCAAAGTAAGTAGTGACCAAAGCTTTCATACAAATGCAAGAAATAAAAAGTACAATGTTTCCTTCCATACAAGAAATGCAGCACAAAGTGCTTTACAACAAGGGCAGTATTAGCACTGATTGCTTCACATGAAAATAGACAGAATGAACATAAAACAGAACTGATACATAAAATCATAGAATTGTTAAACTGTAGTTCATAACATTAAGTGAGACTTTGAAAGAGTTGCAGCAGCGTGAAGTGTGAAAAAGAGTTTGAGACCTGTATCAGAAAAGTCAGAGCTAGTTAAAGGCTGAAGTAAATAGATACGTTTTTAGCTTCCTTTTAAAATATTTAGTGAGCTAGCTTCCCTGATATCTATAGGTAGTGTGTTCCATAGCTTTGGGGCATAATTGACAAAGGCTAAATTCACAATCCTCTTCCGGCTGTTGCTGGGAGCCTCCGATGAACCAGCAGCAGATGATCGCAGTGTTCTTTGAGGCAAGTAGTTAACAAGGAAGTTAGAAATGCAGCTTGGTCCCCGCCCATTTATGGCTTTGTATATAATGAGGAGGACCTTAAAATCAATTCTAAATGTAACAGCGGGCCAGCGCAGAGCAGATAATACTGGCCTGATGTGCTCTCTCCTCTTGGTTTTGGTTAATAGCCAAGCTGCAGAGTTTTGAACGAGCTGATGTCTCTCAGTGGTAGTGGGAGGCAAGTAAAAAGTGTATTACAATAGTCGAGTCGACTTGAAATAAAGGCATGAATCAATTTCTTGGCATCTTTTTCATTGAGAAATCGTCACATTTTAGCTAAGTTTCTGATGTGGAAAATGATGTTTTCATCACCTTGTTGATGTGGGACTTGAGACTTAGATCTGAATCAAGGATGACACCAAGATTTGTATCCTCAGATTTAATCCAGGGAGTTGAATTCCACAGATTATAAAACAGCATTTCCCTTTTTGTTTTAGACTCAAGTAAAGACAAGTACCTCAAATTTGTACTTAAGTACAGTACTTGAGTAAGTTTGTTACATTCTACCACTGCCAAAATTACGCATTTGTCATCGATTATTGTCGAATTTTCCCTCTGTGCTTTTTGCTTGTTGCATTGGCTCCAGTACCAATATCTACACTTTGTGTAAATGTGACAAAAAGGGAACAACAATTGCAGCTCCAGGGAGGGTCAACATAATTAAACAAAGTCACACCTCAGCCACTCCCTTCAACCCACAATCCCTACGTCCGCCACATTGCAGAGGGACATTTTCCCTTCTCGGCACCTGAGAGATGGAGTCATACTTGTTACGATGAAGATTAAGATTTTACATACAACACAAATGAACCACATAATTTATGATGTATTTACGGTATTAGTTAGAGTATCCAATACTTGTATAAAGTAGTTACAATGAGTTTTACCTCAACCAGCTACGACATTAAAATGCTGAATGTATGTTACTGAATAATAATCCACTAATAGAACGATGATTGCAGCAGCCTGAAAGGAGCCATTCTGCACAATGAGTGCTATTACTTTTGACACTTCAAGACAAGTATATTGTACTATATTAATATGGTTAGTATAGTAATAGTTATATAGTAATAGTTTCTTATCAGTAATATTCTGAACACGGGACTTTTACTTATAACAAAGTACTTTAATATTGTGGTATTTATTCAGGTGATACATTCAAATACCTTTTTCACAGTAGGTCACTGTGATAATGTGCAGGCATTAGCTATAACAAAAAGACATTCCAAATACAATACAATATTTATATACATATTGTATTGCAATCCCCAATAAGCCAGTTTGTTTGTTCCGCCATTAGAAATTGCATTGCCGTGAGACAACAGCCAATATTACCTCAAACAGCTGTTGCATGCAATCACTGAGCATTATAGTATTAAAAGAATTATATTCATAGAGGTACTGCTGTTGTATAAGTGTCCCATGATGCACTGGTCACTAATGTGGCTAATAGACCTTGTCTGTCTGTCCTTCTATGTACAGGACTAGATCCCTGAGAGCCAGAGGGCATCGGGCTTCATCACAGGTATCGGAGGATTTCCCAGGTTCCACTGTGCACGAGGACAACATGAGGCTTCCTAAACGCTGGGCGACACACAGGTGACGTTCACATACCACAGCACAAAGACTCCTACTGTTCTCTTCCAACCATGGTGGTTAGATAGACACTGTTGGTGAGGTCAAAAATAGGGATGCACCGAATATTCGGTAACTGAACATATTCGGCCGAATATTGCAAAAAACCACACATTCAGTATTCGGTGGAATAAGTGAAAAGCAAGGCTGAATAATAGCGGCGTGTTTTGATAACGCAATCAAACAGCGTGCGGTGAGATCACATGCTATTGCACTGGGACGCTTGGAAAAACAGACAAAACTACATCAGCCTGTAACGCTTGCAAGGACTCGGGACGAGGAGTAGTTTGGTCCACGGAAGATGTTGCACGTCTCCAGTTGTGGAATGTAGAATACATCAAACGGCAACTGTCTACAGCACAGAAACGCTAAGGTTTTCCTTAAATTTCAAGTTGATCTGAAAGCAAGGGGCTTCATAACCACACTGCAGTGCCTCGTCAAAGTAAAAACAGAACTTTGTCAATATGTAATATATATAGGCTATAGTGTGAACAGAAAGAGGACTAAAGCCCCATCAGAGCTGGCGTTGACCAGACCACACCCTTAGGGTGTTTTCACATATAGTCCTCTTGAAACATACCGAAAACAGTCCTCATAAAGTGGTCCAAAAAATGGACTAACAGAAAAGGGAGTTCTTTTTCTGTTCACATTGTCAGTTCATTTGAAAGAGGACTCAGTTCTCTTTGTGGTCAACTTCAGCTCTGATGGAGCCTTCCTGTTCACACTATAGCCTATAAATAGATAGATGGATGGATGGATGGATGGATGGATTGAATTGAATTTGAATCAAATCTTCTGTGGACCGTTAAATTCCCCCCTTGGGAATTAATAAAGTATATAAAATTAAAAAATTAAAAATAGATGTGTCAGCATTTTCTGTGTTGTTTGATGCGTTCTTCATTTCACATCTGGAGATGTGCACTATCTAACAAACTACTCCTCGTCCTGTGTCCTTGGTAGTGTTACAGGTGGACATGGTTTATCTGTTTTTTCCTAGTGTCTTAGTGCAATAGCATGTGATCTAGAGGGCTAAATATAAAGGCAAAGAGCAAAGTGAACCTGGAGCACAAGTTAAGCAAACTGCAAGGCACACTTAGAGTGAACTGTGCTCAGACCACAGAGGGCTTTACAGCGTAAAACATCCCTCTGTCCTTTGGACCCTAACAGTGGATAAGGAAAAACTCCTCCAAAAAACCTATTTAACGGGGAAATAAAATGGTAGAAACCTCAGGAAGAGCAACTGAGGAGGGATCCCTCTTCCAGGACAGACAGACGTGCAATAGATGTAGTGTGTATAGGTCAAAATAATAAATGATACATTAAAAGAAGGAGATACAGAGAGAGAAGCGGAGCAAACAGTAATGACAATAGCTACAACAACATTAGTTTTAGTAATAATATAATAATAATAGTATTTTAGTAGAATATATGTAGAAGGCACCAGGCAGGATCTAAGCATAGCCGCAATTCAAGGGAAGTAAATAAATGCACAGCTGAGATGAGGGGTTGTCGGCTAGGCACAACTATATTTTGATATAATTTCAATAGTTTTGGAAATATAGCCAGATTCAAGACATATATAGTTGTTGCACTTCAGGATCTGCATATCATATGAAACTGGACTAAAGGCCTAGTAATGTTTGTTTTGTGTTTCCAGTGATTAGATCATGACACAGTAGCTCCATAGCACAGGCATGTGAAAGATGGTGTAAGACAGGAAGATATGGCAGAGCAAGGGTTAGTGTGTTCAGAAGGCATTTAACCATACTCTTTATAAATGACTGTTAGATTTATTTCTTCCATTTTCATTTTATACTGGCACCTTGACCACAAGCAAGATTCCCAGAGTAAAAACTGCTCTCTGGCTGTTTGGATTGTATTGGTACTTAAGTGGTGGTGCTTAATTTTGGTCAAAACCTTATGAAAGTGATCAGCTCCTATATTGGTGAAATATTCCCACATCTGAAAGTTTCCATCACTGTATTTGAAGCTTTCACGCACTGCTGCGGTAGCTGTTCTCTTGGTTGAACCTTTAACTTGCAACAAGACTTGATGAGTTAATACTGATGTTGGCCCATCCTCTGTGTGGAATATATTACATGTCATGCTTTTTACATAACTAAATGCTTGATTCACCAGCTGTTGTGGTGCTCTTCTTTCCCAGGTATGCAGTTGGCTGGTAGATGAAGGAAGCTACTTGAGGGTGTGTCGGCTAGGATTGGATTGTGGAGTGAATTTGGGGTTTTTAGGAGGTCTTTCCTGATGTTAAAAAAATCATGAATTATGAGGCAGCGTATTGATTTTCTCAGCTCCTCTCTCTTACTCTGTGTGAGATTGTTGAGACCTTTTAACGGCTCGGTGTCGGATGTTGTCTGCTGCTGCTGTGTTAGCTTGTGCGAACCGGGCAGAGAGAGCAGGAGGAGAGCAGCTCACCAAGACAGGGTTGGAAATAAGTACCAGGTACCAGACAAATGTGGGTAAAAGTAAAACTGTTGCACAATGTGTCACACCGTTTATTCCCTATAAATCTTTCATTAAAGTGATATTATTTTGTTTTGTTTGTACAATTAAAAACTTTTATTATGAAGCCGCGGTACCAACAAAATGTTGAGTTTCCACCAGCAGTAACATGACTCGAAAGCTAACATGAAATGGTAAGATAAAGTAGATATCTGAAACTACTAACAGAGACACAGGAGAGGAACTGAACTCTAAACCACAGATTTTCATTAAGAAGCTACACAAGTACTGACAGTTGAATATCTTTCTCTCTGGTCTCCTACACAGACATGAGTCTCGCGACACACGTTCAAATTCAGATTATCTTTATTGTCCTTTACAGGGAAATAAGTTTGCAGCCAGGATTCAGCTAGTCAGTTCATAACAACAACAACAACAGGACATAGTTTACAGAGTGGTTCAGTAGGACGTTCTACAGTATTCAGGTCAGAAACACATGTAAACAATTAAAGCAATCTGTGCAAATGAGCAATAGGTGCAAATTAACAACAGAGAACGGTTTAACAACAGTTAAACCCATCTACCACTTAACATATAAAGGGCAGCAGGGACAAAGGAAACATTATATCTCTTTGTCCTGTAACAGTTCGAACTCTGACTGAAGGGGGGGATCTTGGCAATCCAGAAGGGAAGTAGCCTCCCTCAGCACCTGTGTGTTTATAGGTTTGAAAACTGGGCTTGACTGCCCCCTGAAACCTTACCAGCCACCATGATAAGGCCACAACACAAAACATTAAGACTGATTTGGTCAAACTCTTATAAAAGAGAGCCATTATCTCAGAGGAGACATTGTTGGACCTTTTTCAGTGTGGAAGCAGCATGGGCTTCAAAACACAGTTTATTATAGAGACTGCTGCCCAAGTTTTTAGAGCAATCACCAACTCGGCATCAACACCTTTGTTGGTGGTTAGTACAGGATTAGGAACGGCCTTTCAAAAAGCATGTCTTTTGTTGTAGACACATTTAATAGAGGGTTTTTGGAATGAGTCCTAAAATGCGGAAATGAGTTAGCATTTCTGTACTCCAGGCTCCCCTCTCTCAAAGTCAGTGGGTTTTTTGAAAGGGTTTTTGTTTAGGTGACTAAAAGAACATCTGTGGTAAACACAAACCTAAGAGACTTAAGACACTGTTGCATGCAAACTGTCACAGTATGTCAAGTGACTATAATGAAGCTTTTCATAGCCACTCTCATTCTGATAGTATAGTCTGTACTTCACTCTGATGATCTCAGCCATTGCTTCCATTTGTCTGCTTATCTCCTCCAGCATTTGGGTCCACCCATGTGCTGGTGTAGTTTGTATAGCTGTCATTTTAACTCAATGTTTCACACTCTAACAGAAATGTTTGTCTCTTCCTCTCTCTCCGCCCTGCAGTGTGTGTGCGCGTGCGTGTGTCTACAGGCGTGTGTTGGCACTGGGTGTGGTTTTAGGTTTGCTGTGTTTGGGGATAGTCTCTCTAACAATGATGGAGAAGACCGAGACAAGCAAACCTCTGGACTGGCACGTCAGCGATGCACATAAAAAGGTGAGAATAAGGCAGAGAGGAGCGGTTTGCAGGCTTCCACATCTGCTGTATGCTGAAAGTTGGCAGTATTCAGAAGTGAAAATCAAGGCTGAAAGTGAAGTATAGATATCTGTAAGGACTAAAAAACACCATTTTGACCCATATTCTTGTATAACAACAGATAAAAGAAACAGCATAGAGGATGTCTGTTTATTGGTCACTCTGGCTGTCAATATCAGTGTGTAAACGTTGTCCTTGTTACGTGGTACCATGCCAATTAGCTTTTCCTTTGTCCTACACCTTTTTGCTCTCTCCGGTAATAGTTGAGCAAGCTTAGTACCTGACAGAACCCTGATCAGCTTTCCCCTTCCCTCTCAGATAACGTTATGCTATATGTCTGGCTCACATAGAGTGTTGAAAAGACCACATTTTGAAAAAGTTTAAATCATGTCTCTGGGGGAAGTCACAATCTTTATACATGTTAGGTTGTATATAGTCACATCTTGAGTTAGCTGCTGTTAAGAAAATGCCAGCTAAGTAGCTAACTAACATCTAGCTAATTTTCATTGAGAGGAGACAGCCTAATGTCAGCTCATCCATATCAGCCAAGTTTGCTTCCTCCTTATTTCTCTTGTTACTTTAAAGAGATTTGGAAAAGGACAAATAGCTTGGATGCTGACATATTTTTAAGATGACATAAATTGTTAGCCAGAAAAAATCAAGGCTAAAGTTCCTTTGTTTATATTATCTCTGTTAGGTCAGCACCATGGTGTAGTAAGTTATAAATACTAGATTACTTTGCTGATCTCCGAAAGGGGAAAAGAGGACATATACCCAGCAGTGTAACGGTTGAGCAATGGGGGGAGGGACTAAGATTGTTCAATTGTGTCCAAGCACAGCCTCACAAAGCCACTACCAAAGCTGTAGACGTTTGATTATTTATGTGAAACACATTTATACATAACGAGCAACTAGGCAAACATCCATTCAGGGATGTGTACTTCCAACTTTAGTTACAGCTAAAGGAATATCTCTTTATGTCTATGCCAGCTAGCAAATTATGTTTGAATAGAGTTTGAATCTGATATGTTTGGATAATGCTGTCAGTGTGATTTTTCTTGTCGCTCTCTGAGACTAGAGCATTGTATTTTGAAAGTCAGGAGCATCCTTCTTGAACAAATTAAGCAAGGGCGGCTGTCAGCTGTCATTGTACCTGCTGCAACACTGAGCAGAGAATCACTCTTTGAAGTGGTTGCCTGTGGTCACAGATAGCCCACAGATTGATGTGTGGAGGGTAAAAAAAGCATGCTTCTTTATGATACAGCTTCCTTTTCTGTGAAATCCAGGTACTCACAGTTTCTTAGCCCTGTCTGGTGGACAGAAGACACTGCTTTTTAAACTGCTTTAAGCTGTAACCACTAAACTGCTTCCTAGTAGTGACCAAAACCAACCTATACACAAAAGTATGCGTCACAGTTCTTCCACGCACACTGAAACAAGCTGCCATGTTACCATGACCTGTTAATGCTATGCGCCGTTGACAGTTCTTTGGCACTCACAGTACCAGTATTACACTCTAACCACCAGTTTCCCTGCTGATGCCGCTGAGCAGGATGCCTTGGGTCACACAGAAATGACAGTTCTGTACTACTGACACGGTTGATGGAGGCCAGCCCCACATTATTTAAATGAAAAAGATAATTATTGTGAAACAGGTTCTGCAGGGAAACAGGTTGTGGCATTTGGCAACGTCAGTCAAACTGTCATTGTAATGACACTGTCTTGAAGCTTCCGTTGTGCTTTCATAACCTGTCTTTTACCTGCAGCTGGTGCACGAGCACGTGCACAGGGTTCTGGAGAGCCCGTGTCGTCCCAGCGGCACCAGGCAGAGTTTGTTAGCTCGACTCCCCGCTTCAAGTCACATGACCCAGGCCTTTCTGTGGAAGGATGTGCCACTCCCTGACGACCTTTTCCTGTATCCACCACCTTTTGGATTCAGAGGTCTTCAGAGCAGAGTAGAGAACCTGCTCAAGCAGGTGAATGCAACGTCTTTCTCTTTCACCTTCCATTATTTCTATCTGATATGGTTTGCAGCTGGTCATTTACATAATACAGCCGTATTTACTTAATGGCACCTTGTGTGGTCTCAGCTACGTGACAAATGGACATTCCAAGACACGCCCGGAGCTGAGCGCATCATATGAAGAGCCTAACCTTGGTTGAAAGCAGCCTCTGCCACACATCACATGCAAATACAGCCCAGTGGCACACCACAGCTGTTGGAACAATACAGTAGAGTGATAGGTGGACGGGATTCACATTACAAACATGTTTTGTTTCGGACTAATCAAAAAAAACATTTATGAAATCTCCGATTACATTCTAACCAATGGTGCAATTAGGTTTTGATATTAATCTACTGACAAGCTAATCTTCAATTCAAGATATCTTCAATTTAGTTTTGAACGGTCATACAGTATTTCAAGTAACGATACTTTAAATTTGTCACAGTTAAAGACAGTTTAAAGATTCTATGTATCTGTGATTGTTTTCAGTCATATGCACTTGTAGATATGTACAACGGTCATGCTGGTTTCTATTCTAGTAGCAACTTAGACCAGAGTCAAACAGATAACTGGCAGAAGACTGCAGCTGCTCCTTTCGTTGGAATCAAATGCGCAAGTTCCGGCGCATACTGTGATGTCGGCTGCCTATAACTCCGTTTATGTCCGTTTATCTCAGTTTACATGCAAATGCGCAACCGGAGTTTTCCAAAATCTCCACTCTGGCCGGAGTTTTTAGAAAGACTCGTTTTCAGAGGAGAAATCTCCGTTTGCGTGTAAACGAAGGGCACAAACGAAGGAAGATGTCTCCGTTTATCAAAATCACCGTGTACGTGTAAACAGCCTCTCAGGGTGTAACCCTCAGCACACTAATGCTCCTTACATATGATGATTGGAAACACCTGAGTAGGTAGGAGGAGCTCCTTACATAGGATGATTAGAATCACCTGAGTAGGTAGGAGGACAATGAAAACATGAGAAATAACAGATCATGACCAATAGATGGCTCCACCAATTGTTAAACAATTAAATACAGAAATAAAGAAACAGAAAAAACACTGTATCTGTAATGATAGAAAAAAAGTTACAAAAAAGGACTGAAATCAGTGTCTTCATTTAGACCTGGATAGATAGTGGCTTTCATTTGGTAAATATAAAAAGTCTCTCTCTGCAAAAGTAATTTGAGTCTGTCACCACCTCTAATGTTTTTTTGAATACTTTCTAGGCCTTCAACCTTAAGTGAGCCCGGATTGCTGTCACGTGCTTCATAAAAGTGCTTAGCCATTGGGTAATCAAAGTTTGCTTTTCTGATAGCATACTTATGCTCAGAGACTCTGTCTTTTAAACGTCGCTTAGTGCGGCCTATATAAAAACAACCACAGGTACAGGACAATCAATAGACCACAAACCAGGGATGCACCGAAATGAAAATTTGTGGCAGAAGCCGAAGCCGAATAATATTAAACGCTTGGTCGAATACCAAGTACCGAATACAAAATGCCGTTTTTTAGTTTTTCATTAGTTTTTGCAGATGAACCCCCTCCACATTAGTGTTGTCACGGTACCAAAATTGGGACCCACGGTACGATACCAGTGAAAGTATCACGGTTCTGAGTAGTATCACGATACCACAGCAAAAATGTGTCAAAAATGTGCAGATGTGCCTTTTGTCATTTATAAAAAGATAAATCAATTTTCTATAATACATCAATGATATTTCAGTGGAATAAATTACTTATTGACCTATTCATACTTCAAAAACAGCATCAATGAGTGATGAACATAGGGGGGATCAAAATAAAATAAATAAATAAAATAAGAATCAACCAGCCACCCTCCTCCCCTGACAAGTAAAGAACAGTCCCTAAAGTGTGGTGAGGTTTGTGGGCCGTTACTGCTAGAAAGAGAGAAATGTGAACGGCTCGTTTCTCCTCTGATACGCCACATACTGTGTGCCGCCACGGCTTGGCTGTTCAGGTACTTTTGGGCAGTCATGACAACAACAAGTTATTCACCTGGAGCCGGACTTCTCCATCGCCGGTAAGCCGTTATCATGCGCCGCCATATTTGACAGGAAAACGTATTCCTGTCTGTGTCTGTGACCCCCGTTCAACCCACAACCGGCGGGATTCGCCGTTTCGTTTCTGCTGCTGGTTGAAATCTGTATTCGCACAGCGTGCTGAATGATTTATTTCGCCTGCACAAAACAATTTTTAGTCGCAAATGCGAGTGCGTTGATGGACGGAGTAAAATATCGTCACACTGCCGACATTTTACTCTGTCCGTCAGCGCACACTGTTTGATTGCATTATCAGAACACGCCGCTATTATTTGGCCTTGCTTTTCACTTATTCCACCGAATACTGAATGTGTGTTTTTTTGCAATATTCTTCCGAATATATTCGGTTACTGAATATTAGGTGCATCCCTACCACAAACATAGTATTACAGTTAATGAATGACTTGATGTCATAAGCCTTGTTAGTGTTAAAGTCACTGAATTGTTTACATTGTTTGATATTGGCACGTTTGCACAAGCCACATTTATAAGTACCCTTCACAGGTCGATGAAGCCAAGTTTTTTTATCTGAAGCAGAGAGATGGCTAGGCACCAGCCTGTCACGTAAAGTAGGGGCCCTTCTAAAACTGGTTTGAGGAGGAACAGGAAAAACCTCTTGGAGCAGAGGGTCACTCTTGATTAAATTCCAATTAGAATGCACAATCGTTTTTTACAGAGCTTGCAAAAGAACTATATTGTGTGACAAAGTAAAATTGCTCTGGTTTTGAAGATTTTTGTCTTATGACATCAAGTCATTCATTAACTGTATTACTATGTTTGTGGTCTATTGATTGTCCTGTACCTGTGGTTGTTTTTATATAGGCCACACTAAGCGACGTTTAAAAGACAGAGTCTCTGAGCATAAGTATGCTCAGAGTCTCTGAGCATAAGTATGCTATCAGAAAAGCAAACTTTGATTACCCAATGGCTAAGCACTTTTATGAAGCACATGACAGCAATCTGGGCTCACTTAAGGTTGAAGGCCTAGAAAGTATTCAAAAAAACATTAGAGGTGGTGACAGACTCAAATTACTTTTTCAGAGAGAGACTTCTTATATTTACCAAATGAAAGCCACTATCTATCCAGGTCTAAATGAGGCTAAAAAAGGCTTTTGTGCCGAAACACGTGGGCTGTAACCCACTTTCATCATGTTTTAACTTTTTCTGAATGAAACAGCCATTTTTTGAATAAAGGCTTTCTATACATTTAAAGAAGAGTGCCTTGGATTTCCCTTTTTTTTGATGTCTATATTCCCACCAAAGAGCACCTTCGTCTCATGATTAGATGAACCTTCTGAGCACTCTGGACTTTTTTTTTTTTGACTGAGAACATACTATACCGCACATCAGTGTCAAGCTTTTTTTTTTTTTTTTTTAGATAATAATATACTGCATATTATGGTGCTAATTTAAAAACAAAACTTTATAGGAATGCCTTTTTTTTACAATGCAAACGTTGTCCAACTAATACCCTTGACTGACCAGGGACTGATAAACGTGCGAATGTAGACAAAAGTCCTCAATTACCTCAGCATTTGGCATGGGGCCAGAAGTGCAACAGCTTTAATCATTTCAACCCTGTGTATACTGTATATATATAAACTAAGAATTCAGTTACCAGTATGTCTTCCACAGAGATTATTTGGCACACTACATACACACACATGCAGACACACAAACAAAATCTTCTATGTTTTAGATGAGTTTACCTTCACTCAGGTGCAACCCTAAAATTAGGAGAGGAGGAATCATTTCCTGTTGGAAGATTTTAATTTCTTGTTTGGAAATTTGAAACACAAAAGTGATTTCTGGCTGCACCTACAGCTGAGGGACTGCCTATCCAAAGCTAAGCTCAGATCGTCAATGCACATTGATATTTGCTCACAAATTGGGTGCCACTGTTATCGGCAAATTCAGCACTGGTAATAGATGCCTTAAAGCAGCATGAGAGAGGGACCTGGTGGTCTCATATAGTGAGTTGGAGGTGGGAGGTGTTGATTAAGCAGATGTTTGTCCCAAAAATCAAGTTTAAACTAAATGTATTGTGTGTGTATAACTAAACTGAGATAAACAGCTGGTGCTGCTAATTCTCAAGTCAGCTGCTGCAAAACCATTGCAGACGAAGAGGGAGCAATGAGATGATATAATTATTTTTATAAGAATAACTCAATCCCCAAACCACTAATGTATATAGGTATTTAGTTATGTTGTGTGTTATAAAATATGCATAGTGACTACCCTCTACTGGTTGAAACCCAGCTATTGCAATTACAGTTTGCTGGCTGATTTGCTGTCAAGCAATGTACCATATGGTGTGGTGGCATATATAATTCATATACTTCATAAAGAACAGTGAAGAGCATGTATCTGTAGAAGAAACAAAACAAAACCAAAGTGCATTATTATCTTCCTGTCAGTACAGCAGCACTTTTCGGATCATAAACCTGATGATTCTGTGTGTTCATTTTCCTTTAAAGCTTCCAGACTCTGACTCCGTGCCCCTGCCAGAAAAGACGTCAGATAAATGTCAGCGCTGTGTGGTCATGGGAAATGGAGGCATTCTCAGAGGCCTGGAGCTGGGCCCACTGATCGACCGCTTTGAGACCATCATCAGGTTAGAAACAAATGTAATGATGTGACTGAATTAATCCAGCTTGATTTTCACTTTAAATCTGCTGCCGCATGTTGTGGTAATTGTTATCATCACAGACACTTCCCACAGCATGAAACAAACAAAGCCACATGACTTAATTATTTACATTAAAAACCAACAACTCTGTGTGTCTCCCTTCTTCAGGTTAAACAGCGGTCCTCTGGGAGAGTTCAGTGTTGACGTCGGAAATCGAACCAGCATCAGGATGAGCTACCCAGAGGGGACACCGCTGCAATGGATGGACTCAGACCCACACACTCTGTTTGTGACTGTGGTTTATAAAAGTGTAGACATCAGCTGGATCTCTGCTATGGTCAACAAGCTCTCTGTGGTGAGTACTGGTGGTGTGTGTTAATTAAATAAAACTGTGATGCAGTTTGTTCAAACATAAGTTCTGAATAATGAAACAATATTCATTTTATTGTGTATAGGATAGCCTTAATCTGAGTTACTTTAAAGGTCCACTGTGTGAGATTCAGGGGGATATATTGGCATAAATGGAATATAATATTCATAACTATGTTTTCATCCATTTATAATCACCTGAAGCTAAGAATCATTGTGTTTTTGTTACCTTAGAATGATCCATTTATATCTACATTTGGAGTGGGTCCTCTGCAATGGAGCTTACAGTCCCAGGGAAATTCTGAATTCTTAAAAATTTAAAGATAATGAATAGCAATGAAAAATTATCAGCATGATTTTTGACCATCAGAAAACTCCACTAAGTTGGCTGCACCCTCACATGTAGCAGTATTTTACAGTAGTTTATTGTACTAAAAGGTCAGGGATGTAACGTATCTGTGTTCAGGTCAGAAATCAAGAGGCTTTCCTTCATCAGATATCAAGCAAAATGAGTAAAGTTATATTTTCATATATTTTCAGTAGATAACAGATTTAAAACATCTGTAAGAAGCAAATAAAATCTTGTGTAAAGTGAATTAAATTACAGATTAAAAATCAGGAATTAAGAACTTAAATTAGTTTAGCAATCTTACAAAGTGATGATGATCAACAATATAAATTTTAAATTTAACCTGAATTTGGAAAATGTGAAAAATGATCAAAGAGGGATGAACAGGGACTTTTGAATGCAGTTAAAGATAAACTGGAAAGAGCAGAGAGAGAACATTCAAAACCTGAAAAGTGAGCAAATAGTAAAAAAAATTAAATCACCTAAATTGTATAAATATAGCTCAAAATATAAAGTGTTTCTAAGCATAATGTACATAAGAAAAAAAGTAATGGATCCGTTAGCGCTCTCAGTTCAGACAGTAACTTTGAAAATGAAGCTGCACATAGATGTGGAACAAGGATTAGACCCAACTCACCACCTTCATTCAGTCAGACCTAAAGGTGTCAGGTTTACTCATATGTTATGCTTTGGAGAAAGATTCAGAAGCTGATCTGTTGTCTTGAGAAATAATTATTTAAAAATCTTGCAGTGTTTAAGACACTTAGGACACACGTGTGCTTTGTGTTTCAGCCTCTGTGGGACTGGCTCTTCTTCTGGCAGAAGGTTCCAGATCAAATCCCTGTTAAACGCCACAGGTTCAGACTTCTAAACCCACAAATCATCAGAGAGACTGCAGTGGATCTACTGAAATACCCTCCACCCAGACTACACCTGTGGGGAAGAGACCAGGTAATAGACTTCTACACTGGAGATTAAATCTGTCTGTCTGTGTCTTAAAGCCAAAGTTAACTGAATACAGAATCAGCACAATACAAACTGTATACAGTATAATTTGTTATTTTTTTACAGACACTTTTTAAAGCCCCCCTCCACCCAAAACTCTGTCACTAGCCTGACCTGCTTCTGTGCAAAGTTTGTTACAAGAGAGGTGTTTTGACATTCCTCTGCTGAAGGGGGCGATGTCTGTGCACTTCCCTAAAATTTGAGATTCAAATACACAGCAGGCAGTCAGATTATATGTAAGCCAATCACTACAAAGGGAAGTGCATATAGACAAGACAGTAGACCTCAACACCTCCAGTGCAGAGCGGACTTGTTACAGAGAGCAGAGTTAGTATCAGCATAGTGAAAGTTTTGACAGCAAATATGTTAGAACTTGCGGTTTTTGGGCGTAAAGTGGACCCTGGATCTTCCTTCTACCAAAAACTTTATCATAGCAGATGTTATTGTATGTTTCACAAACACTAAGGCTGTGTCAGCCACTGTCAGTTACGAGCTAACAAGCTAAAATAACAACATAAATAAGAGATGCTAATCACACTCACCATTCCGATACGTCTGCTAGTCGCTGATTTTGGTGCACAACAAACTCCTCATCTGAGTCTGGGTCTGACTGAGGCTCAGACATGTATGGCTAAATCTCTGCAATGTTACCTTTGACACTCATTCTAGCCATCTTAATGCACACAGGAAGCAGTGGTGGAGGCTAGATCCAGAACCTCTTAATCAGTAATTAATTAGCAGACATTTTCTCCAGCCCCTTGTCAAAGTATTATGTGGGAAAACCATTTTTTATTTGTTGTGTTATTTTGTTAAGTTATTTGGACACAGATTTGACATTTGAATTTAAAACCCATCAAAGTTTCATGTCCAACTTTACCACTGGACCTCCTCCAGCTGCTGCTCAGGTTGTGAACAAACATATTATTGTCAGTACGCAAAAAAAAAACCCACCTAATAAAAAATGACGACTGTAATGTATTCGCCATGATAATAGTTTCATATATTTGTTTTGTTTTCTAACAGAATGTGCCCACCATGGGGGTCTCTGCACTGAATTTAGCCAGCCTTCTGTGCGACGAGGTCAGCCTGGCAGGCTTCGGCTACAACCTCTCCCAGCAGGAGGCACCACTGCACTACTACGACCATCTGCCCATGACTGCCATGCTGAAGCAGACTTCCCACAATGTGGACAGAGAGACTGAACTCTTACAAGAGCTGGTCCGAGAGGGCGCCATCACTGACCTGACGGGAGGGATTCACTGCTCCTTCTGCTCCAGCTGACAGCATGGCACTTCTTTGTTGTAAAGTGCTTTTAAAAAGAAAGAATACATTGTACAAAAACACACAAAGACAACGGTAAGACCAAAGGACTTATAAACGTGTGAGAGACAAGGAAGAAGAGACAGGTGAGAGAGAAACATGGAATAAAGGTAGAAACAAATGTAATATTTGTCACAAAGTGCTTCTTGAAGAACAAAGGACATGATTACAGAAAGAGAGTAACATGGTGTCCACTGGGCCGTACATGTCTGTCAGTATTTACATTTTACAGTTCTCTTTTTGCTGTGTAGCAGCAGTCTCATTGATCTAATCTGACCCATCAACTTTTAAACCAACAATTGCTCTTAAAGTGTCTTTGCTGATGAACCCAACTAAAAGTCAGTGTGCATATTGAAATGTTGAATTAGAATTCTATTATTACTTTAATCCATATCAGCATTTCTGACAGTTATGGGCCCCAAACATGCCTTCTGTAGGTAGCGTTAGGGCCTTTGCACATCTGAAAGTCCAAACAAAGATTTTACACGTTTAGTTTTGGTTTTACATCGCAATTGTGTGAGCACAGTAAAGAAATATACATGACATACCTGTGTCCTTCATGAGCTGCCTCTACCAGCACTTGACATTTGTTGGTTTGTAGACGAGTCAGTCCTGTAGTGTCCTTTATCTTACATCCACTTGGAAAATAACTGAAAAGTTTGTGAGATTTTCCAACTGACTCTTTATAAAGTTGTCCCCTCCTCTCCCCCCATGTGCCACCGTGGCTCATTTTGTTATGTGGCGTTGTTGATTGACAAACTGAAACTTACACTGTACATTTACTACATCTTGATAACGGCTCATTTCTGCTCTGATCCGATCGCAAATGGCTGTCTGCCCTGAGTGCAGCAACCGTCGCTCTCTCTGTCGTTAAACCACACACATTACACACTGAGGCGCTACACTACTCTTATCACTTGACCATAGCTTGTCAAAATTTCCTGTAATTGGTCTGAAAGCCCAAACCATCCTGAAATGTTTTCACAACAGAAACAAACAGAGCCATGCTTCAGTTATATCCAGACTGAGACCGCCTCCTTTTGTCTGACCTAATGTTTGGCTGTTTGGCCCAGACAGTGGTCTCACACCTGTAATTTTGGTTCAGATCAAAGTCCAAAAGTCCAGACCAAACAAGGTAGATGAGAAGGGGCCCTCAATGTGTAGATAAGCTCACCTACTTTTGAACTGAGGACTGCTTCAGTTGACAATTACTGTCTTATTAGTATCTTGTTAGTTCATGATAGTAATTACATAGTAAAATGGTTGTATCAAAACATCCCTAGTAAGCAGACTAAACTGAACCAAGCCTGTTTCTCCGCTTGTTATAAAGACATTTTGTTCACTTTCAAATGAAATGACAGAGTTAAATACAGAGTTAAATATGTTACCATGCATATTATTTATTCCTATGAACACTGGAACAGATGGATCTGTATGTGAAGTTACAGAGGAATGTAAAAAGCGGATTGTTTTGCATCAGTCCAAGATGTCTTCAAATAGTTGAAATTCTATGTTGCTTACAGAATATTGTAGCACACAATATTTATCAGCACATCTATATTGTTCCACTGTATATTAAATTGTACTTGTTTATTCTGCAGTCTTATTAAATGGTTGGTCGGTAAAACGGTGCACAAATGAAATGTGTTATAAATTGTATGTTGTTGCTCTTTTCTTGCATTATTTGTAATGTAGCTAATAACATTTCCACTCATTGAACACACACTTGTTTATATATGTTTATGTCAAGCTTTAGATTTCATCCATTTCAGTCGCCACAACATATTGTACTTTCACTGAAAGTCAATCTTTATGTATCTATTCAAATATTTAACACAGCTAACATCAGCATGAGGTATTTGAAAAGAAGATGTAGACATTAAAAACAGTCATATTCAGATGTGAATTTCACATTTCCAAGGAGTTTACAATCATGTAGCCTTGTTTCAACCAACTGACTGTCTGATCCACAGAAAGACATGAATGCACACATCTGCACGACCCTTGTGTGACCTCAAGAGAGACTGATGTTTTATGATGCGCTTTTCATTTCCAGGACAGTTTTAGATTTTTATCATACTTAATTTATTGCACTGCTTTTGGATCTTGTTATTAAAATGTACATATGGTTGAACACATGAATGATTTTTCATGACTCATTTCAGAAATAGCTCTAAAGATTCACGCTGAAGAAGCAGAAGTGAAATGTGCCTCAAGTGATAAATGTACTTTTCAAAGTATAAAGGAGAGTGTGCAGCCCAGGTTGTTCCAGGTTAGATATTACTACAAATCAGAGTCAGCCTCTCTGTGTCTCAGAGACAGGATCAAACAGCTCGTACACTGCACTTTGTGAAAGTACTAACCACAGTCATAGACTGACAAGGCTTGAGAGACTGCTGGTAGTTCAAATTAAGGTTTCCTTTCAATAAAATCGGTTGCACAAAACATCCTTAAGTCTTCTTAAAGGTTTTTTTTTCTTTATCTTGGTCTTGAATTTAAGGAATTGCTTGAAGTTTGTTAAACAGAGGACCTTAGGAACCAAAGTAAGGAAAAAAACATAAGGTACCTCTGATTGCATCGTAACCACAACATGGCTGAGTTTATGGTGACTGATAAGGAAAAATGAAGGCATCCTAAATGTAGCATCTGTAGGCTATATTCACCTGTTTTACTCGCCATGATTTTATTTAGGCCTACTTGTCTTTTCACTTGATTTTCACTGTAGGTCTTTTGCTGCAAAGACTAACCATTTAATGAATAGGCTATGCAATGTTTGTTATTATTGAAAAACCCCAATATATTATTGTTAAAATACTTATAAATAGTTAGTGTAATTATACATACATAATATGTAATAATAAATATGTGATAATGGTCACAAGCACAAATGCAAGCAAACAGATGTTCTTCATGGAAACAGTTGCTTTACTGTTGTTAAATCTCTTTCAGTGCAGTAAATGCTTTAATGTCTTTTATTGACCTTTTAAGAGATTATGTTCAAACTTAAGGTGCCTTGTGCAACCGGCCCCAAATGACATTCAGTCAAGTTGAATGTCCCACCCCTAAGCCAAATCAAAAAACATAACTCCCTCCCCCAGTGCTTAAAGATTACTTAAGTGCTTCCCCTGTTTTGTGCCAGCCCCTGCCTTCTCACAAATAATGAACAGTCCCTTATGTCTTGATTTGCCTCTGTTTGGAGATTAAATAAATAAAGGTTACTATCACATTATCACTTTATGAGCTAATGAGTTTCTTCTTTATTGAAAAGGCTCAAATTAATTAAGAATAAAAATGCAATGGGTGTTCATCAGGTACTCCAGCTTCCTCCCACAGTCCAAAGACATGCAGGTTAATTGGTGACTCTAAATTGTCTGTAGGTGTGAATGTGAGCATGAATGGTTGTCTGCCTGTATGTGTCAGCCCTGTGATAGTCTGGCAGCCTGTCTGGGGTGTATCCCGCCCCAAGCCTAACGTCAGCTGGGATAGGCTCCAGCCCCCTCAAGACCCCCAAGAGGACAAGTGGTCATGAAAATAGATGGATGAATTACTTTTTGTTATGATTACAATTTTATTATTAAATATCTTATAAAATGTAACAATTCAACGTCTTGTCTGTTTTGTCTGTTTGCTTTTCTGTCTGTTATGCACCTGATCCTTTTGATCTAATGCAAACATGTTAAAGCCATGTTGTTTGTGGGGGAGACCAGGGTTGGTTGTCACACTTTTTACTCTTGTGTAAATTGCCCACCATCAAAACATGATTCAACAGTCATTCCTTCATTAAATGAAAGTTTAAGGACCTGGCTTGAAATGGGTATCCCATCTATTTTTACAACTTATAGTAACAAGAGTATAGTAGTAACAATAGTAACAAGAAGTAATTAACCATTAAAAGACACTCTGACATGAGGTAATAACAATAGTGGTAACCATGCCCCTTGAGTTTAAACCATGAATTTGAACAAGATGATTGTTTGAATTATCCTCTGTAATTGAAATAAAATGAGGAATCTGCCCTTAATTAAAGCCATTCTGTCATAAAAAAGTACTTATGAATTCAATTTTAAATAAAACAGTGAGACTGATGAAATGTTTAGATACACTTTTCTTATGAGGAACTATAGCAGCACTGTTTGTGTGTGTGTGTGTGTGTGTGTGTGTGTGTGTGAGAGAGAGAGAGAGAGAGAAATCAAAAACACCTGAGAACATATGGACTACAACATGTTTGCCATGCTGACTATCTTTGTGAACTGTCTGACAACCCACCCCCAGAGCTAGCTTTAGCTTGCTAGCTTAAAGTTGACTCAATCAAAGCTATTACCTCCAACTTTTTAATACGAGTTTGATTTATAAATGACTAATAACCTACAAGCTTTTAATACAAAAACAACACCCACATGAAAAATTTCTCTGACCCATAAAAATTAAAAAGAAAATGTCTTCACCTCACTGTTTTGTGTGTGTTCCACACAATGATGACCAGTGCAAAACTGAGCAGGATGTCAGGCCAACTGTTTGATATCAACACAGTGTCACAGCGCCCTCTAGTGTGGCTGTGATAAGCACAGTGACAACAACTCCTGTGACAACCAACCCCAGTCTCCCCTCCATGAAAAATGTAAAAAAAAAAAAATATAAATAATAATAACTCATCAACCTCCTTCATAACAAAGCTAGTGACCGGAAATCAGGCAATTTTGCCTTCAAACTGGAATGTAGAAAAAAAATCTTTAAACTATCAAAAGACAATCTGGGAACACTGCAGCTGTATTTTAGTTTACTTGTGAATCAGAATCTTCCAAATTAAATCTTTTCGCACTTACACTCTTTCCAAAAGTTGTGTAAGTACAACGAATTTTATTTTGAAACGTTTATCCGGAAGTTGTATTTTTTTTTAACTCTAAAATTAGGTGCGCGTGGTGAGGAACAAGAAGCCGGGGAGATCTGCTGCTAACAGGTGGGAAACTACTCTAAACTAGCTAGATATTGTTGCTTTATAAACACTGGACCATATAATAGATTGTCCAGTAGTTTCTTATACTACATGCTTAGTAAAAAAGTAGAAATGTATCATAAGAAACGTTTTGTTCAAGTTGGGTTAGGACGAACTCAGTTTAATGGTACTTTGTTAATGAGAAAACATGAATACTTGTGACAGAAAAACCTGCAACAGAGTCTCATGTTCATGTATTTTAAGCGTTAAACACTTTGTACACTTTAATAATGTTTCTCGTAGCCATAGTCTCCTCTCACTGAGACAGGCTTCACCGCGGAGCCAACCAGTTGTGGTTGACATTTAAGTTAGTTGATAGAGGCTTATACGGTGTCATACGAGGTGACTGGCTATGCGTCAAAATGGCTCCAGGCAAATTTGAATGATTCTGTACGAGTTGTCTTCACTTCTCAAAAGACTTGAATGCAGTTTGCCGCTGACTCTACTCAGTCTGCTGTTTGCTGTTGTAACGGTTCCCTGAATGACCTTTAGGTCCCGTCACAGCTGTCAGTAGGACTAAAGGCTGGCAGAGCAGCAGAATGAACAGTGGAAGTTGTGTCCTGTGAGAGTTACAGTAGTGTCCAGTGTACAATCAAGATAAATACAGCATCAAGATTATCAGTGAGATATGAGGTCAATGACCGGCTCAGCATGGACTTGCATTCTGGTGGCTGGCGGGTGTGTGTTCATGCATATGTGTTAGTTTGTATTAATGCAGGAAAGATAATATTGACCTTGTGTAGAAACAGCAGTACACACAGCAAACATGAGGCAGGTGGACAGAGACCTTAAAGATGACTGCAAGTGGCACTGTGCAGGTTTTGAGGTGAAAGGTTACTTGTGTCTGATTGGCTGCCTCCATCAACCCACCCTACTGCCATTGGTCCTTGGACAGCTCTGCCAGTGCCCCCCTTTATGTGGTGGCGCTCGTTTTGCTCGCTGGTGCTCTCAGGCTAGAGTGTAGATGGACTGGCTGCTATGATAAAGAGATCAAGTGCTTCAACAACATTGATTTGATTATGCAGTAGCTGAAGAATATTTTATAAAGATGCTGCATCTGCCCACCAAACTTGCTCTTTCTAAATTTTCAGAGTACTTTATTGAATGTGGTACTTGTGTATCCTTGTACTCAAGTTTTTTAGCTGATCGAATAAGATCCTTTACAAAAGTACCAATACCCCATTACCAGTAAACAGACTGCATTTAGAATCATACTTGAAAGTACAGAAGTATCAGCAAAATGTACTTTAAGTATTTGATACTAGCCTCGGTAACTGATGTTTTAGCATGTATTACATGATTGTTAATACAGTGCATAAACAGCATCTTACTGTTGTAAAGTGATGCTTTTTTTAACGACTTAAAACACTTGGGTTCAGTCAAGTTTGTCTAGTTATAATAAATGTATTGAAGTAGAAGAGGGCCTGCCACTATAACTAGTTTCCTGGGACACTATTGCTGGACAATATGGTGTCCCAGAAATAATCGTGATAAACAATATTACTGTCATTTTAAAAATAAAAAAGCTTTATCCTAATGATATAATGATAAGAATATAAAGTTCATTGCTCTTTAAAACAGAGTGACTGCATTATCATGATATTATATTAAGAATACTCAGACACTGGAATTTGAAAAATATCTTAAATATCCTAAATATATAAAACGGAAATAGAATAAAACCACACAAAAAAAAAACAATGAATAAAAACAAGCTCTGTTAACAAAAATGCAGCATCCGTAATAAAATGCTCAGGACCTGTGCCAGAGTCTTTTAAGTTTTTATTCTGGCATCGACTGAAAGATATTTTTTGGGCCATTTTTGCCTTTAATGGACAGGACAGGTAAGCGTGAAGGGGGAGAGAGAGAGGGGATGACATGCAGCAAAGGGCTACTGGCTGGATTCGAACCCGGGCCGCTGCGGCAACAGCCTTGTACATGGGGCGCCTGCTCCACCACTAAGTCACCAACGCCCCATATTAGTACATTTCTGACATAAACAAACATGCATCAAACATGCAACGGACAATATTGATGTCAGCAAAACATTTGAGGTCATGTCAACCCAGGGGTCTTGGTGTTCCTGAGGGTTTAACCCTTAGGTATTTTTCCCCTTTTACCTGTTTGATAATCCAGCCTTTCATAGAATGAATGCAACAGCAAATTTAATCTTATTTTCTCCTTTGTCTCTCTCTAAGTCAGTCACTCACTCACTCACTCATCTGATCCACTGATTGAGACATGTTTGTCACACCATACTTATCCACCTTATTCTTAACCAGCATGCTACCTTGCATGAATTATGGACATGACTTGAGGTGCTGAACCTTAACCGGCGTTTTCCGGCAGTAATGGGACTGAACAGTACGCTAATCCTCTTTGGGAAATAAAATGTGGAACACACCACTGTTACACCTCAGGCGGGATAATGTAATCACACCTCTGTCATGTCTGACAGCCATCTCAAAGCATTGGTTGTTTTCCTTTTTAACCAAGCACGTTAGCGATTAGCTTGCCTTGCTTTGTTAACATGTTAAATTTAGTAAAGATCTACTTCTTATTAAAGATGATCTAAGGTTTCTTATGACTTACATTTAACATAATTCTGTGTTCATTTCAGCTCCATGTAAAGTGAATAAATGTGATGTTTCTCAGCTAAGTTTCTGCTCATCCTGAGTAAAACATGATGCTGAATTTAGCAGCAGACCTCAGTAATATAGGGTAATTGTAAAATAAATCACTTCAGGCATTTGTCTTATACGATATGATAGAAGTAAGACAAATCAGTGACACAATTCCAGCCTAGATGTCGAGCATAAACACTTAATTAAAGAACACAGCAGATGTTTTCCAAAGGTCCTTGACAAAATCTTAATGTAATGTGATTTTAAATGCTAATGTTTTCACAGTTAAAACAAATAGTCGAATAAGAGATTCATTAATTGACAGAAAATAAATCGGCAAGCTTGCAAGCAAAAACCCTAAACATCGCCTCAACTGTGAGGATGTGAGAACAACTACATATCTTTGGGTTTGGAACTGTTGGTCAGACAAATCTCACACTACACCTTGGAATATAGGACATTGTGGTGTGCATTTTTCAGTATTTGGAGACATTTTATGGATCAAACAATTAATAAATGGACTCTTAGCACAGACCCAATGTGGTGCAACAGAATTTGCCACAACTAAATAAGTCAACAGGACAGCTTCCTCACTACTCTGCAGTTTTCCCCTTTCATCAGCGTTTATCTCACTTTGTCTAATCATGTCAGCTACCCACACAGGGGTCAGAGGTCACTGGGGGAAAGGTGAGAGGAGCCAGCAACTGCTTGAACCTGCTGGCTTTTGCAAGGCACTTAGTTAGGGAAGTCAAATTTCTATTCATGTCTACTAGAATCAGATTGGCTAATGCAGAGATGAGTAAGAAAACAAGGTGTGTTGATGCACTATGCTGTATTGTGGTATTAAATAAATACGTGATTTGTTTTATTGTGTTGGTAACAGCAATCACAAAGATCCAAAACTCACAATGATTCAGTTCCCCAACTTTTATTATCTCATTAATCTTGTCTTCGGGTCATTGATTGTTTACATCAAGTCTCTGAGTCAATCTCAATGACTGTCTTGCAAAAGCCAGCCAATCAGAGCCCTCCCTGGAGCCAGACTGACCTTTGATTGGTAGATTAGCCGAGGTTACACATCAGCCTGTAACAGGAGCAGTGCAAGTGTTTGGTGCCAGTAGTATATCTGTGCATCCTCCTTGTGAGAGCAGAGCGTGCCGGTTGCTGTAGCACCAGTAACGACTGCATTCCCAGGGACGCTGTCACGGGAGGTTTGGCTGGAAAAGGAAAGCTTGTGGTTCTTGTGGCTGCTTTCTGTTACAGGTGAGTGGGGAGGAAAATCAGTGGGAACAGAACGGCACACTGGCATACAGAAATAGCTCTGTGCTTATAGAGGATAGAGACAATGTGGTTGTAGTTATTGAAATCTATAGATAAGTGCGGAGCGGTATGACCAAAAGTTTGTATCCCAGTATTGTTTAAAATTCTGTTGGTTTCATGGTGGCTCACTTTTTTTTAAAATTTGTTTGTTTTTTGTATGACTGGGCCTTTATATAGGTCTATAGTGGCTTACTGTTAGGAGTACAAATATCACAAAAACATGCTAGGGGTGTCACATTCTCCAAATCCACAATTTGATTGGACTTTTAATTTCAAAGTCAGGATTTGATTCACTTTTGAACTTAAACATTTTTTTTCCACCACTGAAAGCCATACCATTGTTAGACCACTGAGTCTGGCTTCGTAAAGATCAATGCATCAGTGGTTTTATGCCCTGTCATACACAGTTTTAAATTCTTCTTTAAAAAGATAGGCATGGTAACAAGTTTGATTATATATTGACCATGTTATAGGGGGAATTTACCACACCGAGGCCAACTTGAAAAATGAAAAATATTTAATAGTGTCAGATGTTTCATTCAGTTATGTGCAACATAAGACAAATAAGAATCCTCTTATTTTTATTTAAACTAAGAAGATTCATGAGAATGTAATCTCCATGCTTTATACGTGGAAACATTCATCATCAAGTAAAGAATGACAGTAACAGACCTGTGGTCCCTCTGTAATGGATGACTGATTGGATGTTGTAAACTTTGGTGTCAGGTCAAGGCCGTCACATCTTGATGTGATCATTGTGTCCCTCAGTTTGTATTGTTAACTTGTAATGTGGGACTAAGGTCACTGTCTTCATCCTCAAGGTTCACATGGAGGTGGACCTGTCCCTTCTTTGTCCTCTAAAGACCTCAGACTCTGTTTCTAATCTGTTTATTCTTAAACAGCTCCTTCAGTCTGTCACCTCATCTGTGTGTTCACAACACTGAGAACCCCTGTCTAACAGGAACACAAACCATGGGAATACGACACCTGCTAAACTTGTCCTCAGAGAGTCTTTTAAATATATGATATAAGATCTAATTATACTGCAATATGAGCCCCTGTTATTATTCTGTGGTAGTAGCTGTAGAACAGGTTGCTTAAGGTCTCTGGACTTGGCAGTAGAAGTAGAAACACAGTTTCGCTGGCGGTTTGCTTTGAGTGAGTAATGGAGTCAAGAATTTAAAAACTGCACAAGTGCTTTTTGTGCCACATAATCAAAGAAAGCATTAACATATTGGTACGCAGAGTTGTGTTGGACTGTGTAAACCCAGAACTGAAAAGCTGTTAGCTACTGTAAACATAAACAAATATATTGTGTCACTCTGGGTGTCTGCGGCATTCCACCAATCAGGAACAGGCCTGTTGTGGACGTGGGTGTATTACCAAACAAGCCTATCAGGCCCAAGGGCTCAGGGGTCCCCTAAGCCAGAGCCTCTGCCTGATGTAGCTGTTATTTAGGGTGTGTTAACGTAGAGTTTTTCATTAGCGGAAAAGCAGTGGTAGGGTGCTGGGGAGCACTTCATCCCAGAACTTCATAATGATAATGATGCTCAGTGTGTGGTTTTTGTTTCCTTGATAACAATATCGTGAAATTAATGTTAGCTAGGTAGCTAGCATAAGGCTATGTTAACAGGGCTGACTACACAGTTAACATCAATCTTACAATGTGAGCGATGATAAAAGCATGACACTCTCCAGTGTCTGCTGGCTGATCTTCTCCCACAAATGGGCTTTTCTGTCGGTTGCTGTGACGGTAGACTAGCTGAAGGAGTGAAAGCGACGTCCTAGTCGCCTTTCTGAAAAGTTTGGAAGTTTTCAACTAGTAGCGCTGGGAGCGGAAGCACAAAAAAGTAGGGATGTCCCGATCACATTTTTTTTGCATCCGATCCGATACAGAGTCCTTTATTTTGAAACCAAGTCCGATCCGATACTTTGCAAAGCATTAAGAAAGAAAAAAAGAATGCATCCAAGTTGTCCCATAAGGTTTGCTTTTTATTTAAATAGTATCCAAAAAGCTTATTGGTGGTTCAGCAGCACAAAATGTAAACAAATTCAATATCTTCTTCCTCGCGTCAACAAACAAAATAGGCCTATATCTTTATACATTGGAGAGCGGAGGCAACAATGAACAACATAGATGAAAAACCTGGCCATTTTTGTTGTTTTGATTCCTCCAATCTTTTATTACCGATTGCGATTTTGTAAAAATAATGTGATCGGCGCCGATACCTGATCCGAGGATCGGATCGGGACATCCCTACAAAAAAGCGCTCTGATAATAGACACTATGTGGACACAGGCCCTAACTTTGTATTTCTTGTCAAAGGGCTTATTTATCATGTCAAGAACTGAGCCTCAAAAGTCCTAAAAAAGACAAATTGAAGCAGTAGCCTAAACATTCACTTTGAAGATGACACAAGAAAGAAACCATCATGATACATACAGTTTATCTACAGGACTTTAAATATGCTGAGTGCTCAAAGCAATTTAGGCCATTTAAGTACCTGCCCTGAAGGGATAGGGGAGTTTTTTATGCTTCGGGCCCATTTAACATCATTCGCCTATGGTGGTGGGTCCCTGCACCTGCTAGAAATGTGTAGTATTCCAAGTTAAAGCACAAACTCAGATGGCTTACACTCTCAATATTTACATCATGAAGGTGTCAGAAGTTACACACTAACCCATAAGGGGTAAAAATTTGGTGAACAAAAAACAAACAAATCTGTTGCTTGTACTGTACTACCAAAGAAAATCCTGGTTTATTGCAATTCCACCTACACTCCAGCCAAGCGATTGGTAGATGGGCAAAAAAAAAAAATGTTATCTTCAGATCTAAATCTGTCTAAATCTGTTGAACACAGTTGGCCACAGTGCACTCCAGTAGTTAGCACTGTGTTTCCATCAAAGAGCTTGTTTTGTTTTTCCCCTGTGCCAGTGCAAATTAATTGCAGTGGGAGTGTCACCTATTTACACTCTGCCAGCAACGTTGACTTAGGACTCGCAAAACAACAATTTTGTCTCACCTCTGCTCATTTCTGTATCCTGAGGATACAACTGTATGTATGCTTCATAACTAGAGGCTAGGGTTGTGTTTAACAATTACAGTATAAACAAACCCAAAATGACACATGTGATGGCTTAGTGGTTAAAAGTAACAAACCTCCAAAAAACAATTAGGGACCATAAAACTTGCTGTGGGAACTTGTTAAATGTAAACAAATGAATGACCTGTCTCCTCCTCCTCCTCCTCCTCCTCCTCCTCCTCCTCCTCCTCTCCCTCTAGGTCCCCTCCTGGTCAGCTTCACTCCACAAACACTCCTCCCTGTAACACACACTCTTAACTTTACCTCAGGGCCAACAGAAAGTGCTCAGCATTATCAAACACAACCTGTCAACCATTTAAAACACAAACACTTTCCACGCCACACACAAGCACTAACAGGTTCACTCTCCACAAGCACACACTCACCTTTTACCTCATCAGCAGCATCATGCTGAGCCAGGAGTTCTTGCAGAAGTTGAAGTTGCAAGTTCTGGATGATGTCAGCCAGTACATCAGGAATGTGTCCACCCCAGTGTTGGTCAGCATGGGAGCCGTGGCTGCTGCGACAACCTACTACCTGGCAACACGGCCCAAGGCCCTCCTGCCACTCTGCGACCTCAACATGCAGTCAGTTGAGATTCCGGTGAGTTAAAGATTTTTCCAGTGTCAGTTATCTAAGGCCTTGTTAAGACTGGCAGTCTGAATCCATTTTTTATATCCAGATTGTATCTAGATTGATTTGCAAAAAGAACACATGAAGTGCAGTTCTTGCAAATTAGATTTGACGATGTGATTCTAATCAGATTTATATAGATATGTCTCAGTCCAGCCGCTGTGGCTGCTCAAATCAGATTTCATAGTGTCTTTGAATGTGACACACAATGACAGCATTAAATTTAGAGTGATGGAGGTGCTGAGCAGAATCAATGCTACCACCAGCAACGTGCATTAGAAGACAACATGGAGAACAACAGTCTGTGAAGCAAGTTTATTATCTGTAACTAAAACTAAGGTAAAAACTAAAACCAGAGGCGAAAAAACATTTTAGTTCTCTGAAATAAAAATTCAAACTTGACTTCAGAAAAACTGAAAACTAAGTGACATGATATTGTGTACTTATAAAACTCATTTAAATTAGATAAAGATATACAGGAACTGTCTTTATTTTTATTCTTTGTCAATTTGGTCAAAATTGCCAACACAGCAAGCATAAGAAGGCAACGGTGCATATGGTAATGTCTACATGACTGTAGTCAAGTGCTTTTGCAAAGTGTTGTGTTTGTATTGTCATACCTATTCTGAACCTCTGACAAATACCCCCAAGCTATCAATAAAAAAAACCTAAAACCAATACTGCAACTAATAAAAACTAAACATCTTTACAGTGAAAACTAAACGGACACAAGCAAATAATCCGGAACCTTACGGAAGTAAACTGAATTGAAAACAAACATTTTAAATGAAATAAAGTAAAATCTAATGAAATATAAAAATCATAATAACTCCACTGTGGACAGACACTGAAATACATTTCTCGTGCTTCTGTGTTGGTAAGTTGTGTTAGCAGCACTGCGTTGTTACCACAGCAACCCCTGCAGGTAGGTCAGTGAGGTCTGGACACACAAAAAGCTAATTTGATCACTTGCAAAGAATAGTGCCAACAGTCTTTCTTAAATATATGATTTTAGAAAAAACTATGATTTGTCTGCAGTATGAATGTATTCTAAAGGGTTGCAGGTTAAATGTATGGACTTTATCTCAGAAGCCAGATGAAGGCATCATTAGTTTTTCACACTGTAATTGTGCTGTTGCTGAAAACAATGAATGGAATGTAAAAACTTCTGAAAAATGATGAAGATGTTATCAGAACTAAAGCAGGATAGTTACATTGACCCATGCAGTGTCTCATAAATCATCATTGCTATTACTAAGAAAACAGCTAGGATAACCCTACTATATGCATCTGTTTTAGCAACAAATGCATACAGACAGGCACAACCCTGGCCCAAACAGATGGGCTGTTAATGTGTGCTGTTACTGGTGCAGCTTGTTTCACTGTGTGCCCCACCCTTTTTTTTCAAAGAGGCAATAAGTATACACCAGTATAAACAAACAAAAGCCCCAAACAAACGTCTACAAACAAGCTGGTACGACACTAACTAAACATAAAAAACTGCCAGGTATTAAACCTAATTGAAGTGTAAAGCCCATGCTGTGTTGGCTGATCACACAGGATGTAAAGTATTGTCACTGATACTTTACTCACAAAAAAGACAAATGCATGTGTATTCTAAGACACCCACTTTAGGTTTGCTGCCAGCCCAGGTGCAAGTCATCAGGTCAGATGACACAGAGAGGGACATTGACAGAGACTGTCACAGTTGGTGGTTAATAAAATAGATAGCCCTGCTGTTAAAGCGAGAATGAGAGGATACTGAGTTCCACTGTAGTAACACCACTCGTGTATGTGAGGCAAACAGTTATGTGCAAAGGGTGTGTGTGAGCTTGTCTCATCATTAAAATATTTTTGCTGATTTCATTTGGTTGTAAACCTTCAGAGCACAAAGCCAAACATACCATGGCTGTGAAGTTAAAGAGGTTCCAGCTCTTAGAATTGAGTTGTTCAGGAACTGAAAATATCTATTTGAGTTTGGAGTTGAGGTCATGGTGTGAAGGGTCTTATAACGTGACTTAATCACTGCATTAATATAAGACCATGTTCAGTGTGAATTCAAAAAGGAAACTACATTTTAGAACTGCAGTTTCATTTTTATGTGACAACTCGTTGTTGTATTCAGAGGCATCATGTTTTCATTCTGTTTGTTCATCACATTCTTGTGAACACGATATGTCAAGAATGCCTTAAGGGAATTTCCTCAAATTTTCCCATCACTGAACTATTAAGATTTTGGTGGTCAGCGGTCACTATGAATTCACAAAACATGAAGAATTCATACACTAATTATGACAAAATTCTACACAGATATCAAACAGGCTGAAATGCTGAAGTGATGACAGTTATCCTATCCAAAAGGGCAAAGGTCAAACGGTGACATCACAATGTTTTCTGACCTTTATTCAATGCCATAACGCAATAACTCAGGAACAGAAGGGGATACACTTGGTCAGATACTGAATTGGTGACACTGATTTGGGCTGTCCACTTTGAAACTGTGCTGATTGTATAGATCAGCTGTACTGCCAGGTTGAAGATGTGTGTGAAGCATTTAGGAATTGTAGCTTCTTTGCAGCAACATCCACATGTGAATGAATCTGGACAGACATGGATTTATACTGTAACCTGACTGGTTGGTGGAGGCATTCAACCACGAGGCAGTAATTCTAGTTTTGTAGCAGCCAGCATTTCTACTTCTGTTAACAGATATGCAGTATTTTTTATGTTTATTTTTTAATACACATGGTGAACTGTACCAAAAGATAATTAAAACATATATAAAAGACAATACAGCATGATATATGTATTTGTTAATCAGTGTTCCCCTCGAAACCTGGAAAATCACACATGAAAGAAATGTAAAAAATAATTTTTTTTGGTTTAGTGCTGTTTTTCAGCGATTAAATGTCCAAGCAAGAGTCAAGAGATGTTGACATTTCTATAGGATCACTCTTAGATTTCACAACCCATATTTGTTTATTTTATCAGGGCGGAGAGTTTGCTCGACGATCAGCTCTGCAGAACGGAGACAGTCACCTAACACACGTCTACGATGATGCCAGAACAATATATGAGTTCTTCCTCAGAGGGGTCCGACTCTCCAGTAAGTCACAAATACATTGTTGTATTACTATGGATGTATATATTTTCTGTTGTTGAGTTACTCAAGGGCCTGTCAGACTGGCTGTTGACCAAAAAGTATAAGCCCTTCCTCATACACGGGGCTCAAACATCATCTGCTTAAAGGGATAGTGCACCCAAAAATGAAAATTCAACCATTATTTACTCACCCATATGCCGATGGAGGCCCTGGTGAAGTTTTAGAGTCCTCACATCCCTTGCGGAGATCGGTGGGGGGAGCGGCTAGCACACCTAATGGCAGATGGCGCCCCAGACTAACTTCCAAGAACACAAAATTGAAACCACAAAGTATCTCCATACTGCTCATCCGTAGTGATCCAAGTGTGCTGCAGCCCCAACATAAAAAGTTGTTTCTAAAAACGTCATATGAACTCTGTTTTTAGCCTCACTGTAGCCTGTAGCTCTGACTGCATGCTCCTGTGCTCCGCGTTCATGTTTGCGCGCCTGCGCAAGACCAGCGAAAGCATGAGCTTTGCTCACCCGTGTTTACATCACGTGACATGTGCATCGCAGGGAGAGACAATGGTAACCACAGAGCTAAAAGATAATTTGCCCTACGGTCTTTTAGCAAAGGACAGCCCAACATGTCTGAAGACTTTGAAATTGAGGAGGAACAGCATTTCTTTGTTGAGCCGCATTTGTTTGAGCCCGAGTATACGGACGGAACTCAGGCTACTGGACGAAGCAGCCGCCGCAGCTCATGAGCCGAACCCTCAGCCAGCCGCAGAATACCGGAGTCGAACACTGGAAACCTGGTGGTGTAGTTGTTTCAAATGCAAAGCAATGCCAACGGGTGAGGAAAGTCTTTGCTGCTCAGACTGGGAATTGGCGATGCCTGCGCTTGAGAATCTGGACATCAGTACTGACGAGACTGCTGTTCTTCAGAGATCACCGATCACCCTGAGCGCGCACACGTGAACGCGGAGCACAGAGAAGCAGTCAGAGCTACAGGCTACAGTGAGGCTAAAAACAGAGTTCATATGACGTTTTTCCAAACAACTTTTTATGTCGGGGCTTCAGAACACTTGGATCACTACGGATGAGCAGTATGGAGATACTTTATGGATTCAGTTTTGTGTTCTTGGACGTTAGTCTGGGGCGCCGTCTGCCATTAGGTGTGCTGGCAGCTCCCCCCGCCGATCTCTGCAAGGGATGTGAGGACTCTAAAACTTCACCAGGGCCTCATTTTTGGGTGCACTATCCCTTTAATCTCCTGTAACTACACTAAACTAGAGAGAGACTAGAGATCTTGATTTAACATAACATTTACTTTACTTCTACTTTCACTGAAGTCGATTCTTTATTCTTGATTCTGAATATTTAATATACTAATTTAAGATTTAAGAATTTAAGATTTAATATACTTAAAATTCTCATTGTTTTTGATTCCTCTTCTCTCTCTCCTCTTCTGTTGCTCTCCTTCCATCTTAAAGATAATGGTCCCTGTCTGGGCTCCAGGAAACCAAAGCAGCCCTATGAGTGGATGTCCTACAGAGAGGTAAGAGTAACCATGAGCAGCTCACCTTATTAACACATTATAGCCTCCGGTTCGACAGCAATAGAGCCAAAGGTTGACATGGTGAGGCAAATAAAACCTGCATGCTTTTATGTTCGAATTTAGTTTTTAAAAAAGCTTATTTGATGAATTGTATTTTATTTTGCTCTGTAAATGATAATTAAAGGGGCATTTCACCAGTTTTACCCATCAAGTCATGAGTATCACTTAGCTTGTGAAAACAGTCGTCCGATGTCCTCTGTGGCTCTGAAGTTTTGTCAGGTCTGAGAAAATAACCCAGGTTATGTCATCAGGGTTATTTTCTCAGCTTGAGGTGGGAGTCTACAGATGTATAACAGAAAGGTTATGTTACAAACTAGGATTGTGAGGTTTAAAAGTCATGGGAATTTATGTGGCAGGAAGAGTTTGGTGGAAAATGTTACCAAGGTGCATTATGGGGTAGGTTCCAGTATTTTCAAAGATTTACCCATACCAGTCATGAAAAGTCAGGATATCTCAGCTTCTGCTGCACAAACATTAACCATTAAAAGAGTTCCTACTAAGTCCCCTAATGTTATGGAAGTGCAACATGAAATCTCTCAGTTACCCCTGTAAGTGTGAAATTAATTTTATTATAGCTATCATATTACTGTTATGTAAGCGAGGCATGTAAGAGGTAATGTTTAACTCTACTATCAGTAACATGTCACTTTAATATTCAACTCTTCATTGTTTTGATGTGAAGAAGAGTTTTTAAAAAAAACAAAACAAAACAAAATAAAAAGGCGTCACCTGGTAAGTGAAAGTAATTGTTTAATTCAGATGTATGTTACAAGCATACTGATAGTGAATGCCATTAACATGTATTTAATCTGGGCCACTGCATTCACTTAGTTAATCATTTTGAGCCTTGTGTAATATCCCTTTAATGTTTCTGTATGGACTATGAGGTTTTAGTGATTTAGTGATTTTTTTAACCACAACACATTTAAAATTAGTTTGCATTTACTAGCTATTACTTTTTATAGGGACGAGAATTGTTTGTTAATTGTCTGTCACTGATCGTTAAACATTAATTGAGCTTGACAACTATTATTGAAATATCAATTAAACATTCCAGTGTGAACTGAATGAGTGAGTGAACACATTGTGTTTAGGTGTTTTGACTTATTACTGCCAACTGCTGCAGGCACATGCCCTTATGTTTGATTTAAAATGAGGTCAAACAAAGCTCAGTTTATGTCGTTGTTTGTTGCTGCAGCATTAACAGGTGTGTGTGTGTGTGTGTGTGTATTTCTTAGGTAATGGAGCGAACAGAGAATCTGGGTTCGGCATTTCTCCACAAAGGACACTCCAAGACCACCGACCCCCACATTGGCATCTTCTCTCAGAACAGACCGGAGGTACAGACATGTACCCTTTACCCATAGTGCCCAATTACTAGCCGTCAAATTTGCGTCAAAATCACACTCTTTCTCTGACTCATAATTCCGTTAAATCTGAACACATAGACACATGCATATTTTTAGATTCAGTGTGACTTACACTTACTGAGGATATTGTTATTTCCAATGTCCACTGCGCATAAACGTCAAAAAATCTGCTTAGAAATCAGAGCACTTCAGAACTTGCCTGACGTTTTCTTCAGTTTCTTCAAACAGGAACTTCTAAAAGCTAGTTCAGCCTATGTTTGGTGCCATTTTGCCATAATTAGAAAAAAATGGTTCACACCCACAGTGTGTTTGCTCTGGTTCAAGTCAGTTGGTGAGTTTGTAAACCCTGGTTCGCTTTCTTTTCATTAAGAACAAGACTAGGCCAGAACCTGGTATATAGCTGGACTGTGTATGAATGTTAGAGGGCTTTTAATTTGAACGGATGGCTTTAAATTTGAAACAGGAAGTGGCGAAATAGTCACAGATGTTTGTCCACAGCACTGGCCCCACTGTGGCAGTCCAGGCAAAAAATTAATGTAAATGCATCTGAAAAAGGAGAAAAGTACACTTTTGTGCACACTCACACAGCAGACACGACCTACTTTCTCTGGAGTTGTACCTACTGATCAAGCTGTTTTTGCTCCATTTAACACAACCCTCCCCTCTTCAGCTCTGGCTGGTGATGTAAAGGCAGATTTATAGTTGTAGACTATCAAGTGGCCTACGCCATTGTGAGCATTTAGCTTAAATTGTATGAGAATTTATACATGTGCAGTGATGTATCGAGGTCACTATACAATTACACCGCCCTCAAGTTGGTGGTGGGGTTTCATTGCCATTGTTTTGAGTTTCTGTGAGGTGAGGTGCAGTGAAGTTTGATTTATTCAACAAACACACCTAAAACACTTGAAACATGGCTTTACCGCAACAGTAATAAACAAAGTACAGAATTGGGCTCAATTCGGCTCACAAGGTTCACAGATAAA